>NW_026651596.1:1853750-2162708 GCF_030265065.1 Corythoichthys intestinalis
AGTTAACATCAAAATTACATTTCTCGGCCATATCGCATAGATCTCACTGTGAAAAGGCTTAAATGGCTTTTTTGACCTAAGTTTGAGGATTGCGCTCAAATCAAATGTCCTAGAACAAAATTTCAAATGTAACTACTAGATTGTGATACAATACACTAATGGGTGAAGTTTGGTTCACTTCTGCGCAGCGGTTTGGGAGTTAACATCAAAATTACATTTCTCGGCCATATCGCATAGATCTCACTGTGAAAAGGCTTAAATGGCTTTTTTGACTTAAGTTTGAGGATTGCGCTCAAATCAAATGTCCTATAACCAAATTTCCACATGTAACTACTAGATTGTGATACAATACACTAATGGGTGAAGTTTGGTTGACTTCTGCGCAGCGGTTTGGGAGTGAACATCAAAATTACATTTCTCGGCCATATCGCATAGATCTCACTGTGAAAAGGCTTAAATGACTTTTTTAATTAAGTTTGATGATTGCGCTCAAACAAAATTTCCTAAAACAAAATTTTCAAATGTAACTACTAGATTGTGATACAATACACTAATGGGTGAAGTTTGGTTGACTTCTGCGCAGCGGTTTGGGAGTTAACATCAAAATTACATTTCTCGGCCATATCGCATAGATCTCACTGTGAAAAGGCTTAAATGACTTTTTTAATTAAGTTTAATGATTGCGCTCAAACCAAATGTCCTAGAACGAAATTTTCAAATGTAACTACTAGAATGTGATACAATACACTATTAGGTGAAGTTTAGTTGACTTCTGCGCAGCGGTTTGGGAGTTAACATCAAAATTACATTTCTCGGCCATATCGCATAGATCTCACTGTGAAAAGGCTTAAATGGATTTTTTGACCTAAGTTTGAGGATTGCGCTCAAATCAAATGTCCTAGAACCAAATTTCCACATGTAACTACTAGATTGTGATACAATACACTAATGGGTGAAGTTTGGTTTACTTCTGCGCAGCGGTTTGGGAGTTAACATCAAAATTACATTTCTCGGCCATATCGCATAAATCTCACTGTGAAAAGGCTTAAATGGCTTTTTTGACCTAAGTTTAATAATTGCGCTCAAACCAAATGTCCTAGAACGAAATTTTAAAATGTAACTACTAGAATGTGATACAATACACTATTGGGTGAAGTTTGGTTGACTTCTGCGCAGCGGTTTGGGAGTTAACATCAAAATTACATTTCTCGGCCATATCGCATAGTTCTCACTGTGAAAAGGCTTAAATGGCTTTTTTGACCTAAGTTTGAGGATTGCGCTCAAATCAAATGTCCTAGAACCAAATTTCCACATGTAACTACTAGATTGTGATACAATACACTAATGGGTGAAGTTTGGTTGACTTCTGCGCAGCGGTTTGGGAGTTAACATCAAAATTACATTTCTCGGCCATATCGCATAGATCTCACTGTGAAAAGGCTTAAATGACTTTTTTAATTAAGTTTGATGATTGCGCTCAAACAAAATTTCCTAGAACAAAATTTTCAAATGTAACTACTAGATTGTGATACAATACACTATTGGGTGAAGTTTGGTTGACTTCTGCGCAGCGGTTTGGGAGTTAACATCAAAATTACATTTCTCGGCCATATCGCATAGATCTCACTGTGAAAAGGCTTAAATGACTTTTTTAATTAAGTTTGATGATTGCGTTCAAACAAAATGTCCTAGAACAAAATTTTCAAATGTAACTACTAGATTGTGATACAATACACTATTGGGTGAAGTTTGGTTGACTTCTGCGCAGCGGTTTGGGAGTTAACATCAAAATTACATTTCTCGGCCATATCGCATAGATCTCACTGTGAAAAGGCTTAAATGGCTTTTTTGACCTAAGTTTAAAGATTGCGCTCAAACCAAATGTCCTAGAACGAAATTTTCAAATGTAACTACTAGATTGTGATACAATACACTAATGGGTGAAGTTTGGTTGACTTCTGCGCAGCGGTTTGGGAGTTAACATCAAAATTACATTTCTCGGCCATATCGCATAGATCTCACTGTGAAAAGGCTTAAATGGCTTTTTTGACTTAAGTTTGAGGATTGCGCTCAAATCAAATGTCCTATAACCAAATTTCCACATGTAACTACTAGATTGTGATACAATACACTAATGGGTGAAGTTTGGTTGACTTCTGCGCAGCGGTTTGGGAGTGAACATCAAAATTACATTTCTCGGCCATATCGCATAGATCTCACTGTGAAAAGGCTTAAATGACTTTTTTAATTAAGTTTGATGATTGCGCTCAAACAAAATTTCCTAAAACAAAATTTTCAAATGTAACTACTAGATTGTGATACAATACACTAATGGGTGAAGTTTGGTTGACTTCTGCGCAGCGGTTTGGGAGTTAACATCAAAATTACATTTCTCGGCCATATCGCATAGATCTCACTGTGAAAAGGCTTAAATGGCTTTTTTGACCTAAGTTTAATGATTGCGCTCAAACCAAATGTCCTAGAACGAAATTTTCAAATGTAACTACTAGAATGTGATACAATACACTATTGGGTGAAGTTTGGTTGACTTCTGCGCAGCGGTTTGGGAGTTAAAATCAAAATTACATTTCTCGGCCATATCGCATAGATCTCACTGTGAAAAGGCTTAAATGGCTTTTTTGACCTAAGTTTAATAATTGCGCTCAAACCAAATGTCCTAGAACGAAATTTTCAAATGTAACTACTAGATTGTGATACAATACACTATTGGGTGAAGTTTAGTTGACTTCTGCGCAGCGGTTTGGGAGTTAACATCAAAATTACATTTCTCGGCCATATCGCATAGATCTCACTGTGAAAAGGCTTAAATGGCTTTTTTGACCTAAGTTTGAGGATTGCGCTCAAATCAAATGTCCTAGAACCAAATTTCCACATGTAACTACTAGATTGTGATACAATACACTAATGGTTGAAGTTTGGTTGACTTCTGCGCAGCGGTTTGGGAGTGAACATCAAAATTACATTTCTCGGCCATATCGCATAGATCTCACTGTGAAAAGGCTTAAATGGCTTTTTTGACCTAAGTTTGAGGATTGCGCTCAAATCAAATGTCCAATAACCAAATTTCCACATGTAACTACTAGATTGTGATACAATACACTAATGGGTGAAGTTTGGTTTACTTCTGCGCAGCGGTTTGGGAGTTAACATCAAAATTACATTTCTCGGCCATATCGCATAGATCTCACTGTGAAAAGGCTTAAATGACTTTTTTAATTAAGTTTGATGATTGCGTTCAAACAAAATGTCCTAGAACAAAATTTTCAAATGTAACTACTAGATTGTGATACAATACACTATTGGGTGAAGTTTGGTTGACTTCTGCGCAGCGGTTTGGGAGTTAACATCAAAATTACATTTCTCGGCCATATCGCATAGATCTCACTGTGAAAAGGCTTAAATGGCTTTTTTGACCTAAGTTTAAAGATTGCGCTCAAACCAAATGTCCTAGAACGAAATTTTCAAATGTAACTACTAGATTGTGATACAATACACTAATGGGTGAAGTTTGGTTGACTTCTGCGCAGCGGTTTGGGAGTTAACATCAAAATTACATTTCTCGGCCATATCGCATAGATCTCACTGTGAAAAGGCTTAAATGGCTTTTTTGACCTAAGTTTGAGGATTGCGCTCAAATCAAATGTACTATAACCAAATTTCCACATGTAACTACTAGATTGTGATACAATACACTAATGGGTGAAGTTTGGTTGACTTCTGCGCAGCGGTTTGGGAGTGAACATCAAAATTACATTTCTCGGCCATATCGCATAGATCTCACTGTGAAAAGGCTTAAATGACTTTTTTAATTAAGTTTGATGATTGCGCTCAAACAAAATTTCCTAAAACAAAATTTTCAAATGTAACTACTAGATTGTGATACAATACACTATTGGGTGAAGTTTGGTTGACTTCTGCGCAGCGGTTTGGGAGTTAACATCAAAATTACATTTCTCGGCCATATCGCATAGATCTCACTGTGAAAAGGCTTAAATGACTTTTTTAATTAAGTTTGATGATTGCGTTCAAACAAAATGTCCTAGAACAAAATTTTCAAATGTAACTACTAGATTGTGATACAATACACTATTGGGTGAAGTTTGGTTGACTTCTGCGCAGCGGTTTGGGAGTTAACATCAAAATTACATTTCTCGGCCATATCGCATAGATCTCACTGTGAAAAGGCTTAAATGACTTTTTTAATTAAGTTTAATAATTGCGCTCAAACCAAATGTCCTAAAACGAAATTTTCAAATGTAACTACTAGAATGTGATACAATACACTATTGGGTGAAGTTTAGTTGACTTCTGCGCAGCGGTTTGGGAGTTAACATCAAAATTACATTTCTCGGCCATATCGCATAGATCTCACTGTGAAAAGGCTTAAATGACTTTTTTAATTAAGTTTAATGGGTGCGCTCAAACCAAATGTCCTAGAACGAAATTTTCAAATGTAACTACTAGAATGTGATACAATACACTATTGGGTGAAGTTTAGTTGACTTCTGCGCAGCGGTTTGGGAGTTAACATCAAAATTACATTTCTCGGCCATATCGCATAGATCTCACTGTGAAAAGGCTTAAATGGCTTTTTTGACCTAAGTTTGAGGATTGCGCTCAAATCAAATGTCCTAGAACCAAATTTCCACATGTAACTACTAGATTGTGATACAATACACTAATGGTTGAAGTTTGGTTGACTTCTGCGCAGCGGTTTGGGAGTGAACATCAAAATTACATTTCTCGGCCATATCGCATAGATCTCACTGTGAAAAGGCTTAAATGACTTTTTTTAATTAAGTTTGAAGATTGCGCTCAAATCAAATGTCCTAGAACTAAATTTCCAAATGTAACTACTAGATTGTGATAAAATACACTATTGGGTGAAGTTTGGTTGACTTCTGCGCAGCGGTTTGGGAGTTAACATCAAAATTACATTTCTCGGCCATATCGCATAGATCTCACTGTGAAAAGGCTTAAATGGCTTTTTTGACCTAAGTTTGAGGATTGCGCTCAAATCAAATGTCCTAGAACAAAATTTCAAATGTAACTACTAGATTGTGATACAATACACTAATGGGTGAAGTTTGGTTCACTTCTGCGCAGCGGTTTGGGAGTTAACATCAAAATTACATTTCTCGGCCATATCGCATAGATCTCACTGTGAAAAGGCTTAAATGGCTTTTTTGACTTAAGTTTGAGGATTGCGCTCAAATCAAATGTCCTATAACCAAATTTCCACATGTAACTACTAGATTGTGATACAATACACTAATGGGTGAAGTTTGGTTGACTTCTGCGCAGCGGTTTGGGAGTGAACATCAAAATTACATTTCTCGGCCATATCGCATAGATCTCACTGTGAAAAGGCTTAAATGACTTTTTTAATTAAGTTTGATGATTGCGCTCAAACAAAATTTCCTAAAACAAAATTTTCAAATGTAACTACTAGATTGTGATACAATACACTAATGGGTGAAGTTTGGTTGACTTCTGCGCAGCGGTTTGGGAGTTAACATCAAAATTACATTTCTCGGCCATATCGCATAGATCTCACTGTGAAAAGGCTTAAATGACTTTTTTAATTAAGTTTAATGATTGCGCTCAAACCAAATGTCCTAGAACGAAATTTTCAAATGTAACTACTAGAATGTGATACAATACACTATTAGGTGAAGTTTAGTTGACTTCTGCGCAGCGGTTTGGGAGTTAACATCAAAATTACATTTCTCGGCCATATCGCATAGATCTCACTGTGAAAAGGCTTAAATGGATTTTTTGACCTAAGTTTGAGGATTGCGCTCAAATCAAATGTCCTAGAACCAAATTTCCACATGTAACTACTAGATTGTGATACAATACACTAATGGGTGAAGTTTGGTTTACTTCTGCGCAGCGGTTTGGGAGTTAACATCAAAATTACATTTCTCGGCCATATCGCATAAATCTCACTGTGAAAAGGCTTAAATGGCTTTTTTGACCTAAGTTTAATAATTGCGCTCAAACCAAATGTCCTAGAACGAAATTTTAAAATGTAACTACTAGAATGTGATACAATACACTATTGGGTGAAGTTTGGTTGACTTCTGCGCAGCGGTTTGGGAGTTAACATCAAAATTACATTTCTCGGCCATATCGCATAGTTCTCACTGTGAAAAGGCTTAAATGGCTTTTTTGACCTAAGTTTGAGGATTGCGCTCAAATCAAATGTCCTAGAACCAAATTTCCACATGTAACTACTAGATTGTGATACAATACACTAATGGGTGAAGTTTGGTTGACTTCTGCGCAGCGGTTTGGGAGTTAACATCAAAATTACATTTCTCGGCCATATCGCATAGATCTCACTGTGAAAAGGCTTAAATGACTTTTTTAATTAAGTTTGATGATTGCGCTCAAACAAAATTTCCTAGAACAAAATTTTCAAATGTAACTACTAGATTGTGATACAATACACTATTGGGTGAAGTTTGGTTGACTTCTGCGCAGCGGTTTGGGAGTTAACATCAAAATTACATTTCTCGGCCATATCGCATAGATCTCACTGTGAAAAGGCTTAAATGACTTTTTTAATTAAGTTTGATGATTGCGTTCAAACAAAATGTCCTAGAACAAAATTTTCAAATGTAACTACTAGATTGTGATACAATACACTATTGGGTGAAGTTTGGTTGACTTCTGCGCAGCGGTTTGGGAGTTAACATCAAAATTACATTTCTCGGCCATATCGCATAGATCTCACTGTGAAAAGGCTTAAATGGCTTTTTTGACTTAAGTTTGAGGATTGCGCTCAAATCAAATGTCCTATAACCAAATTTCCACATGTAACTACTAGATTGTGATACAATACACTAATGGGTGAAGTTTGGTTGACTTCTGCGCAGCGGTTTGGGAGTGAACATCAAAATTACATTTCTCGGCCATATCGCATAGATCTCACTGTGAAAAGGCTTAAATGACTTTTTTAATTAAGTTTGATGATTGCGCTCAAACAAAATTTCCTAAAACAAAATTTTCAAATGTAACTACTAGATTGTGATACAATACACTAATGGGTGAAGTTTGGTTGACTTCTGCGCAGCGGTTTGGGAGTTAACATCAAAATTACATTTCTCGGCCATATCGCATAGATCTCACTGTGAAAAGGCTTAAATGGCTTTTTTGACCTAAGTTTAATGATTGCGCTCAAACCAAATGTCCTAGAACGAAATTTTCAAATGTAACTACTAGAATGTGATACAATACACTATTGGGTGAAGTTTGGTTGACTTCTGCGCAGCGGTTTGGGAGTTAAAATCAAAATTACATTTCTCGGCCATATCGCATAGATCTCACTGTGAAAAGGCTTAAATGGCTTTTTTGACCTAAGTTTAATAATTGCGCTCAAACCAAATGTCCTAGAACGAAATTTTCAAATGTAACTACTAGATTGTGATACAATACACTATTGGGTGAAGTTTAGTTGACTTCTGCGCAGCGGTTTGGGAGTTAACATCAAAATTACATTTCTCGGCCATATCGCATAGATCTCACTGTGAAAAGGCTTAAATGGCTTTTTTGACCTAAGTTTGAGGATTGCGCTCAAATCAAATGTCCTAGAACCAAATTTCCACATGTAACTACTAGATTGTGATACAATACACTAATGGTTGAAGTTTGGTTGACTTCTGCGCAGCGGTTTGGGAGTGAACATCAAAATTACATTTCTCGGCCATATCGCATAGATCTCACTGTGAAAAGGCTTAAATGGCTTTTTTGACCTAAGTTTGAGGATTGCGCTCAAATCAAATGTCCAATAACCAAATTTCCACATGTAACTACTAGATTGTGATACAATACCCTAATGGGTGAAGTTTGGTTGACTTCTGCGCAGCGGTTTGGGAGTTAACATCAAAATTACATTTCTCGGCCATATCGCATAGATCTCACTGTGAAAAGGCTTAAATGACTTTTTTAATTAAGTTTAATGATTGCGCTCAAACCAAATGTCCTAGAACGAAATTTTCAAATGTAACTACTAGAATGTGATACAATACACTATTGGGTGAAGTTTAGTTGACTTCTGCGCAGCGGTTTGGGAGTTAACATCAAAATTACATTTCTCGGCCATATCGCATAGATCTCACTGTGAAAAGGCTTAAATGGATTTTTTGACCTAAGTTTGAGGATTGCGCTCAAATCAAATGTCCTAGAACCAAATTTCCACATGTAACTACTAGATTGTGATACAATACACTAATGGGTGAAGTTTGGTTTACTTCTGCGCAGCGGTTTGGGAGTTAACATCAAAATTACATTTCTCGGCCATATCGCATAGATCTCACTGTGAAAAGGCTTAAATGGCTTTTTTGACCTAAGTTTAATAATTGCGCTCAAACCAAATGTCCTAGAACGAAATTTTAAAATGTAACTACTAGAATGTGATACAATACACTATTGGGTGAAGTTTGGTTGACTTCTGCGCAGCGGTTTGGGAGTTAACATCAAAATTACATTTCTCGGCCATATCGCATAGATCTCACTGTGAAAAGGCTTAAATGGCTTTTTTGACCTAAGTTTGAGGATTGCGCTCAAATCAAATGTCCTAGAACCAAATTTCCACATGTAACTACTAGATTGTGATACAATACACTAATGGGTGAAGTTTGGTTTACTTCTGCGCAGCGGTTTGGGAGTTAACATCAAAATTACATTTCTCGGCCATATCGCATAGATCTCACTGTGAAAAGGCTTAAATGACTTTTTTAATTAAGTTTGATGATTGCGTTCAAACAAAATGTCCTAGAACAAAATTTTCAAATGTAACTACTAGATTGTGATACAATACACTATTGGGTGAAGTTTGGTTGACTTCTGCGCAGCGGTTTGGGAGTTAACATCAAAATTACATTTCTCGGCCATATCGCATAGATCTCACTGTGAAAAGGCTTAAATGGCTTTTTTGACCTAAGTTTGAGGATTGCGCTCAAACCAAATGTCCTAGAACGAAATTTTAAAATGTAACTACTAGAATGTGATACAATACACTAATGGGTGAAGTTTGGTTGACTTCTGCGCAGCGGTTTGGGAGTTAACATCAAAATTACATTTCTCGGCCATATCGCATAGATCTCACTGTGAAAAGGCTTAAATGACTTTTTTAATTAAGTTTGATGATTGCGCTCAAACAAAATTTCCTAGAACAAAATTTTCAAATGTAACTACTAGATTGTGATACAATACACTATTGGGTGAAGTTTGGTTGACTTCTGCGCAGCGGTTTGGGAGTTAACATCAAAATTACATTTCTCGGCCATATCGCATAGATCTCACTGTGAAAAGGCTTAAATGACTTTTTTAATTAAGTTTGATGATTGCGTTCAAACAAAATGTCCTAGAACAAAATTTTCAAATGTAACTACTAGATTGTGATACAATACACTATTGGGTGAAGTTTGGTTTACTTCTGCGCAGCGGTTTGGGAGTTAACATCAAAATTACATTTCTCGGCCATATCGCATAGATCTCACTGTGAAAAGGCTTAAATGGCTTTTTTGACCTAAGTTTAATAATTGCGCTCAAACCAAATGTCCTAGAACGAAATTTTAAAATGTAACTACTAGAATGTGATACAATACACTATTGGGTGAAGTTTGGTTGACTTCTGCGCAGCGGTTTGGGAGTTAACATCAAAATTACATTTCTCGGCCATATCGCATAGATCTCACTGTGAAAAGGCTTAAATGGCTTTTTTGACCTAAGTTTGAGGATTGCGCTCAAATCAAATGTCCTAGAACCAAATTTCCACATGTAACTACTAGATTGTGATACAATACACTAATGGGTGAAGTTTGGTTTACTTCTGCGCAGCGGTTTGGGAGTTAACATCAAAATTACATTTCTCGGCCATATCGCATAGATCTCACTGTGAAAAGGCTTAAATGACTTTTTAAATTAAGTTTGATGATTGCGTTCAAACAAAATGTCCTAGAACAAAATTTTCAAATGTAACTACTAGATTGTGATACAATACACTATTGGGTGAAGTTTGGTTGACTTCTGCGCAGCGGTTTGGGAGTTAACATCAAAATTACATTTCTCGGCCATATCGCATAGATCTCACTGTGAAAAGGCTTAAATGGCTTTTTTGACCTAAGTTTGAGGATTGCGCTCAAACCAAATGTCCTAGAACGAAATTTTAAAATGTAACTACTAGAATGTGATACAATACACTAATGGGTGAAGTTTGGTTGACTTCTGCGCAGCGGTTTGGGAGTTAACATCAAAATTACATTTCTCGGCCATATCGCATAGATCTCACTGTGAAAAGGCTTAAATGACTTTTTTAATTAAGTTTGATGATTGCGCTCAAACAAAATTTCCTAGAACAAAATTTTCAAATGTAACTACTAGATTGTGATACAATACACTATTGGGTGAAGTTTGGTTGACTTCTGCGCAGCGGTTTGGGAGTTAACATCAAAATTACATTTCTCGGCCATATCGCATAGATCTCACTGTGAAAAGGCTTAAATGACTTTTTTAATTAAGTTTGATGATTGCGTTCAAACAAAATGTCCTAGAACAAAATTTTCAAATGTAACTACTAGATTGTGATACAATACACTATTGGGTGAAGTTTGGTTGACTTCTGCGCAGCGGTTTGGGAGTTAACATCAAAATTACATTTCTCGGCCATATCGCATAGATCTCACTGTGAAAAGGCTTAAATGGCTTTTTTGACCTAAGTTTAAAGATTGCGCTCAAACCAAATGTCCTAGAACGAAATTTTCAAATGTAACTACTAGATTGTGATACAATACACTAATGGGTGAAGTTTGGTTGACTTCTGCGCAGCGGTTTGGGAGTTAACATCAAAATTACATTTCTCGGCCATATCGCATAGATCTCACTGTGAAAAGGCTTAAATGGCTTTTTTGACTTAAGTTTGAGGATTGCGCTCAAATCAAATGTCCTATAACCAAATTTCCACATGTAACTACTAGATTGTGATACAATACACTAATGGGTGAAGTTTGGTTGACTTCTGCGCAGCGGTTTGGGAGTGAACATCAAAATTACATTTCTCGGCCATATCGCATAGATCTCACTGTGAAAAGGCTTAAATGACTTTTTTAATTAAGTTTGATGATTGCGCTCAAACAACATTTCCTAAAACAAAATTTTCAAATGTAACTACTAGATTGTGATACAATACACTAATGGGTGAAGTTTGGTTGACTTCTGCGCAGCGGTTTGGGAGTTAACATCAAAATTACATTTCTCGGCCATATCGCATAGATCTCACTGTGAAAAGGCTTAAATGGCTTTTTTGACCTAAGTTTAATGATTGCGCTCAAACCAAATGTCCTAGAACGAAATTTTCAAATGTAACTACTAGAATGTGATACAATACACTATTGGGTGAAGTTTGGTTGACTTCTGCGCAGCGGTTTGGGAGTTAAAATCAAAATTACATTTCTCGGCCATATCGCATAGATCTCACTGTGAAAAGGCTTAAATGGCTTTTTTGACCTAAGTTTAATAATTGCGCTCAAACCAAATGTCCTAGAACGAAATTTTCAAATGTAACTACTAGAATGTGATACAATACACTATTGGGTGAAGTTTGGTTGACTTCTGCGCAGCGGTTTGGGAGTTAACATCAAAATTACATTTCTCGGCCATATCGCATAGATCTCACTGTGAAAAGGCTTAAATGGCTTTTTTGACCTAAGTTTGAGGATTGCGCTCAAATCAAATGTCCTAGAACCAAATTTCCACATGTAACTACTAGATTGTGATACAATACACTAATAGGTGAAGTTTGGTTGACTTCTGCGCAGCGGTTTGGGAGTTAACATCAAAATTACATTTCTCGGCCATATCGCATAGATCTCACTGTGAAAAGGCTTAAATGGCTTTTTTGACCTAAGTTTGAGGATTGCGCTCAAATCAAATGTCCAATAACCAAATTTCCACATGTAACTACTAGATTGTGATACAATACCCTAATGGGTGAAGTTTGGTTGACTTCTGCGCAGCAGTTTGGGAGTTAACATCAAAATTACATTTCTCGGCCATATCGCATAGATCTCACTGTGAAAAGGCTTAAATGACTTTTTTAATTAAGTTTGATGATTGCGTTCAAACAAAATGTCCTAGAACAAAATTTTCAAATGTAACTACTAGATTGTGATACAATACACTATTGGGTGAAGTTTGGTTGACTTCTGCGCAGCGGTTTGGGAGTTAACATCAAAATTACATTTCTCGGCCATATCGCATAGATCTCACTGTGAAAAGGCTTAAATGGCTTTTTTGACCTAAGTTTGAGGATTGCGCTCAAATCAAATGTCCTAGAACCAAATTTCCACATGTAATTACTAGATTATGATACAATACACTAATGGGTGAAGTTTGGTTGACTTCTGCGCAGCGGTTTGGGAGTTAACATCAAAATTACATTTCTCGGCCATATCGCATAGATCTCACTGTGAAAAGGCTTAAATGACTTTTTTAATTAAGTTTAATGATTGCGCTCAAACAAAATGTCCTAGAACAAAATTTTCAAATGTAACTACTAGATTGTGATACAATACACTATTGGGTGAAGTTTAGTTGACTTCTGCGCAGCGGTTTGGGAGTTAACATCAAAATTACATTTCTCGGCCATATCGCATAGATCTCACTGTGAAAAGGCTTAAATGGCTTTTTTGACCTAAGTTTGAGGATTGCGCTCAAATCAAATGTCCTAGAACCAAATTTCCACATGTAACTACTAGATTGTGATACAATACACTAATGGTTGAAGTTTGGTTGACTTCTGCGCAGCGGTTTGGGAGTGAACATCAAAATTACATTTCTCGGCCATATCGCATAGATCTCACTGTGAAAAGGCTTAAATGGCTTTTTTGACCTAAGTTTGAGGATTGCGCTCAAATCAAATGTCCTAGAACCAAATTTCCACATGTAATTACTAGATTATGATACAATACACTAATGGGTGAAGTTTGGTTGACTTCTGCGCAGCGGTTTGGGAGTTAACATCAAAATTACATTTCTCGGCCATATCGCATAGATCTCACTGTGAAAAGGCTTAAATGACTTTTTTAATTAAGTTTAATGATTGCGCTCAAACAAAATGTCCTAGAACAAAATTTTCAAATGTAACTACTAGATTGTGATACAATACACTATTGGGTGAAGTTTAGTTGACTTCTGCGCAGCGGTTTGGGAGTTAACATCAAAATTACATTTCTCGGCCATATTGCATAGATCTCACTGTGAAAAGGCTTAAATGGCTTTTTTGACCTAAGTTTGAGGATTGCGCTCAAATCAAATATCCTAGAACCAAATTTCCACATGTAACTACTAGATTGTGATACAATACACTAATGGTTGAAGTTTGGTTGACTTCTGCGCAGCGGTTTGGGAGTGAACATCAAAATTACATTTCTCGGCCATATCGCATAGATCTCACTGTGAAAAGGCTTAAATGACTTTTTTTAATTAAGTTTGAAGATTGCGCTCAAATCAAATGTCCTAGAACTAAATTTCCAAATGTAACTACTAGATTGTGATAAAATACACTATTGGGTGAAGTTTGGTTGACTTCTGCGCAGCGGTTTGGGAGTTAACATCAAAATTACATTTCTCGGCCATATCGCATAGATCTCACTGTGAAAAGGCTTAAATGGCTTTTTTGACCTAAGTTTGAGGATTGCGCTCAAATCAAATGTCCTAGAACCAAATTTCCACATGTAACTACTAGATTGTGATACAATACACTAATGGGTGAAGTTTGGTTTACTTCTGCGCAGCGGTTTGGGAGTTAACATCAAAATTACATTTCTCGGCCATATCGCATAGATCTCACTGTGAAAAGGCTTAAATGACTTTTTAAATTAAGTTTGATGATTGCGTTCAAACAAAATGTCCTAGAACAAAATTTTCAAATGTAACTACTAGATTGTGATACAATACACTATTGGGTGAAGTTTGGTTGACTTCTGCGCAGCGGTTTGGGAGTTAACATCAAAATTACATTTCTCGGCCATATCGCATAGATCTCACTGTGAAAAGGCTTAAATGGCTTTTTTGACCTAAGTTTGAGGATTGCGCTCAAACCAAATGTCCTAGAACGAAATTTTAAAATGTAACTACTAGAATGTGATACAATACACTAATGGGTGAAGTTTGGTTGACTTCTGCGCAGCGGTTTGGGAGTGAACATCAAAATTACATTTCTCGGCCATATCGCATAGATCTCACTGTGAAAAGGCTTAAATGACTTTTTTAATTAAGTTTGATGATTGCGCTCAAACAAAATTTCCTAGAACAAAATTTTCAAATGTAACTACTAGATTGTGATACAATACACTATTGGGTGAAGTTTGGTTGACTTCTGCGCAGCGGTTTGGGAGTTAACATCAAAATTACATTTCTCGGCCATATCGCATAGATCTCACTGTGAAAAGGCTTAAATGACTTTTTTAATTAAGTTTGATGATTGCGTTCAAACAAAATGTCCTAGAACAAAATTTTCAAATGTAACTACTAGATTGTGATACAATACACTATTGGGTGAAGTTTGGTTTACTTCTGCGCAGCGGTTTGGGAGTTAACATCAAAATTACATTTCTCGGCCATATCGCATAGATCTCACTGTGAAAAGGCTTAAATGGCTTTTTTGACCTAAGTTTAATAATTGCGCTCAAACCAAATGTCCTAGAACGAAATTTTAAAATGTAACTACTAGAATGTGATACAATACACTATTGGGTGAAGTTTGGTTGACTTCTGCGCAGCGGTTTGGGAGTTAACATCAAAATTACATTTCTCGGCCATATCGCATAGATCTCACTGTGAAAAGGCTTAAATGGCTTTTTTGACCTAAGTTTGAGGATTGCGCTCAAATCAAATGTCCTAGAACCAAATTTCCACATGTAACTACTAGATTGTGATACAATACACTAATGGGTGAAGTTTGGTTTACTTCTGCGCAGCGGTTTGGGAGTTAACATCAAAATTACATTTCTCGGCCATATCGCATAGATCTCACTGTGAAAAGGCTTAAATGACTTTTTAAATTAAGTTTGATGATTGCGTTCAAACAAAATGTCCTAGAACAAAATTTTCAAATGTAACTACTAGATTGTGATACAATACACTATTGGGTGAAGTTTGGTTGACTTCTGCGCAGCGGTTTGGGAGTTAACATCAAAATTACATTTCTCGGCCATATCGCATAGATCTCACTGTGAAAAGGCTTAAATGGCTTTTTTGACCTAAGTTTGAGGATTGCGCTCAAACCAAATGTCCTAGAACGAAATTTTAAAATGTAACTACTAGAATGTGATACAATACACTAATGGGTGAAGTTTGGTTGACTTCTGCGCAGCGGTTTGGGAGTTAACATCAAAATTACATTTCTCGGCCATATCGCATAGATCTCACTGTGAAAAGGCTTAAATGACTTTTTTAATTAAGTTTGATGATTGCGCTCAAACAAAATTTCCTAGAACAAAATTTTCAAATGTAACTACTAGATTGTGATACAATACACTATTGGGTGAAGTTTGGTTGACTTCTGCGCAGCGGTTTGGGAGTTAACATCAAAATTACATTTCTCGGCCATATCGCATAGATCTCACTGTGAAAAGGCTTAAATGACTTTTTTAATTAAGTTTGATGATTGCGTTCAAACAAAATGTCCTAGAACAAAATTTTCAAATGTAACTACTAGATTGTGATACAATACACTATTGGGTGAAGTTTGGTTTACTTCTGCGCAGCGGTTTGGGAGTTAACATCAAAATTACATTTCTCGGCCATATCGCATAGATCTCACTGTGAAAAGGCTTAAATGGCTTTTTTGACCTAAGTTTAATAATTGCGCTCAAACCAAATGTCCTAGAACGAAATTTTAAAATGTAACTACTAGAATGTGATACAATACACTATTGGGTGAAGTTTGGTTGACTTCTGCGCAGCGGTTTGGGAGTTAACATCAAAATTACATTTCTCGGCCATATCGCATAGATCTCACTGTGAAAAGGCTTAAATGGCTTTTTTGACCTAAGTTTGAGGATTGCGCTCAAATCAAATGTCCTAGAACCAAATTTCCACATGTAACTACTAGATTGTGATACAATACACTAATGGGTGAAGTTTGGTTTACTTCTGCGCAGCGGTTTGGGAGTTAACATCAAAATTACATTTCTCGGCCATATCGCATAGATCTCACTGTGAAAAGGCTTAAATGACTTTTTAAATTAAGTTTGATGATTGCGTTCAAACAAAATGTCCTAGAACAAAATTTTCAAATGTAACTACTAGATTGTGATACAATACACTATTGGGTGAAGTTTGGTTGACTTCTGCGCAGCGGTTTGGGAGTTAACATCAAAATTACATTTCTCGGCCATATCGCATAGATCTCACTGTGAAAAGGCTTAAATGGCTTTTTTGACCTAAGTTTGAGGATTGCGCTCAAACCAAATGTCCTAGAACGAAATTTTAAAATGTAACTACTAGAATGTGATACAATACACTAATGGGTGAAGTTTGGTTGACTTCTGCGCAGCGGTTTGGGAGTTAACATCAAAATTACATTTCTCGGCCATATCGCATAGATCTCACTGTGAAAAGGCTTAAATGACTTTTTTAATTAAGTTTGATGATTGCGCTCAAACAAAATTTCCTAGAACAAAATTTTCAAATGTAACTACTAGATTGTGATACAATACACTATTGGGTGAAGTTTGGTTGACTTCTGCGCAGCGGTTTGGGAGTTAACATCAAAATTACATTTCTCGGCCATATCGCATAGATCTCACTGTGAAAAGGCTTAAATGACTTTTTTAATTAAGTTTGATGATTGCGTTCAAACAAAATGTCCTAGAACAAAATTTTCAAATGTAACTACTAGATTGTGATACAATACACTATTGGGTGAAGTTTGGTTGACTTCTGCGCAGCGGTTTGGGAGTTAACATCAAAATTACATTTCTCGGCCATATCGCATAGATCTCACTGTGAAAAGGCTTAAATGGCTTTTTTGACCTAAGTTTAAAGATTGCGCTCAAACCAAATGTCCTAGAACGAAATTTTCAAATGTAACTACTAGATTGTGATACAATACACTAATGGGTGAAGTTTGGTTGACTTCTGCGCAGCGGTTTGGGAGTTAACATCAAAATTACATTTCTCGGCCATATCGCATAGATCTCACTGTGAAAAGGCTTAAATGGCTTTTTTGACTTAAGTTTGAGGATTGCGCTCAAATCAAATGTCCTATAACCAAATTTCCACATGTAACTACTAGATTGTGATACAATACACTAATGGGTGAAGTTTGGTTGACTTCTGCGCAGCGGTTTGGGAGTGAACATCAAAATTACATTTCTCGGCCATATCGCATAGATCTCACTGTGAAAAGGCTTAAATGACTTTTTTAATTAAGTTTGATGATTGCGCTCAAACAACATTTCCTAAAACAAAATTTTCAAATGTAACTACTAGATTGTGATACAATACACTAATGGGTGAAGTTTGGTTGACTTCTGCGCAGCGGTTTGGGAGTTAACATCAAAATTACATTTCTCGGCCATATCGCATAGATCTCACTGTGAAAAGGCTTAAATGGCTTTTTTGACCTAAGTTTAATGATTGCGCTCAAACCAAATGTCCTAGAACGAAATTTTCAAATGTAACTACTAGAATGTGATACAATACACTATTGGGTGAAGTTTGGTTGACTTCTGCGCAGCGGTTTGGGAGTTAAAATCAAAATTACATTTCTCGGCCATATCGCATAGATCTCACTGTGAAAAGGCTTAAATGGCTTTTTTGACCTAAGTTTAATAATTGCGCTCAAACCAAATGTCCTAGAACGAAATTTTCAAATGTAACTACTAGAATGTGATACAATACACTATTGGGTGAAGTTTGGTTGACTTCTGCGCAGCGGTTTGGGAGTTAACATCAAAATTACATTTCTCGGCCATATCGCATAGATCTCACTGTGAAAAGGCTTAAATGGCTTTTTTGACCTAAGTTTGAGGATTGCGCTCAAATCAAATGTCCTAGAACCAAATTTCCACATGTAACTACTAGATTGTGATACAATACACTAATAGGTGAAGTTTGGTTGACTTCTGCGCAGCGGTTTGGGAGTTAACATCAAAATTACATTTCTCGGCCATATCGCATAGATCTCACTGTGAAAAGGCTTAAATGGCTTTTTTGACCTAAGTTTGAGGATTGCGCTCAAATCAAATGTCCAATAACCAAATTTCCACATGTAACTACTAGATTGTGATACAATACCCTAATGGGTGAAGTTTGGTTGACTTCTGCGCAGCAGTTTGGGAGTTAACATCAAAATTACATTTCTCGGCCATATCGCATAGATCTCACTGTGAAAAGGCTTAAATGACTTTTTTAATTAAGTTTGATGATTGCGTTCAAACAAAATGTCCTAGAACAAAATTTTCAAATGTAACTACTAGATTGTGATACAATACACTATTGGGTGAAGTTTGGTTGACTTCTGCGCAGCGGTTTGGGAGTTAACATCAAAATTACATTTCTCGGCCATATCGCATAGATCTCACTGTGAAAAGGCTTAAATGGCTTTTTTGACCTAAGTTTGAGGATTGCGCTCAAATCAAATGTCCTAGAACCAAATTTCCACATGTAATTACTAGATTATGATACAATACACTAATGGGTGAAGTTTGGTTGACTTCTGCGCAGCGGTTTGGGAGTTAACATCAAAATTACATTTCTCGGCCATATCGCATAGATCTCACTGTGAAAAGGCTTAAATGACTTTTTTAATTAAGTTTAATGATTGCGCTCAAACAAAATGTCCTAGAACAAAATTTTCAAATGTAACTACTAGATTGTGATACAATACACTATTGGGTGAAGTTTAGTTGACTTCTGCGCAGCGGTTTGGGAGTTAACATCAAAATTACATTTCTCGGCCATATCGCATAGATCTCACTGTGAAAAGGCTTAAATGGCTTTTTTGACCTAAGTTTGAGGATTGCGCTCAAATCAAATGTCCTAGAACCAAATTTCCACATGTAACTACTAGATTGTGATACAATACACTAATGGTTGAAGTTTGGTTGACTTCTGCGCAGCGGTTTGGGAGTTAACATCAAAATTACATTTCTCGGCCATATCGCATAGATCTCACTGTGAAAAGGCTTAAATGACTTTTTTAATTAAGTTTAATGATTGCGCTCAAACAAAATGTCCTAGAACAAAATTTTCAAATGTAACTACTAGATTGTGATACAATACACTATTGGGTGAAGTTTAGTTGACTTCTGCGCAGCGGTTTGGGAGTTAACATCAAAATTACATTTCTCGGCCATATTGCATAGATCTCACTGTGAAAAGGCTTAAATGGCTTTTTTGACCTAAGTTTGAGGATTGCGCTCAAATCAAATATCCTAGAACCAAATTTCCACATGTAACTACTAGATTGTGATACAATACACTAATGGTTGAAGTTTGGTTGACTTCTGCGCAGCGGTTTGGGAGTGAACATCAAAATTACATTTCTCGGCCATATCGCATAGATCTCACTGTGAAAAGGCTTAAATGACTTTTTTTAATTAAGTTTGAAGATTGCGCTCAAATCAAATGTCCTAGAACTAAATTTCCAAATGTAACTACTAGATTGTGATAAAATACACTATTGGGTGAAGTTTGGTTGACTTCTGCGCAGCGGTTTGGGAGTTAACATCAAAATTACATTTCTCGGCCATATCGCATAGATCTCACTGTGAAAAGGCTTAAATGGCTTTTTTGACCTAAGTTTGAGGATTGCGCTCAAATCAAATGTCCTAGAACCAAATTTCCACATGTAACTACTAGATTGTGATACAATACACTAATGGGTGAAGTTTGGTTTACTTCTGCGCAGCGGTTTGGGAGTTAACATCAAAATTACATTTCTCGGCCATATCGCATAGATCTCACTGTGAAAAGGCTTAAATGACTTTTTAAATTAAGTTTGATGATTGCGTTCAAACAAAATGTCCTAGAACAAAATTTTCAAATGTAACTACTAGATTGTGATACAATACACTATTGGGTGAAGTTTGGTTGACTTCTGCGCAGCGGTTTGGGAGTTAACATCAAAATTACATTTCTCGGCCATATCGCATAGATCTCACTGTGAAAAGGCTTAAATGGCTTTTTTGACCTAAGTTTGAGGATTGCGCTCAAACCAAATGTCCTAGAACGAAATTTTAAAATGTAACTACTAGAATGTGATACAATACACTAATGGGTGAAGTTTGGTTGACTTCTGCGCAGCGGTTTGGGAGTTAACATCAAAATTACATTTCTCGGCCATATCGCATAGATCTCACTGTGAAAAGGCTTAAATGACTTTTTTAATTAAGTTTGATGATTGCGCTCAAACAAAATTTCCTAGAACAAAATTTTCAAATGTAACTACTAGATTGTGATACAATACACTATTGGGTGAAGTTTGGTTGACTTCTGCGCAGCGGTTTGGGAGTTAACATCAAAATTACATTTCTCGGCCATATCGCATAGATCTCACTGTGAAAAGGCTTAAATGACTTTTTTAATTAAGTTTGATGATTGCGTTCAAACAAAATGTCCTAGAACAAAATTTTCAAATGTAACTACTAGATTGTGATACAATACACTATTGGGTGAAGTTTGGTTTACTTCTGCGCAGCGGTTTGGGAGTTAACATCAAAATTACATTTCTCGGCCATATCGCATAGATCTCACTGTGAAAAGGCTTAAATGGCTTTTTTGACCTAAGTTTAATAATTGCGCTCAAACCAAATGTCCTAGAACGAAATTTTAAAATGTAACTACTAGAATGTGATACAATACACTATTGGGTGAAGTTTGGTTGACTTCTGCGCAGCGGTTTGGGAGTTAACATCAAAATTACATTTCTCGGCCATATCGCATAGATCTCACTGTGAAAAGGCTTAAATGGCTTTTTTGACCTAAGTTTGAGGATTGCGCTCAAATCAAATGTCCTAGAACCAAATTTCCACATGTAACTACTAGATTGTGATACAATACACTAATGGGTGAAGTTTGGTTTACTTCTGCGCAGCGGTTTGGGAGTTAACATCAAAATTACATTTCTCGGCCATATCGCATAGATCTCACTGTGAAAAGGCTTAAATGACTTTTTAAATTAAGTTTGATGATTGCGTTCAAACAAAATGTCCTAGAACAAAATTTTCAAATGTAACTACTAGATTGTGATACAATACACTATTGGGTGAAGTTTGGTTGACTTCTGCGCAGCGGTTTGGGAGTTAACATCAAAATTACATTTCTCGGCCATATCGCATAGATCTCACTGTGAAAAGGCTTAAATGGCTTTTTTGACCTAAGTTTGAGGATTGCGCTCAAATCAAATGTCCTAGAACCAAATTTCCACATGTAACTACTAGATTGTGATACAATACACTAATGGTTGAAGTTTGGTTGACTTCTGCGCAGCGGTTTGGGAGTGAACATCAAAATTACATTTCTCGGCCATATCGCATAGATCTCACTGTGAAAAGGCTTAAATGGCTTTTTTGACCTAAGTTTGAGGATTGCGCTCAAATCAAATGTCCTAGAACCAAATTTCCACATGTAATTACTAGATTATGATACAATACACTAATGGGTGAAGTTTGGTTGACTTCTGCGCAGCGGTTTGGGAGTTAACATCAAAATTACATTTCTCGGCCATATCGCATAGATCTCACTGTGAAAAGGCTTAAATGACTTTTTTAATTAAGTTTAATGATTGCGCTCAAACAAAATGTCCTAGAACAAAATTTTCAAATGTAACTACTAGATTGTGATACAATACACTATTGGGTGAAGTTTAGTTGACTTCTGCGCAGCGGTTTGGGAGTTAACATCAAAATTACATTTCTCGGCCATATTGCATAGATCTCACTGTGAAAAGGCTTAAATGGCTTTTTTGACCTAAGTTTGAGGATTGCGCTCAAATCAAATATCCTAGAACCAAATTTCCACATGTAACTACTAGATTGTGATACAATACACTAATGGTTGAAGTTTGGTTGACTTCTGCGCAGCGGTTTGGGAGTGAACATCAAAATTACATTTCTCGGCCATATCGCATAGATCTCACTGTGAAAAGGCTTAAATGACTTTTTTTAATTAAGTTTGAAGATTGCGCTCAAATCAAATGTCCTAGAACTAAATTTCCAAATGTAACTACTAGATTGTGATAAAATACACTATTGGGTGAAGTTTGGTTGACTTCTGCGCAGCGGTTTGGGAGTTAACATCAAAATTACATTTCTCGGCCATATCGCATAGATCTCACTGTGAAAAGGCTTAAATGGCTTTTTTGACCTAAGTTTGAGGATTGCGCTCAAATCAAATGTCCTAGAACCAAATTTCCACATGTAACTACTAGATTGTGATACAATACACTAATGGGTGAAGTTTGGTTTACTTCTGCGCAGCGGTTTGGGAGTTAACATCAAAATTACATTTCTCGGCCATATCGCATAGATCTCACTGTGAAAAGGCTTAAATGACTTTTTAAATTAAGTTTGATGATTGCGTTCAAACAAAATGTCCTAGAACAAAATTTTCAAATGTAACTACTAGATTGTGATACAATACACTATTGGGTGAAGTTTGGTTGACTTCTGCGCAGCGGTTTGGGAGTTAACATCAAAATTACATTTCTCGGCCATATCGCATAGATCTCACTGTGAAAAGGCTTAAATGGCTTTTTTGACCTAAGTTTGAGGATTGCGCTCAAACCAAATGTCCTAGAACGAAATTTTAAAATGTAACTACTAGAATGTGATACAATACACTAATGGGTGAAGTTTGGTTGACTTCTGCGCAGCGGTTTGGGAGTTAACATCAAAATTACATTTCTCGGCCATATCGCATAGATCTCACTGTGAAAAGGCTTAAATGACTTTTTTAATTAAGTTTGATGATTGCGCTCAAACAAAATTTCCTAGAACAAAATTTTCAAATGTAACTACTAGATTGTGATACAATACACTATTGGGTGAAGTTTGGTTGACTTCTGCGCAGCGGTTTGGGAGTTAACATCAAAATTACATTTCTCGGCCATATCGCATAGATCTCACTGTGAAAAGGCTTAAATGACTTTTTTAATTAAGTTTGATGATTGCGTTCAAACAAAATGTCCTAGAACAAAATTTTCAAATGTAACTACTAGATTGTGATACAATACACTATTGGGTGAAGTTTGGTTTACTTCTGCGCAGCGGT
The DNA here is from genome assembly GCF_030265065.1 of Corythoichthys intestinalis. Classification (NCBI taxonomy): domain Eukaryota; kingdom Metazoa; phylum Chordata; class Actinopteri; order Syngnathiformes; family Syngnathidae; genus Corythoichthys; species Corythoichthys intestinalis. The sequence goes on from NW_026651596.1 coordinate 1,877,061, forward strand.
TTGGGAGTTAACATCAAAATTACATTTCTCGGCCATATCGCATAGATCTCACTGTGAAAAGGCTTAAATGGCTTTTTTGACCTAAGTTTAATAATTGCGCTCAAACCAAATGTCCTAGAACGAAATTTTAAAATGTAACTACTAGAATGTGATACAATACACTATTGGGTGAAGTTTGGTTGACTTCTGCGCAGCGGTTTGGGAGTTAACATCAAAATTACATTTCTCGGCCATATCGCATAGATCTCACTGTGAAAAGGCTTAAATGGCTTTTTTGACCTAAGTTTGAGGATTGCGCTCAAATCAAATGTCCTAGAACCAAATTTCCACATGTAACTACTAGATTGTGATACAATACACTAATGGGTGAAGTTTGGTTTACTTCTGCGCAGCGGTTTGGGAGTTAACATCAAAATTACATTTCTCGGCCATATCGCATAGATCTCACTGTGAAAAGGCTTAAATGACTTTTTAAATTAAGTTTGATGATTGCGTTCAAACAAAATGTCCTAGAACAAAATTTTCAAATGTAACTACTAGATTGTGATACAATACACTATTGGGTGAAGTTTGGTTGACTTCTGCGCAGCGGTTTGGGAGTTAACATCAAAATTACATTTCTCGGCCATATCGCATAGATCTCACTGTGAAAAGGCTTAAATGGCTTTTTTGACCTAAGTTTGAGGATTGCGCTCAAACCAAATGTCCTAGAACGAAATTTTAAAATGTAACTACTAGAATGTGATACAATACACTAATGGGTGAAGTTTGGTTGACTTCTGCGCAGCGGTTTGGGAGTTAACATCAAAATTACATTTCTCGGCCATATCGCATAGATCTCACTGTGAAAAGGCTTAAATGACTTTTTTAATTAAGTTTGATGATTGCGCTCAAACAAAATTTCCTAGAACAAAATTTTCAAATGTAACTACTAGATTGTGATACAATACACTATTGGGTGAAGTTTGGTTGACTTCTGCGCAGCGGTTTGGGAGTTAACATCAAAATTACATTTCTCGGCCATATCGCATAGATCTCACTGTGAAAAGGCTTAAATGACTTTTTTAATTAAGTTTGATGATTGCGTTCAAACAAAATGTCCTAGAACAAAATTTTCAAATGTAACTACTAGATTGTGATACAATACACTATTGGGTGAAGTTTGGTTGACTTCTGCGCAGCGGTTTGGGAGTTAACATCAAAATTACATTTCTCGGCCATATCGCATAGATCTCACTGTGAAAAGGCTTAAATGGCTTTTTTGACCTAAGTTTAAAGATTGCGCTCAAACCAAATGTCCTAGAACGAAATTTTCAAATGTAACTACTAGATTGTGATACAATACACTAATGGGTGAAGTTTGGTTGACTTCTGCGCAGCGGTTTGGGAGTTAACATCAAAATTACATTTCTCGGCCATATCGCATAGATCTCACTGTGAAAAGGCTTAAATGGCTTTTTTGACTTAAGTTTGAGGATTGCGCTCAAATCAAATGTCCTATAACCAAATTTCCACATGTAACTACTAGATTGTGATACAATACACTAATGGGTGAAGTTTGGTTGACTTCTGCGCAGCGGTTTGGGAGTGAACATCAAAATTACATTTCTCGGCCATATCGCATAGATCTCACTGTGAAAAGGCTTAAATGACTTTTTTAATTAAGTTTGATGATTGCGCTCAAACAACATTTCCTAAAACAAAATTTTCAAATGTAACTACTAGATTGTGATACAATACACTAATGGGTGAAGTTTGGTTGACTTCTGCGCAGCGGTTTGGGAGTTAACATCAAAATTACATTTCTCGGCCATATCGCATAGATCTCACTGTGAAAAGGCTTAAATGGCTTTTTTGACCTAAGTTTAATGATTGCGCTCAAACCAAATGTCCTAGAACGAAATTTTCAAATGTAACTACTAGAATGTGATACAATACACTATTGGGTGAAGTTTGGTTGACTTCTGCGCAGCGGTTTGGGAGTTAAAATCAAAATTACATTTCTCGGCCATATCGCATAGATCTCACTGTGAAAAGGCTTAAATGGCTTTTTTGACCTAAGTTTAATAATTGCGCTCAAACCAAATGTCCTAGAACGAAATTTTCAAATGTAACTACTAGAATGTGATACAATACACTATTGGGTGAAGTTTGGTTGACTTCTGCGCAGCGGTTTGGGAGTTAACATCAAAATTACATTTCTCGGCCATATCGCATAGATCTCACTGTGAAAAGGCTTAAATGGCTTTTTTGACCTAAGTTTGAGGATTGCGCTCAAATCAAATGTCCTAGAACCAAATTTCCACATGTAACTACTAGATTGTGATACAATACACTAATAGGTGAAGTTTGGTTGACTTCTGCGCAGCGGTTTGGGAGTTAACATCAAAATTACATTTCTCGGCCATATCGCATAGATCTCACTGTGAAAAGGCTTAAATGGCTTTTTTGACCTAAGTTTGAGGATTGCGCTCAAATCAAATGTCCAATAACCAAATTTCCACATGTAACTACTAGATTGTGATACAATACCCTAATGGGTGAAGTTTGGTTGACTTCTGCGCAGCAGTTTGGGAGTTAACATCAAAATTACATTTCTCGGCCATATCGCATAGATCTCACTGTGAAAAGGCTTAAATGACTTTTTTAATTAAGTTTGATGATTGCGTTCAAACAAAATGTCCTAGAACAAAATTTTCAAATGTAACTACTAGATTGTGATACAATACACTATTGGGTGAAGTTTGGTTGACTTCTGCGCAGCGGTTTGGGAGTTAACATCAAAATTACATTTCTCGGCCATATCGCATAGATCTCACTGTGAAAAGGCTTAAATGGCTTTTTTGACCTAAGTTTGAGGATTGCGCTCAAATCAAATGTCCTAGAACCAAATTTCCACATGTAATTACTAGATTATGATACAATACACTAATGGGTGAAGTTTGGTTGACTTCTGCGCAGCGGTTTGGGAGTTAACATCAAAATTACATTTCTCGGCCATATCGCATAGATCTCACTGTGAAAAGGCTTAAATGACTTTTTTAATTAAGTTTAATGATTGCGCTCAAACAAAATGTCCTAGAACAAAATTTTCAAATGTAACTACTAGATTGTGATACAATACACTATTGGGTGAAGTTTGGTTGACTTCTGCGCAGCGGTTTGGGAGTTAACATCAAAATTACATTTCTCGGCCATATCGCATAGATCTCACTGTGAAAAGGCTTAAATGGCTTTTTTGACCTAAGTTTAAAGATTGCGCTCAAACCAAATGTCCTAGAACGAAATTTTCAAATGTAACTACTAGATTGTGATACAATACACTAATGGGTGAAGTTTGGTTGACTTCTGCGCAGCGGTTTGGGAGTTAACATCAAAATTACATTTCTCGGCCATATCGCATAGATCTCACTGTGAAAAGGCTTAAATGGCTTTTTTGACCTAAGTTTGAGGATTGCGCTCAAATCAAATGTCCTATAACCAAATTTCCACATGTAACTACTAGATTGTGATACAATACACTAATGGGTGAAGTTTGGTTGACTTCTGCGCAGCGGTTTGGGAGTGAACATCAAAATTACATTTCTCGGCCATATCGCATAGATCTCACTGTGAAAAGGCTTAAATGACTTTTTTAATTAAGTTTGATGATTGCGCTCAAACAAAATTTCCTAAAACAAAATTTTCAAATGTAACTACTAGATTGTGATACAATACACTATTGGGTGAAGTTTGGTTGACTTCTGCGCAGCGGTTTGGGAGTTAACATCAAAATTACATTTCTCGGCCATATCGCATAGATCTCACTGTGAAAAGGCTTAAATGACTTTTTTAATTAAGTTTGATGATTGCGTTCAAACAAAATGTCCTAGAACAAAATTTTCAAATGTAACTACTAGATTGTGATACAATACACTATTGGGTGAAGTTTGGTTGACTTCTGCGCAGCGGTTTGGGAGTTAACATCAAAATTACATTTCTCGGCCATATCGCATAGATCTCACTGTGAAAAGGCTTAAATGACTTTTTTAATTAAGTTTAATAATTGCGCTCAAACCAAATGTCCTAAAACGAAATTTTCAAATGTAACTACTAGAATGTGATACAATACACTATTGGGTGAAGTTTAGTTGACTTCTGCGCAGCGGTTTGGGAGTTAACATCAAAATTACATTTCTCGGCCATATCGCATAGATCTCACTGTGAAAAGGCTTAAATGGCTTTTTTGACCTAAGTTTGAGGATTGCGCTCAAATCAAATGTCCTAGAACCAAATTTCCACATGTAACTACTAGATTGTGATACAATACACTAATGGGTGAAGTTTGGTTTACTTCTGCGCAGCGGTTTGGGAGTTAACATCAAAATTACATTTCTCGGCCATATCGCATAGATCTCACTGTGAAAAGGCTTAAATGGCTTTTTTGACCTAAGTTTAATAATTGCGCTCAAACCAAATGTCCTAGAACGAAATTTTCAAATGTAACTACTAGAATGTGATACAATACACTATTGGGTGAAGTTTGGTTGACTTCTGCGCAGCGGTTTGGGAGTTAACATCAAAATTACATTTCTCGGCCATATTGCATAGATCTCACTTTGAAAAGGCTTAAATGGCTTTTTTGACCTACGTTTGAGGATTGCGCTCAAATCAAATGTCCTAGAACCAAATTTTCACATGTAACTACTAGATTGTGATACAATACACTAATGGGTGAAGTTTGGTTGACTTCTGCGCAGCGGTTTGGGAGTTAACATCAAAATTACATTTCTCGGCCATATCGCATAGATCTCACTGTGAAAAGGCTTAAATGACTTTTTTAATTAAGTTTGATGATTGCGTTCAAACAAAATGTCCTAGAACAAAATTTTCAAATGTAACTACTAGATTGTGATACAATACACTATTGGGTGAAGTTTGGTTGACTTCTGCGCAGCGGTTTGGGAGTTAACATCAAAATTACATTTCTCGGCCATATCGCATAGATCTCACTGTGAAAAGGCTTAAATGGCTTTTTTGACCTAAGTTTGAGGATTGCGCTCAAATCAAATGTCCTAGAACCAAATTTCCACATGTAACTACTAGATTGTGATACAATACACTAAAAGGTGAAGTTTGGTTGACTTCTGCGCAGCGGTTTGGGAGTTAACATCAAAATTACATTTCTCGGCCATATCGCATAGATCTCACTGTGAAAAGGCTTAAATGGCTTTTTTGACCTAAGTTTGAGGATTGCGCTCAAATCAAATGTCCAATAACCAAATTTCCACATGTAACTACTAGATTGTGATACAATACCCTAATGGGTGAAGTTTGGTTGACTTCTGCGCAGCGGTTTGGGAGTTAACATCAAAATTACATTTCTCGGCCATATCGCATAGATCTCACTGTGAAAAGGCTTAAATGACTTTTTTAATTAAGTTTGATGATTGCGTTCAAACAAAATGTCCTAGAACAAAATTTTTAAATGTAACTACTAGATTGTGATACAATACACTATTGGGTGAAGTTTGGTTGACTTCTGCGCAGCGGTTTGGGAGTTAACATCAAAATTACATTTCTCGGCCATATCGCATAGATCTCACTGTGAAAAGGCTTAAATGGCTTTTTTGACCTAAGTTTGAGGATTGCGCTCAAATCAAATGTCCTAGAACCAAATTTACACATGTAACTACTAGATTGTGATAAAATACACTAATGGGTGAAGTTTGGTTGACTTCTGCGCAGCGGTTTGGGAGTTAACATCAAAATTACATTTCTCGGCCATATCGCATAGATCTCACTGTGAAAAGGCTTAAATGACTTTTTTAATTAAGTTTGATGATTGCGCTCAAACAAAATTTCCTAGAACAAAATTTTCAAATGTAACTACTAGATTGTGATACAATACAATATTGGGTGAAGTTTGGTTGACTTCTGCGCAGCGGTTTGGGAGTTAACATCAAAATTACATTTCTCGGCCATATCGCATAGATCTCACTGTGAAAAGGCTTAAATGACTTTTTTAATTAAGTTTGATGATTGCGTTCATACAAAATGTCCTAGAACAAAATTTTCAAATGTAACTACTAGAATGTGATACAATACACTATTGGGTGAAGTTTGGTTGACTTCTGCGCAGCGGTTTGGGAGTTAACATCAAAATTACATTTCTCGGCCATATCGCATAGATCTCACTGTGAAAAGGCTTAAATGGCTTTTTTGACCTAAGTTTGAGGATTGCGCTCAAATCAAATGTCCTAGAACCAAATTTCCACATGTAACTACTAGATTGTGATAAAATACACTAATGGGTGAAGTTTGGTTGACTTCTGCGCAGCGGTTTGGGAGTTAACATCAAAATTACATTTCTCGGCCATATCGCATAGATCTCACTGTGAAAAGGCTTAAATTACTTTTTTAATTAAGTTTGATGATTGCGCTCAAACAAAATTTCCTAGAACAAAATTTTCAAATGTAACTACTAGATTGTGATACAATACACTATTGGGTGAAGTTTGGTTGACTTCTGCGCAGCGGTTTGGGAGTTAACATCAAAATTACATTTCTCGGCCATATCGCATAGATCTCACTGTGAAAAGGCTTAAATGGCTTTTTTGACCTAAGTTTGAGGATTGCGCTCAAATCAAATGTCCTAGAACCAAATTTCCACATGTAACTACTAGATTGTGATACAATACACTAATGGGTGAAGTTTGGTTGACTTCTGCGCAGCGGTTTGGGAGTTAACATCAAAATTACATTTCTCGGCCATATCGCATAGATCTCACTGTGAAAAGGCTTAAATGACTTTTTTAATTAAGTTTGATGATTGCGTTCAAACAAAATGTCCTAGAACAAAATTTTTAAATGTAACTACTAGATTGTGATACAATACACTATTGGGTGAAGTTTGGTTGACTTCTGCGCAGCGGTTTGGGAGTTAACATCAAAATTACATTTCTCGGCCATATCGCATAGATCTCACTGTGAAAAGGCTTAAATGGCTTTTTTGACCTAAGTTTGAGGATTGCGCTCAAATCAAATGTCCTAGAACCAAATTTCCACATGTAACTACTAGATTGTGATAAAATACACTAATGGGTGAAGTTTGGTTGACTTCTGCGCAGCGGTTTGGGAGTTAACATCAAAATTACATTTCTCGGCCATATCGCATAGATCTCACTGTGAAAAGGCTTAAATGACTTTTTTAATTAAGTTTGATGATTGCGCTCAAACAAAATTTCCTAGAACAAAATTTTCAAATGTAACTACTAGATTGTGATACAATACACTATTGGGTGAAGTTTGGTTGACTTCTGCGCAGCGGTTTGGGAGTTAACATCAAAATTACATTTCTCGGCCATATCGCATAGATCTCACTGTGAAAAGGCTTAAATGACTTTTTTAATTAAGTTTGATGATTGCGTTCATACAAAATGTCCTAGAACAAAATTTTCAAATGTAACTACTAGAATGTGATACAATACACTATTGGGTGAAGTTTGGTTGACTTCTGCGCAGCGGTTTGGGAGTTAACATCAAAATTACATTTCTCGGCCATATCGCATAGATCTCACTGTGAAAAGGCTTAAATGGCTTTTTTGACCTAAGTTTGAGGATTGCGCTCAAATCAAATGTCCTAGAACCAAATTTCCACATGTAACTACTAGATTGTGATACAATACACTAATGGGTGAAGTTTGGTTTACTTCTGCGCAGCGGTTTGGGAGTTAACATCAAAATTACATTTCTCGGCCATATCGCATAGATCTCACTGTGAAAAGGCTTAAATGGCTTTTTTGACCTAAGTTTAATAATTGCGCTCAAACCAAATGTCCTAGAACGAAATTTTAAAATGTAACTACTAGAATGTGATACAATACACTATTGGGTGAAGTTTGGTTGACTTCTGCGCAGCGGTTTGGGAGTTAACATCAAAATTACATTTCTCGGCCATATCGCATAGATCTCACTGTGAAAAGGCTTAAATGGCTTTTTTGACCTAAGTTTGAGGATTGCGCTCAAATCAAATGTCCTAGAACCAAATTTCCACATGTAACTACTAGATTGTGATACAATACACTAATGGGTGAAGTTTGGTTGACTTCTGCGCAGCGGTTTGGGAGTGAACATCAAAATTACATTTCTCGGCCATATCGCATAGATCTCACTGTGAAAAGGCTTAAATGGCTTTTTTGACCTAAGTTTGAGGATTGCGCTCAAATCAAATGTCCTAGAACCAAATTTCCACATGTAACTACTAGATTGTGATAAAATACACTAATGGGTGAAGTTTGGTTGACTTCTGCGCAGCGGTTTGGGAGTTAACATCAAAATTACATTTCTCGGCCATATCGCATAGATCTCACTGTGAAAAGGCTTAAATGACTTTTTTAATTAAGTTTGATGATTGCGCTCAAACAAAATTTCCTAGAACAAAATTTTCAAATGTAACTACTAGATTGTGATACAATACACTATTGGGTGAAGTTTGGTTTACTTCTGCGCAGCGGTTTGGGAGTTAACATCAAAATTACATTTCTCGGCCATATCGCATAGATCTCACTGTGAAAAGGCTTAAATGGCTTTTTTGACCTAAGTTTGAGGATTGCGCTCAAATCAAATGTCCTATAACCAAATTTCCACATGTAACTACTAGATTGTGATACAATACACTAATGGGTGAAGTTTGGTTGACTTCTGCGCAGCGGTTTGGGAGTGAACATCAAAATTACATTTCTCGGCCATATCGCATAGATCTCACTGTGAAAAGGCTTAAATGGCTTTTTTGACCTAAGTTTGAGGATTGCGCTCAAATCAAATGTCCTAGAACCAAATTTCCACATGTAACTACTAGATTGTGATAAAATACACTAATGGGTGAAGTTTGGTTGACTTCTGCGCAGCGGTTTGGGAGTTAACATCAAAATTACATTTCTCGGCCATATCGCATAGATCTCACTGTGAAAAGGCTTAAATGACTTTTTTAATTAAGTTTGATGATTGCGCTCAAACAAAATTTCCTAGAACAAAATTTTCAAATGTAACTACTAGATTGTGATACAATACACTATTGGGTGAAGTTTGGTTGACTTCTGCGCAGCGGTTTGGGAGTTAACATCAAAATTACATTTCTCGGCCATATCGCATAGATCTCACTGTGAAAAGGCTTAAATGGCTTTTTTGACCTAAGTTTGAGGATTGCGCTCAAATCAAATGTCCTATAACCAAATTTCCACATGTAACTACTAGATTGTGATACAATACACTAATGGGTGAAGTTTGGTTGACTTCTGCGCAGCGGTTTGGGAGTTAACATCAAAATTACATTTCTCGGCCATATCGCATAGATCTCACTGTGAAAAGGCTTAAATGACTTTTTTAATTAAGTTTGATGATTGCGTTCAAACAAAATGTCCTAGAACAAAATTTTCAAATGTAACTACTAGATTGTGATACAATACACTATTGGGTGAAGTTTGGTTGACTTCTGCGCAGCGGTTTGGGAGTTAACATCAAAATTACATTTCTCGGCCATATCGCATAGATCTCACTGTGAAAAGGCTTAAATGGCTTTTTTGACCTAAGTTTGAGGATTGCGCTCAAATCAAATGTCCTAGAACCAAATTTCCACATGTAACTACTAGATTGTGATACAATACACTAATGGGTGAAGTTTGGTTTACTTCTGCGCAGCGGTTTGGGAGTTAACATCAAAATTACATTTCTCGGCCATATCGCATAGATCTCACTGTGAAAAGGCTTAAATGGCTTTTTTGACCTAAGTTTAATAATTGCGCTCAAACCAAATGTCCTAGAACGAAATTTTAAAATGTAACTACTAGAATGTGATACAATACACTATTGGGTGAAGTTTGGTTGACTTCTGCGCAGCGGTTTGGGAGTTAACATCAAAATTACATTTCTCGGCCATATCGCATAGATCTCACTGTGAAAAGGCTTAAATGGCTTTTTTGACCTAAGTTTGAGGATTGCGCTCAAATCAAATGTCCTAGAACCAAATTTCCACATGTAACTACTAGATTGTGATACAATACACTAATGGGTGAAGTTTGGTTTACTTCTGCGCAGCGGTTTGGGAGTTAACATCAAAATTACATTTCTCGGCCATATCGCATAGATCTCACTGTGAAAAGGCTTAAATGGCTTTTTTGACCTAAGTTTGAGGATTGCGCTCAAATCAAATGTCCTATAACCAAATTTCCACACGTAACTACTAGATTGTGATACAATACACTAATGGGTGAAGTTTGGTTGACTTCTGCGCAGCGGTTTGGGAGTTAACATCAAAATTACATTTCTCGGCCATATCGCATAGATCTCACTGTGAAAAGGCTTAAATGACTTTTTTAATTAAGTTTGATGATTGCGTTCAAACAAAATGTCCTAGAACAAAATTTTTCAATGTAACTACTAGATTGTGATACAATACACTATTGGGTGAAGTTTGGTTGACTTCTGCGCAGCGGTTTGGGAGTTAACATCAAAATTACATTTCTCGGCCATATCGCATAGATCTCACTGTGAAAAGGCTTAAATGGCTTTTTTGACCTAAGTTTGAGGATTGCGCTCAAATCAAATGTCCTAGAACCAAATTTCCACATGTAACTACTAGATTGTGATAAAATACACTAATGGGTGAAGTTTGGTTGACTTCTGCGCAGCGGTTTGGGAGTTAACATCAAAATTACATTTCTCGGCCATATCGCATAGATCTCACTGTGAAAAGGCTTAAATGACTTTTTTAATTAAGTTTGATGATTGCGCTCAAACAAAATTTCCTAGAACAAAATTTTCAAATGTAACTACTAGATTGTGATACAATACACTATTGGGTGAAGTTTGGTTGACTTCTGCGCAGCGGTTTGGGAGTTAACATCAAAATTACATTTCTCGGCCATATCGCATAGATCTCACTGTGAAAAGGCTTAAATGACTTTTTTAATTAAGTTTGATGATTGCGTTCAAACAAAATGTCCTAGAACAAAATTTTCAAATGTAACTACTAGAATGTGATACAATACACTATTGGGTGAAGTTTGGTTGACTTCTGCGCAGCGGTTTGGGAGTTAACATCAAAATTACATTTCTCGGCCATATCGCATAGATCTCACTGTGAAAAGGCTTAAATGGCTTTTTTGACCTAAGTTTGAGGATTGCGCTCAAATCAAATGTCCTAGAACCAAATTTCCACATGTAACTACTAGATTGTGATAAAATACACTAATGGGTGAAGTTTGGTTGACTTCTGCGCAGCGGTTTGGGAGTTAACATCAAAATTACATTTCTCGGCCATATCGCATAGATCTCACTGTGAAAAGGCTTAAATGACTTTTTTAATTAAGTTTGATGATTGCGCTCAAACAAAATTTCCTAGAACAAAATTTTCAAATGTAACTACTAGATTGTGATACAATACACTATTGGGTGAAGTTTGGTTGACTTCTGCGCAGCGGTTTGGGAGTTAACATCAAAATTACATTTCTCGGCCATATCGCATAGATCTCACTGTGAAAAGGCTTAAATGGCTTTTTTGACCTAAGTTTGAGGATTGCGCTCAAATCAAATGTCCTATAACCAAATTTCCACATGTAACTACTAGATTGTGATACAATACACTAATGGGTGAAGTTTGGTTGACTTCTGCGCAGCGGTTTGGGAGTTAACATCAAAATTACATTTCTCGGCCATATCGCATAGATCTCACTGTGAAAAGGCTTAAATGACTTTTTTAATTAAGTTTGATGATTGCGTTCAAACAAAATGTCCTAGAACAAAATTTTCAAATGTAACTACTAGATTGTGATACAATACACTATTGGGTGAAGTTTGGTTGACTTCTGCGCAGCGGTTTGGGAGTTAACATCAAAATTACATTTCTCGGCCATATCGCATAGATCTCACTGTGAAAAGGCTTAAATGGCTTTTTTGACCTAAGTTTGAGGATTGCGCTCAAATCAAATGTCCTAGAACCAAATTTCCACATGTAACTACTAGATTGTGATACAATACACTAATGGGTGAAGTTTGGTTTACTTCTGCGCAGCGGTTTGGGAGTTAACATCAAAATTACATTTCTCGGCCATATCGCATAGATCTCACTGTGAAAAGGCTTAAATGGCTTTTTTGACCTAAGTTTAATAATTGCGCTCAAACCAAATGTCCTAGAACGAAATTTTAAAATGTAACTACTAGAATGTGATACAATACACTATTGGGTGAAGTTTGGTTGACTTCTGCGCAGCGGTTTGGGAGTTAACATCAAAATTACATTTCTCGGCCATATCGCATAGATCTCACTGTGAAAAGGCTTAAATGGCTTTTTTGACCTAAGTTTGAGGATTGCGCTCAAATCAAATGTCCTAGAACCAAATTTCCACATGTAACTACTAGATTGTGATACAATACACTAATGGGTGAAGTTTGGTTTACTTCTGCGCAGCGGTTTGGGAGTTAACATCAAAATTACATTTCTCGGCCATATCGCATAGATCTCACTGTGAAAAGGCTTAAATGGCTTTTTTGACCTAAGTTTGAGGATTGCGCTCAAATCAAATGTCCTATAACCAAATTTCCACACGTAACTACTAGATTGTGATACAATACACTAATGGGTGAAGTTTGGTTGACTTCTGCGAAGCGGTTTGGGAGTTAACATCAAAATTACATTTCTCGGCCATATCGCATAGATCTCACTGTGAAAAGGCTTAAATGACTTTTTTAATTAAGTTTGATGATTGCGTTCAAACAAAATGTCCTAGAACAAAATTTTTCAATGTAACTACTAGATTGTGATACAATACACTATTGGGTGAAGTTTGGTTGACTTCTGCGCAGCGGTTTGGGAGTTAACATCAAAATTACATTTCTCGGCCATATCGCATAGATCTCACTGTGAAAAGGCTTAAATGGCTTTTTTGACCTAAGTTTGAGGATTGCGCTCAAATCAAATGTCCTAGAACCAAATTTCCACATGTAACTACTAGATTGTGATAAAATACACTAATGGGTGAAGTTTGGTTGACTTCTGCGCAGCGGTTTGGGAGTTAACATCAAAATTACATTTCTCGGCCATATCGCATAGATCTCACTGTGAAAAGGCTTAAATGACTTTTTTAATTAAGTTTGATGATTGCGCTCAAACAAAATTTCCTAGAACAAAATTTTCAAATGTAACTACTAGATTGTGATACAATACACTATTGGGTGAAGTTTGGTTGACTTCTGCGCAGCGGTTTGGGAGTTAACATCAAAATTACATTTCTCGGCCATATCGCATAGATCTCACTGTGAAAAGGCTTAAATGACTTTTTTAATTAAGTTTGATGATTGCGTTCAAACAAAATGTCCTAGAACAAAATTTTCAAATGTAACTACTAGAATGTGATACAATACACTATTGGGTGAAGTTTGGTTGACTTCTGCGCAGCGGTTTGGGAGTTAACATCAAAATTACATTTCTCGGCCATATCGCATAGATCTCACTGTGAAAAGGCTTAAATGGCTTTTTTGACCTAAGTTTGAGGATTGCGCTCAAATCAAATGTCCTAGAACCAAATTTCCACATGTAACTACTAGATTGTGATAAAATACACTAATGGGTGAAGTTTGGTTGACTTCTGCGCAGCGGTTTGGGAGTTAACATCAAAATTACATTTCTCGGCCATATCGCATAGATCTCACTGTGAAAAGGCTTAAATGACTTTTTTAATTAAGTTTGATGATTGCGCTCAAACAAAATTTCCTAGAACAAAATTTTCAAATGTAACTACTAGATTGTGATACAATACACTATTGGGTGAAGTTTGGTTGACTTCTGCGCAGCGGTTTGGGAGTTAACATCAAAATTACATTTCTCGGCCATATCGCATAGATCTCACTGTGAAAAGGCTTAAATGGCTTTTTTGACCTAAGTTTGAGGATTGCGCTCAAATCAAATGTCCTATAACCAAATTTCCACATGTAACTACTAGATTGTGATACAATACACTAATGGGTGAAGTTTGGTTGACTTCTGCGCAGCGGTTTGGGAGTTAACATCAAAATTACATTTCTCGGCCATATCGCATAGATCTCACTGTGAAAAGGCTTAAATGACTTTTTTAATTAAGTTTGATGATTGCGTTCAAACAAAATGTCCTAGAACAAAATTTTTAAATGTAACTACTAGATTGTGATACAATACACTATTGGGTGAAGTTTGGTTGACTTCTGCGCAGCGGTTTGGGAGTTAACATCAAAATTACATTTCTCGGCCATATCGCATAGATCTCACTGTGAAAAGGCTTAAATGGCTTTTTTGACCTAAGTTTGAGGATTGCGCTCAAATCAAATGTCCTAGAACCAAATTTCCACATGTAACTACTAGATTGTGATAAAATACACTAATGGGTGAAGTTTGGTTGACTTCTGCGCAGCGGTTTGGGAGTTAACATCAAAATTACATTTCTCGGCCATATCGCATAGATCTCACTGTGAAAAGGCTTAAATGACTTTTTTAATTAAGTTTGATGATTGCGCTCAAACAAAATTTCCTAGAACAAAATTTTCAAATGTAACTACTAGATTGTGATACAATACACTATTGGGTGAAGTTTGGTTGACTTCTGCGCAGCGGTTTGGGAGTTACATCAAAATTACATTTCTCGGCCATATCGCATAGATCTCACTGTGAAAAGGCTTAAATGACTTTTTTAATTAAGTTTGATGATTGCGTTCAAACAAAATGTCCTAGAACAAAATTTTCAAATGTAACTACTAGATTGTGATACAATACACTATTGGGTGAAGTTTGGTTGACTTCTGCGCAGCGGTTTGGGAGTTAACATCAAAATTACATTTCTCGGCCATATCGCATAGATCTCACTGTGAAAAGGCTTAAATGGCTTTTTTGACCTAAGTTTGAGGATTGCGCTCAAATCAAATGTCCTAGAACCAAATTTCCACATGTAACTACTAGATTGTGATAAAATACACTAATGGGTGAAGTTTGGTTGACTTCTGCGCAGCGGTTTGGGAGTTAACATCAAAATTACATTTCTCGGCCATATCGCATAGATCTCACTGTGAAAAGGCTTAAATGACTTTTTTAATTAAGTTTGATGATTGCGCTCAAACAAAATTTCCTAAAACAAAATTTTCAAATGTAACTACTAGATTGTGATACAATACACTATTGGGTGAAGTTTGGTTGACTTCTGCGCAGCGGTTTGGGAGTTAACATCAAAATTACATTTCTCGGCCATATCGCATAGATCTCACTGTGAAAAGGCTTAAATGGCTTTTTTGACCTAAGTTTGAGGATTGCGCTCAAATCAAATGTCCTATAACCAAATTTCCACACGTAACTACTAGATTGTGATACAATACACTAATGGGTGAAGTTTGGTTGACTTCTGCGCAGCGGTTTGGGAGTTAACATCAAAATTACATTTCTCGGCCATATCGCATAGATCTCACTGTGAAAAGGCTTAAATGACTTTTTTAATTAAGTTTGATGATTGCGTTCAAACAAAATGTCCTAGAACAAAATTTTTAAATGTAACTACTAGATTGTGATACAATACACTATTGGGTGAAGTTTGGTTGACTTCTGCGCAGCGGTTTGGGAGTTAACATCAAAATTACATTTCTCGGCCATATCGCATAGATCTCACTGTGAAAAGGCTTAAATGGCTTTTTTGACCTAAGTTTGAGGATTGCGCTCAAATCAAATGTCCTAGAACCAAATTTCCACATGTAACTACTAGATTGTGATAAAATACACTAATGGGTGAAGTTTGGTTGACTTCTGCGCAGCGGTTTGGGAGTTAACATCAAAATTACATTTCTCGGCCATATCGCATAGATCTCACTGTGAAAAGGCTTAAATGACTTTTTTAATTAAGTTTGATGATTGCGCTCAAACAAAATTTCCTAGAACAAAATTTTCAAATGTAACAACTAGATTGTGATACAATACACTATTGGGTGAAGTTTGGTTGACTTCTGCGCAGCGGTTTGGGAGTTAACATCAAAATTACATTTCTCGGCCATATCGCATAGATCTCACTGTGAAAAGGCTTAAATGACTTTTTTAATTAAGTTTGATGATTGCGTTCATACAAAATGTCCTAGAACAAAATTTTCAAATGTAACTACTAGAATGTGATACAATACACTATTGGGTGAAGTTTGGTTGACTTCTGCGCAGCGGTTTGGGAGTTAACATCAAAATTACATTTCTCGGCCATATCGCATAGATCTCACTGTGAAAAGGCTTAAATGGCTTTTTTGACCTAAGTTTGAGGATTGCGCTCAAATCAAATGTCCTAGAACCAAATTTCCACATGTAACTACTAGATTGTGATAAAATACACTAATGGGTGAAGTTTGGTTGACTTCTGCGCAGCGGTTTGGGAGTTAACATCAAAATTACATTTCTCGGCCATATCGCATAGATCTCACTGTGAAAAGGCTTAAATGACTTTTTTAATTAAGTTTGATGATTGCGCTCAAACAAAATTTCCTAGAACAAAATTTTCAAATGTAACTACTAGATTGTGATACAATACACTATTGGGTGAAGTTTGGTTGACTTCTGCGCAGCGGTTTGGGAGTTACATCAAAATTACATTTCTCGGCCATATCGCATAGATCTCACTGTGAAAAGGCTTAAATGACTTTTTTAATTAAGTTTGATGATTGCGTTCAAACAAAATGTCCTAGAACAAAATTTTCAAATGTAACTACTAGATTGTGATACAATACACTATTGGGTGAAGTTTGGTTGACTTCTGCGCAGCGGTTTGGGAGTTAACATCAAAATTACATTTCTCGGCCATATCGCATAGATCTCACTGTGAAAAGGCTTAAATGGCTTTTTTGACCTAAGTTTGAGGATTGCGCTCAAATCAAATGTCCTAGAACCAAATTTCCACATGTAACTACTAGATTGTGATAAAATACACTAATGGGTGAAGTTTGGTTGACTTCTGCGCAGCGGTTTGGGAGTTAACATCAAAATTACATTTCTCGGCCATATCGCATAGATCTCACTGTGAAAAGGCTTAAATGACTTTTTTAATTAAGTTTGATGATTGCGCTCAAACAAAATTTCCTAAAACAAAATTTTCAAATGTAACTACTAGATTGTGATACAATACACTATTGGGTGAAGTTTGGTTGACTTCTGCGCAGCGGTTTGGGAGTTAACATCAAAATTACATTTCTCGGCCATATCGCATAGATCTCACTGTGAAAAGGCTTAAATGGCTTTTTTGACCTAAGTTTGAGGATTGCGCTCAAATCAAATGTCCTATAACCAAATTTCCACACGTAACTACTAGATTGTGATACAATACACTAATGGGTGAAGTTTGGTTGACTTCTGCGCAGCGGTTTGGGAGTTAACATCAAAATTACATTTCTCGGCCATATCGCATAGATCTCACTGTGAAAAGGCTTAAATGACTTTTTTAATTAAGTTTGATGATTGCGTTCAAACAAAATGTCCTAGAACAAAATTTTTAAATGTAACTACTAGATTGTGATACAATACACTATTGGGTGAAGTTTGGTTGACTTCTGCGCAGCGGTTTGGGAGTTAACATCAAAATTACATTTCTCGGCCATATCGCATAGATCTCACTGTGAAAAGGCTTAAATGGCTTTTTTGACCTAAGTTTGAGGATTGCGCTCAAATCAAATGTCCTAGAACCAAATTTCCACATGTAACTACTAGATTGTGATAAAATACACTAATGGGTGAAGTTTGGTTGACTTCTGCGCAGCGGTTTGGGAGTTAACATCAAAATTACATTTCTCGGCCATATCGCATAGATCTCACTGTGAAAAGGCTTAAATGACTTTTTTAATTAAGTTTGATGATTGCGCTCAAACAAAATTTCCTAGAACAAAATTTTCAAATGTAACAACTAGATTGTGATACAATACACTATTGGGTGAAGTTTGGTTGACTTCTGCGCAGCGGTTTGGGAGTTAACATCAAAATTACATTTCTCGGCCATATCGCATAGATCTCACTGTGAAAAGGCTTAAATGACTTTTTTAATTAAGTTTGATGATTGCGTTCATACAAAATGTCCTAGAACAAAATTTTCAAATGTAACTACTAGAATGTGATACAATACACTATTGGGTGAAGTTTGGTTGACTTCTGCGCAGCGGTTTGGGAGTTAACATCAAAATTACATTTCTCGGCCATATCGCATAGATCTCACTGTGAAAAGGCTTAAATGGCTTTTTTGACCTAAGTTTGAGGATTGCGCTCAAATCAAATGTCCTAGAACCAAATTTCCACATGTAACTACTAGATTGTGATAAAATACACTAATGGGTGAAGTTTGGTTGACTTCTGCGCAGCGGTTTGGGAGTTAACATCAAAATTACATTTCTCGGCCATATCGCATAGATCTCACTGTGAAAAGGCTTAAATGACTTTTTTAATTAAGTTTGATGATTGCGCTCAAACAAAATTTCCTAGAACAAAATTTTCAAATGTAACTACTAGATTGTGATACAATACACTATTGGGTGAAGTTTGGTTGACTTCTGCGCAGCGGTTTGGGAGTTAACATCAAAATTACATTTATCGGCCATATCGCATAGATCTCACTGTGAAAAGGCTTAAATGGCTTTTTTGACCTAAGTTTGAGGATTGCGCTCAAATCAAATGTCCTATAACCAAATTTCCACATGTAACTACTAGATTGTGATACAATACACTAATGGGTGAAGTTTGGTTGACTTCTGCGCAGCGGTTTGGGAGTTAACATCAAAATTACATTTCTCGGCCATATCGCATAGATCTCACTGTGAAAAGGCTTAAATGACTTTTTTAATTAAGTTTGATGATTGCGTTCAAACAAAATGTCCTAGAACAAAATTTTTAAATGTAACTACTAGATTGTGATACAATACACTATTGGGTGAAGTTTGGTTGACTTCTGCGCAGCGGTTTGGGAGTTAACATCAAAATTACATTTCTCGGCCATATCGCATAGATCTCACTGTGAAAAGGCTTAAATGGCTTTTTTGACCTAAGTTTGAGGATTGCGCTCAAATCAAATGTCCTAGAACCAAATTTCCACATGTAACTACTAGATTGTGATAAAATACACTAATGGGTGAAGTTTGGTTGACTTCTGCGCAGCGGTTTGGGAGTTAACATCAAAATTACATTTCTCGGCCATATCGCATAGATCTCACTGTGAAAAGGCTTAAATGACTTTTTTAATTAAGTTTGATGATTGCGCTCAAACAAAATTTCCTAGAACAAAATTTTCAAATGTAACTACTAGATTGTGATACAATACACTATTGGGTGAAGTTTGGTTGACTTCTGCGCAGCGGTTTGGGAGTTACATCAAAATTACATTTCTCGGCCATATCGCATAGATCTCACTGTGAAAAGGCTTAAATGACTTTTTTAATTAAGTTTGATGATTGCGTTCAAACAAAATGTCCTAGAACAAAATTTTCAAATGTAACTACTAGATTGTGATACAATACACTATTGGGTGAAGTTTGGTTGACTTCTGCGCAGCGGTTTGGGAGTTAACATCAAAATTACATTTCTCGGCCATATCGCATAGATCTCACTGTGAAAAGGCTTAAATGGCTTTTTTTGACCTAAGTTTGAGGATTGCGCTCAAATCAAATGTCCTAGAACCAAATTTCCACATGTAACTACTAGATTGTGATAAAATACACTAATGGGTGAAGTTTGGTTGACTTCTGCGCAGCGGTTTGGGAGTTAACATCAAAATTACATTTCTCGGCCATATCGCATAGATCTCACTGTGAAAAGGCTTAAATGACTTTTTTAATTAAGTTTGATGATTGCGCTCAAACAAAATTTCCTAGAACAAAATTTTCAAATGTAACTACTAGATTGTGATACAATACACTATTGGGTGAAGTTTGGTTGACTTCTGCGCAGCGGTTTGGGAGTTAACATCAAAATTACATTTCTCGGCCATATCGCATAGATCTCACTGTGAAAAGGCTTAAATGGCTTTTTTGACCTAAGTTTGAGGATTGCGCTCAAATCAAATGTCCTATAACCAAATTTCCACACGTAACTACTAGATTGTGATACAATACACTAATGGGTGAAGTTTGGTTGACTTCTGCGCAGCGGTTTGGGAGTTAACATCAAAATTACATTTCTCGGCCATATCGCATAGATCTCACTGTGAAAAGGCTTAAATGACTTTTTTAATTAAGTTTGATGATTGCGTTCAAACAAAATGTCCTAGAACAAAATTTTTAAATGTAACTACTAGATTGTGATACAATACACTATTGGGTGAAGTTTGGTTGACTTCTGCGCAGCGGTTTGGGAGTTAACATCAAAATTACATTTCTCGGCCATATCGCATAGATCTCACTGTGAAAAGGCTTAAATGGCTTTTTTGACCTAAGTTTGAGGATTGCGCTCAAATCAAATGTCCTAGAACCAAATTTCCACATGTAACTACTAGATTGTGATAAAATACACTAATGGGTGAAGTTTGGTTGACTTCTGCGCAGCGGTTTGGGAGTTAACATCAAAATTACATTTCTCGGCCATATCGCATAGATCTCACTGTGAAAAGGCTTAAATGACTTTTTTAATTAAGTTTGATGATTGCGCTCAAACAAAATTTCCTAGAACAAAATTTTCAAATGTAACTACTAGATTGTGATACAATACACTATTGGGTGAAGTTTGGTTGACTTCTGCGCAGCGGTTTGGGAGTTAACATCAAAATTACATTTCTCGGCCATATCGCATAGATCTCACTGTGAAAAGGCTTAAATGACTTTTTTAATTAAGTTTGATGATTGCGTTCATACAAAATGTCCTAGAACAAAATTTTCAAATGTAACTACTAGAATGTGATACAATACACTATTGGGTGAAGTTTGGTTGACTTCTGCGCAGCGGTTTGGGAGTTAACATCAAAATTACATTTCTCGGCCATATCGCATAGATCTCACTGTGAAAAGGCTTAAATGGCTTTTTTGACCTAAGTTTGAGGATTGCGCTCAAATCAAATGTCCTAGAACCAAATTTCCACATGTAACTACTAGATTGTGATAAAATGCACTAATGGGTGAAGTTTGGTTGACTTCTGCGCAGCGGTTTGGGAGTTAACATCAAAATTACATTTCTCGGCCATATCGCATAGATCTCACTGTGAAAAGGCTTAAATGACTTTTTTAATTAAGTTTGATGATTGCGCTCAAACAAAATTTCCTAGAACAAAATTTTCAAATGTAACTACTAGATTGTGATACAATACACTATTGGGTGAAGTTTGGTTGACTTCTGCGCAGCGGTTTGGGAGTTAACATCAAAATTACATTTCTCGGCCATATCGCATAGATCTCACTGTGAAAAGGCTTAAATGGCTTTTTAGACCTAAGTTTGAGGATTGCGCTCAAATCAAATGTCCTATAACCAAATTTCCACATGTAACTACTAGATTGTGATACAATACACTAATGGGTGAAGTTTGGTTGACTTCTGCGCAGCGGTTTGGGAGTTAACATCAAAATTACATTTCTCGGCCATATCGCATAGATCTCACTGTGAAAAGGCTTAAATGACTTTTTTAATTAAGTTTGATGATTGCGCTCAAACAAAATTTCCTAGAACAAAATTTTCAAATGTAACTACTAGATTGTGATACAATACACTATTGGGTGAAGTTTGGTTGACTTCTGCGCAGCGGTTTGGGAGTTAACATCAAAATTACATTTCTCGGCCATATCGCATACATATCACTGTGAAAAGGCTTAAATGACTTTTTTAATTAAGTTTGATGATTGCGTTCAAACAAAATGTCCTAGAACAAAATTTTCAAATGTAACTACTAGATTGTGATACAATACACTATTGGGTGAAGTTTGGTTGACTTCTGCGCAGCGGTTTGGGAGTTAACATCAAAATTACATTTCTCGGCCATATCGCATAGATCTCACTGTGAA
Source organism: Corythoichthys intestinalis (assembly GCF_030265065.1). Lineage (NCBI taxonomy): Eukaryota > Metazoa > Chordata > Actinopteri > Syngnathiformes > Syngnathidae > Corythoichthys > Corythoichthys intestinalis. The sequence goes on from NW_026651596.1 coordinate 1,899,042, forward strand.
AAGGCTTAAATGACTTTTTTAATTAAGTTTGATGATTGCGCTCAAACAAAATTTCCTAGAACAAAATTTTCAAATGTAACTACTAGATTGTGATACAATACACTATTGGGTGAAGTTTGGTTGACTTCTGCGCAGCGGTTTGGGAGTTAACATCAAAATTACATTTCTCGGCCATATCGCATAGATCTCACTGTGAAAAGGCTTAAATGGCTTTTTTGACCTAAGTTTGAGGATTGCGCTCAAATCAAATGTCCTATAACCAAATTTCCACATGTAACTACTAGATTGTGATACAATACACTAATGGGTGAAGTTTGGTTGACTTCTGCGCAGCGGTTTGGGAGTTAACATCAAAATTACATTTCTCGGCCATATCGCATAGATCTCACTGTGAAAAGGCTTAAATGACTTTTTTAATTAAGTTTGATGATTGCGTTCAAACAAAATGTCCTAGAACAAAATTTTTAAATGTAACTACTAGATTGTGATACAATACACTATTGGGTGAAGTTTGGTTGACTTCTGCGCAGCGGTTTGGGAGTTAACATCAAAATTACATTTCTCGGCCATATCGCATAGATCTCACTGTGAAAAGGCTTAAATGGCTTTTTTGACCTAAGTTTGAGGATTGCGCTCAAATCAAATGTCCTAGAACCAAATTTCCACATGTAACTACTAGATTGTGATAAAATACACTAATGGGTGAAGTTTGGTTGACTTCTGCGCAGCGGTTTGGGAGTTAACATCAAAATTACATTTCTCGGCCATATCGCATAGATCTCACTGTGAAAAGGCTTAAATGACTTTTTTAATTAAGTTTGATGATTGCGCTCAAACAAAATTTCCTAGAACAAAATTTTCAAATGTAACTACTAGATTGTGATACAATACACTATTGGGTGAAGTTTGGTTGACTTCTGCGCAGCGGTTTGGGAGTTAACATCAAAATTACATTTCTCGGCCATATCGCATAGATCTCACTGTGAAAAGGCTTAAATGACTTTTTTAATTAAGTTTGATGATTGCGTTCATACAAAATGTCCTAGAACAAAATTTTCAAATGTAACTACTAGAATGTGATACAATACACTATTGGGTGAAGTTTGGTTGACTTCTGCGCAGCGGTTTGGGAGTTAACATCAAAATTACATTTCTCGGCCATATCGCATAGATCTCACTGTGAAAAGGCTTAAATGGCTTTTTTGACCTAAGTTTGAGGATTGCGCTCAAATCAAATGTCCTAGAACCAAATTTCCACATGTAACTACTAGATTGTGATAAAATACACTAATGGGTGAAGTTTGGTTGACTTCTGCGCAGCGGTTTGGGAGTTAACATCAAAATTACATTTCTCGGCCATATCGCATAGATCTCACTGTGAAAAGGCTTAAATGACTTTTTTAATTAAGTTTGATGATTGCGCTCAAACAAAATTTCCTAGAACAAAATTTTCAAATGTAACTACTAGATTGTGATACAATACACTATTGGGTGAAGTTTGGTTGACTTCTGCGCAGCGGTTTGGGAGTTAACATCAAAATTACATTTCTCGGCCATATCGCATAGATCTCACTGTGAAAAGGCTTAAATGACTTTTTTAATTAAGTTTGATGATTGCGTTCATACAAAATGTCCTAGAACAAAATTTTCAAATGTAACTACTAGAATGTGATACAATACACTATTGGGTGAAGTTTGGTTGACTTCTGCGCAGCGGTTTGGGAGTTAACATCAAAATTACATTTCTCGGCCATATCGCATAGATCTCACTGTGAAAAGGCTTAAATGGCTTTTTTGACCTAAGTTTGAGGATTGCGCTCAAATCAAATGTCCTAGAACCAAATTTCCACATGTAACTACTAGATTGTGATAAAATACACTAATGGGTGAAGTTTGGTTGACTTCTGCGCAGCGGTTTGGGAGTTAACATCAAAATTACATTTCTCGGCCATATCGCATAGATCTCACTGTGAAAAGGCTTAAATGACTTTTTTAATTAAGTTTGATGATTGCGCTCAAACAAAATTTCCTAGAACAAAATTTTCAAATGTAACTACTAGATTGTGATACAATACACTATTGGGTGAAGTTTGGTTGACTTCTGCGCAGCGGTTTGGGAGTTAACATCAAAATTACATTTCTCGGCCATATCGCATAGATCTCACTGTGAAAAGGCTTAAATGGCTTTTTTGACCTAAGTTTGATGATTGCGTTCAAACAAAATGTCCTAGAACAAAATTTTCAAATGTAACTACTAGATTGTGATACAATACACTATTGGGTGAAGTTTGGTTGACTTCTGCGCAGCGGTTTGGGAGTTAACATCAAAATTACATTTCTCGGCCATATCGCATAGATCTCACTGTGAAAAGGCTTAAATGGCTTTTTTGACCTAAGTTTGAGGATTGCGCTCAAATCAAATGTCCTAGAACCAAATTTCCACATGTAACTACTAGATTGTGATAAAATACACTAATGGGTGAAGTTTGGTTGACTTCTGCGCAGCGGTTTGGGAGTTAACATCAAAATTACATTTCTCGGCCATATCGCATAGATCTCACTGTGAAAAGGCTTAAATGACTTTTTTAATTAAGTTTGATGATTGCGCTCAAACAAAATTTTTTAGAACAAAATTTTCAAATGTAACTACTAGATTGTGATACAATACACTATTGGGTGAAGTTTGGTTGACTTCTGCGCAGCGGTTTGGGAGTTAACATCAAAATTACATTTCTCGGCCATATCGCATAGATCTCACTGTGAAAAGGCTTAAATGGCTTTTTTGACCTAAGTTTGAGGATTGCGCTCAAATCAAATGTCCTAGAACCAAATTTCCACATGTAACTACTAGATTGTGATAAAATACACTAATGGGTGAAGTTTGGTTGACTTCTGCGCAGCGGTTTGGGAGTTAACATCAAAATTACATTTCTCGGCCATATCGCATAGATCTCACTGTGAAAAGGCTTAAATGACTTTTTTAATTAAGTTTGATGATTGCGCTCAAACAAAATTTCCTAGAACAAAATTTTCAAATGTAACTACTAGATTGTGATACAATACACTATTGGGTGAAGTTTGGTTGACTTCTGCGCAGCGGTTTGGGAGTTACATCAAAATTACATTTCTCGGCCATATCGCATAGATCTCACTGTGAAAAGGCTTAAATGACTTTTTTAATTAAGTTTGATGATTGCGTTCAAACAAAATGTCCTAGAACAAAATTTTCAAATGTAACTACTAGATTGTGATACAATACACTATTGGGTGAAGTTTGGTTGACTTCTGCGCAGCGGTTTGGGAGTTAACATCAAAATTACATTTCTCGGCCATATCGCATAGATCTCACTGTGAAAAGGCTTAAATGGCTTTTTTGACCTAAGTTTGAGGATTGCGCTCAAATCAAATGTCCTAGAACCAAATTTCCACATGTAACTACTAGATTGTGATAAAATACACTAATGGGTGAAGTTTGGTTGACTTCTGCGCAGCGGTTTGGGAGTTAACATCAAAATTACATTTCTCGGCCATATCGCATAGATCTCACTGTGAAAAGGCTTAAATGACTTTTTTAATTAAGTTTGATGATTGCGTTCAAACAAAATGTCCTAGAACAAAATTTTTAAATGTAACTACTAGATTGTGATACAATACACTATTGGGTGAAGTTTGGTTGACTTCTGCGCAGCGGTTTGGGAGTTAACATCAAAATTACATTTCTCGGCCATATCGCATAGATCTCACTGTGAAAAGGCTTAAATGGCTTTTTTGACCTAAGTTTGAGGATTGCGCTCAAATCAAATGTCCTAGAACCAAATTTCCACATGTAACTACTAGATTGTGATAAAATACACTAATGGGTGAAGTTTGGTTGACTTCTGCGCAGCGGTTTGGGAGTTAACATCAAAATTACATTTCTCGGCCATATCGCATAGATCTCACTGTGAAAAGGCTTAAATGACTTTTTTAATTAAGTTTGATGATTGCGCTCAAACAAAATTTCCTAGAACAAAATTTTCAAATGTAACTACTAGATTGTGATACAATACACTATTGGGTGAAGTTTGGTTGACTTCTGCGCAGCGGTTTGGGAGTTAACATCAAAATTACATTTCTCGGCCATATCGCATAGATCTCACTGTGAAAAGGCTTAAATGACTTTTTTAATTAAGTTTGATGATTGCGTTCATACAAAATGTCCTAGAACAAAATTTTCAAATGTAACTACTAGAATGTGATACAATACACTATTGGGTGAAGTTTGGTTGACTTCTGCGCAGCGGTTTGGGAGTTAACATCAAAATTACATTTCTCGGCCATATCGCATAGATCTCACTGTGAAAAGGCTTAAATGGCTTTTTTGACCTAAGTTTGAGGATTGCGCTCAAATCAAATGTCCTAGAACCAAATTTCCACATGTAACTACTAGATTGTGATAAAATACACTAATGGGTGAAGTTTGGTTGACTTCTGCGCAGCGGTTTGGGAGTTAACATCAAAATTACATTTCTCGGCCATATCGCATAGATCTCACTGTGAAAAGGCTTAAATGACTTTTTTAATTAAGTTTGATGATTGCGCTCAAACAAAATTTCCTAGAACAAAATTTTCAAATGTAACTACTAGATTGTGATACAATACACTATTGGGTGAAGTTTGGTTGACTTCTGCGCAGCGGTTTGGGAGTTAACATCAAAATTACATTTCTCGGCCATATCGCATAGATCTCACTGTGAAAAGGCTTAAATGGCTTTTTTGACCTAAGTTTGAGGATTGCGCTCAAATCAAATGTCCTATAACCAAATTTCCACATGTAACTACTAGATTGTGATACAATACACTAATGGGTGAAGTTTGGTTGACTTCTGCGCAGCGGTTTGGGAGTTAACATCAAAATTACATTTCTCGGCCATATCGCATAGATCTCACTGTGAAAAGGCTTAAATGACTTTTTTAATTAAGTTTGATGATTGCGTTCAAACAAAATGTCCTAGAACAAAATTTTTAAATGTAACTACTAGATTGTGATACAATACACTATTGGGTGAAGTTTGGTTGACTTCTGCGCAGCGGTTTGGGAGTTAACATCAAAATTACATTTCTCGGCCATATCGCATAGATCTCACTGTGAAAAGGCTTAAATGGCTTTTTTGACCTAGGTTTGAGGATTGCGCTCAAATCAAATGTCCTAGAACCAAATTTCCACATGTAACTACTAGATTGTGATAAAATACACTAATGGGTGAAGTTTGGTTGACTTCTGCGCAGCGGTTTGGGAGTTAACATCAAAATTACATTTCTCGGCCATATCGCATAGATCTCACTGTGAAAAGGCTTAAATGACTTTTTTAATTAAGTTTGATGATTGCGCTCAAACAAAATTTCCTAGAACAAAATTTTCAAATGTAACTACTAGATTGTGATACAATACACTATTGGGTGAAGTTTGGTTGACTTCTGCGCAGCGGTTTGGGAGTTACATCAAAATTACATTTCTCGGCCATATCGCATAGATCTCACTGTGAAAAGGCTTAAATGACTTTTTTAATTAAGTTTGATGATTGCGCTCAAACAAAATTTCCTAGAACAAAATTTTCAAATGTAACTACTAGATTGTGATACAATACACTATTGGGTGAAGTTTGGTTGACTTCTGCGCAGCGGTTTGGGAGTTAACATCAAAATTACATTTCTCGGCCATATCGCATAGATCTCACTGTGAAAAGGCTTAAATGGCTTTTTTGACCTAAGTTTGATGATTGCGTTCAAACAAAATGTCCTAGAACAAAATTTTCAAATGTAACTACTAGATTGTGATACAATACACTATTGGGTGAAGTTTGGTTGACTTCTGCGCAGCGGTTTGGGAGTTAACATCAAAATTACATTTCTCGGCCATATCGCATAGATCTCACTGTGAAAAGGCTTAAATGGCTTTTTTGACCTAAGTTTGAGGATTGCGCTCAAATCAAATGTCCTAGAACCAAATTTCCACATGTAACTACTAGATTGTGATAAAATACACTAATGGGTGAAGTTTGGTTGACTTCTGCGCAGCGGTTTGGGAGTTAACATCAAAATTACATTTCTCGGCCATATCGCATAGATCTCACTGTGAAAAGGCTTAAATGACTTTTTTAATTAAGTTTGATGATTGCGCTCAAACAAAATTTCCTAGAACAAAATTTTCAAATGTAACTACTAGATTGTGATACAATACACTATTGGGTGAAGTTTGGTTGACTTCTGCGCAGCGGTTTGGGAGTTAACATCAAAATTACATTTCTCGGCCATATCGCATAGATCTCACTGTGAAAAGGCTTAAATGGCTTTTTTGACCTAAGTTTGAGGATTGCGCTCAAATCAAATGTCCTATAACCAAATTTCCACACGTAACTACTAGATTGTGATACAATACACTAATGGGTGAAGTTTGGTTGACTTCTGCGCAGCGGTTTGGGAGTTAACATCAAAATTACATTTCTCGGCCATATCGCATAGATCTCACTGTGAAAAGGCTTAAATGGCTTTTTTGACCTAAGTTTGAGGATTGCGCTCAAATCAAATGTCCTAGAACCAAATTTCCACATGTAACTACTAGATTGTGATAAAATACACTAATGGGTGAAGTTTGGTTAACTTCTGCGCAGCGGTTTGGGAGTTAACATCAAAATTACATTTCTCGGCCATATCGCATAGATCTCACTGTGAAAAGGCTTAAATGACTTTTTTAATTAAGTTTGATGATTACGTTCAAACAAAATGTCCTAGAACAAAATTTTTAAATGTAACTACTAGATTGTGATACAATACACTATTGGGTGAAGTTTGGTTGACTTCTGCGCAGCGGTTTGGGAGTTAACATCAAAATTACATTTCTCGGCCATATCGCATAGATCTCACTGTGAAAAGGCTTAAATGGCTTTTTTGACCTAAGTTTGAGGATTGCGCTCAAATCAAATGTCCTAGAACCAAATTTCCACATGTAACTACTAGATTGTGATAAAATACACTAATGGGTGAAGTTTGGTTGACTTCTGCGCAGCGGTTTGGGAGTTAACATCAAAATTACATTTCTCGGCCATATCGCATAGATCTCACTGTGAAAAGGCTTAAATGACTTTTTTAATTAAGTTTGATGATTGCGCTCAAACAAAATTTCCTAGAACAAAATTTTCAAATGTAACTACTAGATTGTGATACAATACACTATTGGGTGAAGTTTGGTTGACTTCTGCGCAGCGGTTTGGGAGTTAACATCAAAATTACATTTCTCGGCCATATCGCATAGATCTCACTGTGAAAAGGCTTAAATGACTTTTTTAATTAAGTTTGATGATTGCGTTCATACAAAATGTCCTAGAACAAAATTTTCAAATGTAACTACTAGAATGTGATACAATACACTATTGGGTGAAGTTTGGTTGACTTCTGCGCAGCGGTTTGGGAGTTAACATCAAAATTACATTTCTCGGCCATATCGCATAGATCTCACTGTGAAAAGGCTTAAATGGCTTTTTTGACCTAAGTTTGAGGATTACGCTCAAATCAAATGTCCTAGAACCAAATTTCCACATGTAACTACTAGATTGTGATAAAATGCACTAATGGGTGAAGTTTGGTTGACTTCTGCGCAGCGGTTTGGGAGTTAACATCAAAATTACATTTCTCGGCCATATCGCATAGATCTCACTGTGAAAAGGCTTAAATGACTTTTTTAATTAAGTTTGATGATTGCGCTCAAACAAAATTTCCTAGAACAAAATTTTCAAATGTAACTACTAGATTGTGATACAATACACTATTGGGTGAAGTTTGGTTGACTTCTGCGCAGCGGTTTGGGAGTTAACATCAAAATTACATTTCTCGGCCATATCGCATAGATCTCACTGTGAAAAGGCTTAAATGGCTTTTTTGACCTAAGTTTGAGGATTGCGCTCAAATCAAATGTCCTATAACCAAATTTCCACATGTAACTACTAGATTGTGATACAATACACTAATGGGTGAAGTTTGGTTGACTTCTGCGCAGCGGTTTGGGAGTTAACATCAAAATTACATTTCTCGGCCATATCGCATAGATCTCACTGTGAAAAGGCTTAAATGACTTTTTTAATTAAGTTTGATGATTGCGCTCAAACAAAATTTCCTAGAACAAAATTTTCAAATGTAACTACTAGATTGTGATACAATACACTATTGGGTGAAGTTTGGTTGACTTCTGCGCAGCGGTTTGGGAGTTAACATCAAAATTACATTTCTCGGCCATATCGCATAGATCTCACTGTGAAAAGGCTTAAATGACTTTTTTAATTAAGTTTGATGATTGCGTTCAAACAAAATGTCCTAGAACAAAATTTTCAAATGTAACTACTAGATTGTGATACAATACACTATTGGGTGAAGTTTGGTTGACTTCTGCGCAGCGGTTTGGGAGTTAACATCAAAATTACATTTCTCGGCCATATCGCATAGATCTCACTGTGAAAAGGCTTAAATGGCTTTTTTGACCTAAGTTTGACGATTGCGCTCAAACAAAATGTCCTAGAACAAAATTTTCAAATGTAACTACTAGATTGTGATACAATACACTATTGGGTGAAGTTTGGTTGACTTCTGCGCAACGGTTTGGGAGTTAACATCAAAATTACATTTCTCGGCCATATCGCATAGATCTCACTGTGAAAAGGCTTAAATGACTTTTTTAATTAAGTTTGATGATTGCGTTCAAACAAAATGTCCTAGAACAAAATTTTTAAATGTAACTACTAGATTGTGATACAATACACTATTGGGTGAAGTTTGGTTGACTTCTGCGCAGCGGTTTGGGAGTTAACATCAAAATTACATTTCTCGGCCATATCGCATAGATCTCACTGTGAAAAGGCTTAAATGGCTTTTTTGACCTAAGTTTGAGGATTGCGCTCAAATCAAATGTCCTAGAACCAAATTTCCACATGTAACTACTAGATTGTGATAAAATACACTAATGGGTGAAGTTTGGTTGACTTCTGCGCAGCGGTTTGGGAGTTAACATCAAAATTACATTTCTCGGCCATATCGCATAGATCTCACTGTGAAAAGGCTTAAATGACTTTTTTAATTAAGTTTGATGATTGCGCTCAAACAAAATTTCCTAGAACAAAATTTTCAAATGTAACTACTAGATTGTGATACAATACACTATTGGGTGAAGTTTGGTTGACTTCTGCGCAGCGGTTTGGGAGTTAACATCAAAATTACATTTCTCGGCCATATCGCATAGATCTCACTGTGAAAAGGCTTAAATGACTTTTTTAATTGTTTGATGATTGCGTTCAAACAAAATGTCCTAGAACAAAATTTTCAAATGTAACTACTAGATTGTGATACAATACACTATTGGGTGAAGTTTGGTTGACTTCTGCGCAGCGGTTTGGGAGTTAACATCAAAATTACATTTCTCGGCCATATCGCATAGATCTCACTGTGAAAAGGCTTAAATGGCTTTTTTGACCTAAGTTTGAGGATTGCGCTCAAATCAAATGTCCTATAACCAAATTTCCACATGTAACTACTAGATTGTGATACAATACACTAATGGGTGAAGTTTGGTTGACTTCTGCGCAGCGGTTTGGGAGTTAACATCAAAATTACATTTCTCGGCCATATCGCATAGATCTCACTGTGAAAAGGCTTAAATGACTTTTTTAATTAAGTTTGATGATTGCGCTCAAACAAAATTTCCTAGAACAAAATTTTCAAATGTAACTACTAGATTGTGATACAATACACTATTGGGTGAAGTTTGGTTGACTTCTGCGCAGCGGTTTGGGAGTTAACATCAAAATTACATTTCTCGGCCATATCGCATAGATCTCACTGTGAAAAGGCTTAAATGACTTTTTTAATTAAGTTTGATGATTGCGTTCAAACAAAATGTCCTAGAACAAAATTTTCAAATGTAACTACTAGATTGTGATACAATACACTATTGGGTGAAGTTTGGTTGACTTCTGCGCAGCGGTTTGGGAGTTAACATCAAAATTACATTTCTCGGCCATATCGCATAGATCTCACTGTGAAAAGGCTTAAATGGCTTTTTTGACCTAAGTTTGAGGATTGCGCTCAAACAAAATGTCCTAGAACAAAATTTTCAAATGTAACTACTAGATTGTGATACAATACACTATTGGGTGAAGTTTGGTTGACTTCTGCGCAGCGGTTTGGGAGTTAACATCAAAATTACATTTCTCGGCCATATCGCATAGATCTCACTGTGAAAAGGCTTAAATGACTTTTTTAATTAAGTTTGATGATTGCGTTCAAACAAAATGTCCTAGAACAAAATTTTTAAATGTAACTACTAGATTGTGATACAATACACTATTGGGTGAAGTTTGGTTGACTTCTGCGCAGCGGTTTGGGAGTTAACATCAAAATTACATTTCTCGGCCATATCGCATAGATCTCACTGTGAAAAGGCTTAAATGGCTTTTTTGACCTAAGTTTGAGGATTGCGCTCAAATCAAATGTCCTAGAACCAAATTTCCACATGTAACTACTAGATTGTGATAAAATACACTAATGGGTGAAGTTTGGTTGACTTCTGCGCAGCGGTTTGGGAGTTAACATCAAAATTACATTTCTCGGCCATATCGCATAGATCTCACTGTGAAAAGGCTTAAATGACTTTTTTAATTAAGTTTGATGATTGCGCTCAAACAAAATTTCCTAGAACAAAATTTTCAAATGTAACTACTAGATTGTGATACAATACACTATTGGGTGAAGTTTGGTTGACTTCTGCGCAGCGGTTTGGGAGTTAACATCAAAATTACATTTCTCGGCCATATCGCATAGATCTCACTGTGAAAAGGCTTAAATGACTTTTTTAATTAAGTTTGATGATTGCGTTCAAACAAAATGTCCTAGAACAAAATTTTCAAATGTAACTACTAGATTGTGATACAATACACTATTGGGTGAAGTTTGGTTGACTTCTGCGCAGCGGTTTGGGAGTTAACATCAAAATTACATTTCTCGGCCATATCGCATAGATCTCACTGTGAAAAGGCTTAAATGGCTTTTTTGACCTAAGTTTGAGGATTGCGCTCAAATCAAATGTCCTAGAACCAAATTTCCACATGTAACTAATAGATTGTGATAAAATACACTAATGGGTGAAGTTTGGTTGACTTCTGCGCAGCGGTTTGGGAGTTAACATAAAAATTACATTTCTCGGCCATATCGCATAGATCTCACTGTGAAAAGGCTTAAATGACTTTTTTAATTAAGTTTGATGATTGCGCTCAAACAAAATTTCCTAGAACAAAATTTTCAAATGTAACTACTAGATTGTGATACAATACACTATTGGGTGAAGTTTGGTTGACTTCTGCGCAGCGGTTTGGGAGTTAACATCAAAATTACATTTCTCGGCCATATCGCATAGATCTCACTGTGAAAAGGCTTAAATGGCTTTTTTGACCTAAGTTTGAGGATTGCGCTCAAATCAAATGTCCTATAACCAAATTTCCACACGTAACTACTAGATTGTGATACAATACACTAATGGGTGAAGTTTGGTTGACTTCTGCGCAGCGGTTTGGGAGTTAACATCAAAATTACATTTCTCGGCCATATCGCATAGATCTCACTGTGAAAAGGCTTAAATGACTTTTTTAATTAAGTTTGATGATTGCGTTCAAACAAAATGTCCTAGAACACAATTTTTAAATGTAACTACTAGATTGTGATACAATACACTATTGGGTGAAGTTTGGTTGACTTCTGCGCAGCGGTTTGGGAGTTAACATCAAAATTACATTTCTCGGCCATATCGCATAGATCTCACTGTGAAAAGGCTTAAATGGCTTTTTTGACCTAAGTTTGAGGATTGCGCTCAAATCAAATGTCCTAGAACCAAATTTCCACATGTAACTACTAGATTGTGATAAAATACACTAATGGGTGAAGTTTGGTTGACTTCTGCGCAGCGGTTTGGGAGTTAACATCAAAATTACATTTCTCGGCCATATCGCATAGATCTCACTGTGAAAAGGCTTAAATGACTTTTTTAATTAAGTTTGATGATTGCGCTCAAACAAAATTTCCTAGAACAAAATTTTCAAATGTAACTACTAGATTGTGATACAATACACTATTGGGTGAAGTTTGGTTGACTTCTGCGCAGCGGTTTGGGAGTTAACATCAAAATTACATTTCTCGGCCATATCGCATAGATCTCACTGTGAAAAGGCTTAAATGGCTTTTTTGACCTAAGTTTGAGGATTGCGCTCAAATCAAATGTCCTATAACCAAATTTCCACATGTAACTACTAGATTGTGATACAATACACTAATGGGTGAAGTTTGGTTGACTTCTGCGCAGCGGTTTGGGAGTTAACATCAAAATTACATTTCTCGGCCATATCGCATAGATCTCACTGTGAAAAGGCTTAAATGACTTTTTTAATTAAGTTTGATGATTGCGTTCAAACAAAATGTCCTAGAACAAAATTTTTAAATGTAACTACTAGATTGTGATACAATACACTATTGGGTGAAGTTTGGTTGACTTCTGCGCAGCGGTTTGGGAGTTAACATCAAAATTACATTTCTCGGCCATATCGCATAGATCTCACTGTGAAAAGGCTTAAATGGCTTTTTTGACCTAAGTTTGAGGATTGCGCTCAAATCAAATGTCCTAGAACCAAATTTCCACATGTAACTACTAGATTGTGATAAAATACACTAATGGGTGAAGTTTGGTTGACTTCTGCGCAGCGGTTTGGGAGTTAACATCAAAATTACAATTCTCGGCCATATCGCATAGATCTCACTGTGAAAAGGCTTAAATGACTTTTTTAATTAAGTTTGATGATTGCGCTCAAACAAAATTTCCTAGAACAAAATTTTCAAATGTAACTACTAGATTGTGATACAATACACTATTGGGTGAAGTTTGGTTGACTTCTGCGCAGCGGTTTGGGAGTTAACATCAAAATTACATTTCTCGGCCATATCGCATAGATCTCACTGTGAAAAGGCTTAAATGACTTTTTTAATTAAGTTTGATGATTGCGTTCAAACAAAATGTCCTAGAACAAAATTTTCAAATGTAACTACTAGATTGTGATACAATACACTAATGGGTGAAGTTTGGTTGACTTCTGCGCAGCGGTTTGGGAGTTAACATCAAAATTACATTTCTCGGCCATATCGCATAGATCTCACTGTGAAAAGGCTTAAATGACTTTTTTAATTAAGTTTGATGATTGCGTTCAAACAAAATGTCCTAGAACAAAATTTTTAAATGTAACTACTAGATTGTGATACAATACACTATTGGGTGAAGTTTGGTTGACTTCTGCGCAGCGGTTTGGGAGTTAACATCAAAATTACATTTCTCGGCCATATCGCATAGATCTCACTGTGAAAAGGCTTAAATGGCTTTTTTGACCTAAGTTTGAGGATTGCGCTCAAATCAAATGTCCTAGAACCAAATTTCCACATGTAACTACTAGATTGTGATAAAATACACTAATGGGTGAAGTTTGGTTGACTTCTGCGCAGCGGTTTGGGAGTTAACATCAAAATTACAATTCTCGGCCATATCGCATAGATCTCACTGTGAAAAGGCTTAAATGACTTTTTTAATTAAGTTTGATGATTGCGCTCAAACAAAATTTCCTAGAACAAAATTTTCAAATGTAACTACTAGATTGTGATACAATACACTATTGGGTGAAGTTTGGTTGACTTCTGCGCAGCGGTTTGGGAGTTAACATCAAAATTACATTTCTCGGCCATATCGCATAGATCTCACTGTGAAAAGGCTTAAATGACTTTTTTAATTAAGTTTGATGATTGTGTTCAAACAAAATGTCCTAGAACAAAATTTTCAAATGTAACTACTAGATTGTGATACAATACACTATTGGGTGAAGTTTGGTTGACTTCTGCGCAGCGGTTTGGGAGTTAACATCAAAATTACATTTCTCGGCCATATCACATAGATCTCACTGTGAAAAGGCTTAAATGGCTTTTTTGACCTAAGTTTGAGGATTGCGCTCAAACAAAATGTCCTAGAACAAAATTTTCAAATGTAACTACTAGATTGTGATACAATACACTATTGGGTGAAGTTTGGTTGACTTCTGCGCAGCGGTTTGGGAGTTAACATCAAAATTACATTTCTCGGCCATATCGCATAGATCTCACTGTGAAAAGGCTTAAATGACTTTTTTAATTAAGTTTGATGATTGCGTTCAAACAAAATGTCCTAGAACAAAATTTTCAAATGTAACTACTAGATTGTGATACAATACACTATTGGGTGAAGTTTGGTTGACTTCTGCGCAGCGGTTTGGGAGTTAACATCAAAATTACATTTCTCGGCCATATCGCATAGATCTCACTGTGAAAAGGCTTAAATGGCTTTTTTGACCTAAGTTTGAGGATTGCGCTCAAATCAAATGTCCTAGAACCAAATTTCCACATGTAACTACTAGATTGTGATAAAATACACTAATGGGTGAAGTTTGGTTGACTTCTGCGCAGCGGTTTGGGAGTTAACATAAAAATTACATTTCTCGGCCATATCGCATAGATCTCACTGTGAAAAGGCTTAAATGACTTTTTTAATTAAGTTTGATGATTGCGCTCAAACAAAATTTCCTAGAACAAAATTTTCAAATGTAACTACTAGATTGTGATACAATACACTATTGGGTGAAGTTTGGTTGACTTCTGCGCAGCGGTTTGGGAGTTACATCAAATTTACATTTCTCGGCCATATCGCATAGATCTCACTGTGAAAAGGCTTAAATGACTTTTTTAATTAAGTTTGATGATTGCGTTCAAACAAAATGTCCTAGAACAAAATTTTCAAATGTAACTACTAGATTGTGATACAATACACTATTGGGTGAAGTTTGGTTGACTTCTGCGCAGCGGTTTGGGAGTTAACATCAAAATTACATTTCTCGGCCATATCGCATAGATCTCACTGTGAAAAGGCTTAAATGGCTTTTTTTGACCTAAGTTTGAGGATTGCGCTCAAATCAAATGTCCTAGAACCAAATTTCCACATGTAACTACTAGATTGTGATAAAATACACTAATGGGTGAAGTTTGGTTGACTTCTGCGCAGCGGTTTGGGAGTTAACATCAAAATTACATTTCTCGGCCATATCGCATAGATCTCACTGTGAAAAGGCTTAAATGGCTTTTTTGACCTAAGTTTGAGGATTGCGCTCAAATCAAATGTCCTAGAACCAAATTTCCACATGTAACTACTAGATTGTGATAAAATGCACTAATGGGTGAAGTTTGGTTGACTTCTGCGCAGCGGTTTGGGAGTTAACATCAAAATTACATTTCTCGGCCATATCGCATAGATCTCACTGTGAAAAGGCTTAAATGGCTTTTTTGACCTAAGTTTGAGGATTGCGCTCAAATCAAATGTCCTAGAACCAAATTTCCACATGTAACTACTAGATTGTGATAAAATACACTAATGGGTGAAGTTTGGTTAACTTCTGCGCAGCGGTTTGGGAGTTAACATCAAAATTACATTTCTCGGCCATATCGCATAGATCTCACTGTGAAAAGGCTTAAATGACTTTTTTAATTAAGTTTGATGATTACGTTCAAACAAAATGTCCTAGAACAAAATTTTTAAATGTAACTACTAGATTGTGATACAATACACTATTGGGTGAAGTTTGGTTGACTTCTGCGCAGCGGTTTGGGAGTTAACATCAAAATTACATTTCTCGGCCATATCGCATAGATCTCACTGTGAAAAGGCTTAAATGGCTTTTTTGACCTAAGTTTGAGGATTGCGCTCAAATCAAATGTCCTAGAACCAAATTTCCACATGTAACTACTAGATTGTGATAAAATACACTAATGGGTGAAGTTTGGTTGACTTCTGCGCAGCGGTTTGGGAGTTAACATCAAAATTACATTTCTCGGCCATATCGCATAGATCTCACTGTGAAAAGGCTTAAATGACTTTTTTAATTAAGTTTGATGATTGCGCTCAAACAAAATTTCCTAGAACAAAATTTTCAAATGTAACTACTAGATTGTGATACAATACACTATTGGGTGAAGTTTGGTTGACTTCTGCGCAGCGGTTTGGGAGTTAACATCAAAATTACATTTCTCGGCCATATCGCATAGATCTCACTGTGAAAAGGCTTAAATGACTTTTTTAATTAAGTTTGATGATTGCGTTCATACAAAATGTCCTAGAACAAAATTTTCAAATGTAACTACTAGAATGTGATACAATACACTATTGGGTGAAGTTTGGTTGACTTCTGCGCAGCGGTTTGGGAGTTAACATCAAAATTACATTTCTCGGCCATATCGCATAGATCTCACTGTGAAAAGGCTTAAATGGCTTTTTTGACCTAAGTTTGAGGATTACGCTCAAATCAAATGTCCTAGAACCAAATTTCCACATGTAACTACTAGATTGTGATAAAATGCACTAATGGGTGAAGTTTGGTTGACTTCTGCGCAGCGGTTTGGGAGTTAACATCAAAATTACATTTCTCGGCCATATCGCATAGATCTCACTGTGAAAAGGCTTAAATGACTTTTTTAATTAAGTTTGATGATTGCGCTCAAACAAAATTTCCTAGAACAAAATTTTCAAATGTAACTACTAGATTGTGATACAATACACTATTGGGTGAAGTTTGGTTGACTTCTGCGCAGCGGTTTGGGAGTTAACATCAAAATTACATTTCTCGGCCATATCGCATAGATCTCACTGTGAAAAGGCTTAAATGGCTTTTTTGACCTAAGTTTGAGGATTGCGCTCAAATCAAATGTCCTATAACCAAATTTCCACATGTAACTACTAGATTGTGATACAATACACTAATGGGTGAAGTTTGGTTGACTTCTGCGCAGCGGTTTGGGAGTTAACATCAAAATTACATTTCTCGGCCATATCGCATAGATCTCACTGTGAAAAGGCTTAAATGACTTTTTTAATTAAGTTTGATGATTGCGCTCAAACAAAATTTCCTAGAACAAAATTTTCAAATGTAACTACTAGATTGTGATACAATACACTATTGGGTGAAGTTTGGTTGACTTCTGCGCAGCGGTTTGGGAGTTAACATCAAAATTACATTTCTCGGCCATATCGCATAGATCTCACTGTGAAAAGGCTTAAATGACTTTTTTAATTAAGTTTGATGATTGCGTTCAAACAAAATGTCCTAGAACAAAATTTTCAAATGTAACTACTAGATTGTGATACAATACACTATTGGGTGAAGTTTGGTTGACTTCTGCGCAGCGGTTTGGGAGTTAACATCAAAATTACATTTCTCGGCCATATCGCATAGATCTCACTGTGAAAAGGCTTAAATGGCTTTTTTGACCTAAGTTTGACGATTGCGCTCAAACAAAATGTCCTAGAACAAAATTTTCAAATGTAACTACTAGATTGTGATACAATACACTATTGGGTGAAGTTTGGTTGACTTCTGCGCAACGGTTTGGGAGTTAACATCAAAATTACATTTCTCGGCCATATCGCATAGATCTCACTGTGAAAAGGCTTAAATGACTTTTTTAATTAAGTTTGATGATTGCGTTCAAACAAAATGTCCTAGAACAAAATTTTTAAATGTAACTACTAGATTGTGATACAATACACTATTGGGTGAAGTTTGGTTGACTTCTGCGCAGCGGTTTGGGAGTTAACATCAAAATTACATTTCTCGGCCATATCGCATAGATCTCACTGTGAAAAGGCTTAAATGGCTTTTTTGACCTAAGTTTGAGGATTGCGCTCAAATCAAATGTCCTAGAACCAAATTTCCACATGTAACTACTAGATTGTGATAAAATACACTAATGGGTGAAGTTTGGTTGACTTCTGCGCAGCGGTTTGGGAGTTAACATCAAAATTACATTTCTCGGCCATATCGCATAGATCTCACTGTGAAAAGGCTTAAATGACTTTTTTAATTAAGTTTGATGATTGCGCTCAAACAAAATTTCCTAGAACAAAATTTTCAAATGTAACTACTAGATTGTGATACAATACACTATTGGGTGAAGTTTGGTTGACTTCTGCGCAGCGGTTTGGGAGTTAACATCAAAATTACATTTCTCGGCCATATCGCATAGATCTCACTGTGAAAAGGCTTAAATGACTTTTTTAATTGTTTGATGATTGCGTTCAAACAAAATGTCCTAGAACAAAATTTTCAAATGTAACTACTAGATTGTGATACAATACACTATTGGGTGAAGTTTGGTTGACTTCTGCGCAGCGGTTTGGGAGTTAACATCAAAATTACATTTCTCGGCCATATCGCATAGATCTCACTGTGAAAAGGCTTAAATGGCTTTTTTGACCTAAGTTTGAGGATTGCGCTCAAATCAAATGTCCTATAACCAAATTTCCACATGTAACTACTAGATTGTGATACAATACACTAATGGGTGAAGTTTGGTTGACTTCTGCGCAGCGGTTTGGGAGTTAACATCAAAATTACATTTCTCGGCCATATCGCATAGATCTCACTGTGAAAAGGCTTAAATGACTTTTTTAATTAAGTTTGATGATTGCGCTCAAACAAAATTTCCTAGAACAAAATTTTCAAATGTAACTACTAGATTGTGATACAATACACTATTGGGTGAAGTTTGGTTGACTTCTGCGCAGCGGTTTGGGAGTTAACATCAAAATTACATTTCTCGGCCATATCGCATAGATCTCACTGTGAAAAGGCTTAAATGACTTTTTTAATTAAGTTTGATGATTGCGTTCAAACAAAATGTCCTAGAACAAAATTTTCAAATGTAACTACTAGATTGTGATACAATACACTATTGGGTGAAGTTTGGTTGACTTCTGCGCAGCGGTTTGGGAGTTAACATCAAAATTACATTTCTCGGCCATATCGCATAGATCTCACTGTGAAAAGGCTTAAATGGCTTTTTTGACCTAAGTTTGAGGATTGCGCTCAAACAAAATGTCCTAGAACAAAATTTTCAAATGTAACTACTAGATTGTGATACAATACACTATTGGGTGAAGTTTGGTTGACTTCTGCGCAGCGGTTTGGGAGTTAACATCAAAATTACATTTCTCGGCCATATCGCATAGATCTCACTGTGAAAAGGCTTAAATGACTTTTTTAATTAAGTTTGATGATTGCGTTCAAACAAAATGTCCTAGAACAAAATTTTTAAATGTAACTACTAGATTGTGATACAATACACTATTGGGTGAAGTTTGGTTGACTTCTGCGCAGCGGTTTGGGAGTTAACATCAAAATTACATTTCTCGGCCATATCGCATAGATCTCACTGTGAAAAGGCTTAAATGGCTTTTTTGACCTAAGTTTGAGGATTGCGCTCAAATCAAATGTCCTAGAACCAAATTTCCACATGTAACTACTAGATTGTGATAAAATACACTAATGGGTGAAGTTTGGTTGACTTCTGCGCAGCGGTTTGGGAGTTAACATCAAAATTACATTTCTCGGCCATATCGCATAGATCTCACTGTGAAAAGGCTTAAATGACTTTTTTAATTAAGTTTGATGATTGCGCTCAAACAAAATTTCCTAGAACAAAATTTTCAAATGTAACTACTAGATTGTGATACAATACACTATTGGGTGAAGTTTGGTTGACTTCTGCGCAGCGGTTTGGGAGTTAACATCAAAATTACATTTCTCGGCCATATCGCATAGATCTCACTGTGAAAAGGCTTAAATGACTTTTTTAATTAAGTTTGATGATTGCGTTCAAACAAAATGTCCTAGAACAAAATTTTCAAATGTAACTACTAGATTGTGATACAATACACTATTGGGTGAAGTTTGGTTGACTTCTGCGCAGCGGTTTGGGAGTTAACATCAAAATTACATTTCTCGGCCATATCGCATAGATCTCACTGTGAAAAGGCTTAAATGGCTTTTTTGACCTAAGTTTGAGGATTGCGCTCAAATCAAATGTCCTAGAACCAAATTTCCACATGTAACTACTAGATTGTGATAAAATACACTAATGGGTGAAGTTTGGTTGACTTCTGCGCAGCGGTTTGGGAGTTAAAATAAAAATTACATTTCTCGGCCATATCGCATAGATCTCACTGTGAAAAGGCTTAAATGACTTTTTTAATTAAGTTTGATGATTGCGCTCAAACAAAATTTCCTAGAACAAAATTTTCAAATGTAACTACTAGATTGTGATACAATACACTATTGGGTGAAGTTTGGTTGACTTCTGCGCAGCGGTTTGGGAGTTAACATCAAAATTACATTTCTCGGCCATATCGCATAGATCTCACTGTGAAAAGGCTTAAATGGCTTTTTTGACCTAAGTTTGAGGATTGCGCTCAAATCAAATGTCCTATAACCAAATTTCCACACGTAACTACTAGATTGTGATACAATACACTAATGGGTGAAGTTTGGTTGACTTCTGCGCAGCGGTTTGGGAGTTAACATCAAAATTACATTTCTCGGCCATATCGCATAGATCTCACTGTGAAAAGGCTTAAATGACTTTTTTAATTAAGTTTGATGATTGCGTTCAAACAAAATGTCCTAGAACACAATTTTTAAATGTAACTACTAGATTGTGATACAATACACTATTGGGTGAAGTTTGGTTGACTTCTGCGCAGCGGTTTGGGAGTTAACATCAAAATTACATTTCTCGGCCATATCGCATAGATCTCACTGTGAAAAGGCTTAAATGGCTTTTTTGACCTAAGTTTGAGGATTGCGCTCAAATCAAATGTCCTAGAACCAAATTTCCACATGTAACTACTAGATTGTGATAAAATACACTAATGGGTGAAGTTTGGTTGACTTCTGCGCAGCGGTTTGGGAGTTAACATCAAAATTACATTTCTCGGCCATATCGCATAGATCTCACTGTGAAAAGGCTTAAATGACTTTTTTAATTAAGTTTGATGATTGCGCTCAAACAAAATTTCCTAGAACAAAATTTTCAAATGTAACTACTAGATTGTGATACAATACACTATTGGGTGAAGTTTGGTTGACTTCTGCGCAGCGGTTTGGGAGTTAACATCAAAATTACATTTCTCGGCCATATCGCATAGATCTCACTGTGAAAAGGCTTAAATGGCTTTTTTGACCTAAGTTTGAGGATTGCGCTCAAATCAAATGTCCTATAACCAAATTTCCACATGTAACTACTAGATTGTGATACAATACACTAATGGGTGAAGTTTGGTTGACTTCTGCGCAGCGGTTTGGGAGTTAACATCAAAATTACATTTCTCGGCCATATCGCATAGATCTCACTGTGAAAAGGCTTAAATGACTTTTTTAATTAAGTTTGATGATTGCGTTCAAACAAAATGTCCTAGAACAAAATTTTTAAATGTAACTACTAGATTGTGATACAATACACTATTGGGTGAAGTTTGGTTGACTTCTGCGCAGCGGTTTGGGAGTTAACATCAAAATTACATTTCTCGGCCATATCGCATAGATCTCACTGTGAAAAGGCTTAAATGGCTTTTTTGACCTAAGTTTGAGGATTGCGCTCAAATCAAATGTCCTAGAACCAAATTTCCACATGTAACTACTAGATTGTGATAAAATACACTAATGGGTGAAGTTTGGTTGACTTGTGCGCAGCGGTTTGGGAGTTAACATCAAAATTACAATTCTCGGCCATATCGCATAGATCTCACTGTGAAAAGGCTTAAATGACTTTTTTAATTAAGTTTGATGATTGCGCTCAAACAAAATTTCCTAGAACAAAATTTTCAAATGTAACTACTAGATTGTGATACAATACACTATTGGGTGAAGTTTGGTTGACTTCTGCGCAGCGGTTTGGGAGTTAACATCAAAATTACATTTCTCGGCCA
This sequence comes from Corythoichthys intestinalis, assembly GCF_030265065.1. Taxonomy (NCBI): domain Eukaryota; kingdom Metazoa; phylum Chordata; class Actinopteri; order Syngnathiformes; family Syngnathidae; genus Corythoichthys; species Corythoichthys intestinalis. Next base: position 1,920,928 of record NW_026651596.1, read on the forward strand.
TATCGCATAGATCTCACTGTGAAAAGGCTTAAATGACTTTTTTAATTAAGTTTGATGATTGCGTTCAAACAAAATGTCCTAGAACAAAATTTTCAAATGTAACTACTAGATTGTGATACAATACACTAATGGGTGAAGTTTGGTTGACTTCTGCGCAGCGGTTTGGGAGTTAACATCAAAATTACATTTCTCGGCCATATCGCATAGATCTCACTGTGAAAAGGCTTAAATGACTTTTTTAATTAAGTTTGATGATTGCGTTCAAACAAAATGTCCTAGAACAAAATTTTTAAATGTAACTACTAGATTGTGATACAATACACTATTGGGTGAAGTTTGGTTGACTTCTGCGCAGCGGTTTGGGAGTTAACATCAAAATTACATTTCTCGGCCATATCGCATAGATCTCACTGTGAAAAGGCTTAAATGGCTTTTTTGACCTAAGTTTGAGGATTGCGCTCAAATCAAATGTCCTAGAACCAAATTTCCACATGTAACTACTAGATTGTGATAAAATACACTAATGGGTGAAGTTTGGTTGACTTCTGCGCAGCGGTTTGGGAGTTAACATCAAAATTACAATTCTCGGCCATATCGCATAGATCTCACTGTGAAAAGGCTTAAATGACTTTTTTAATTAAGTTTGATGATTGCGCTCAAACAAAATTTCCTAGAACAAAATTTTCAAATGTAACTACTAGATTGTGATACAATACACTATTGGGTGAAGTTTGGTTGACTTCTGCGCAGCGGTTTGGGAGTTAACATCAAAATTACATTTCTCGGCCATATCGCATAGATCTCACTGTGAAAAGGCTTAAATGACTTTTTTAATTAAGTTTGATGATTGTGTTCAAACAAAATGTCCTAGAACAAAATTTTCAAATGTAACTACTAGATTGTGATACAATACACTATTGGGTGAAGTTTGGTTGACTTCTGCGCAGCGGTTTGGGAGTTAACATCAAAATTACATTTCTCGGCCATATCACATAGATCTCACTGTGAAAAGGCTTAAATGGCTTTTTTGACCTAAGTTTGAGGATTGCGCTCAAACAAAATGTCCTAGAACAAAATTTTCAAATGTAACTACTAGATTGTGATACAATACACTATTGGGTGAAGTTTGGTTGACTTCTGCGCAGCGGTTTGGGAGTTAACATCAAAATTACATTTCTCGGCCATATCGCATAGATCTCACTGTGAAAAGGCTTAAATGACTTTTTTAATTAAGTTTGATGATTGCGTTCAAACAAAATGTCCTAGAACAAAATTTTCAAATGTAACTACTAGATTGTGATACAATACACTATTGGGTGAAGTTTGGTTGACTTCTGCGCAGCGGTTTGGGAGTTAACATCAAAATTACATTTCTCGGCCATATCGCATAGATCTCACTGTGAAAAGGCTTAAATGGCTTTTTTGACCTAAGTTTGAGGATTGCGCTCAAATCAAATGTCCTAGAACCAAATTTCCACATGTAACTACTAGATTGTGATAAAATACACTAATGGGTGAAGTTTGGTTGACTTCTGCGCAGCGGTTTGGGAGTTAACATAAAAATTACATTTCTCGGCCATATCGCATAGATCTCACTGTGAAAAGGCTTAAATGACTTTTTTAATTAAGTTTGATGATTGCGCTCAAACAAAATTTCCTAGAACAAAATTTTCAAATGTAACTACTAGATTGTGATACAATACACTATTGGGTGAAGTTTGGTTGACTTCTGCGCAGCGGTTTGGGAGTTACATCAAATTTACATTTCTCGGCCATATCGCATAGATCTCACTGTGAAAAGGCTTAAATGACTTTTTTAATTAAGTTTGATGATTGCGTTCAAACAAAATGTCCTAGAACAAAATTTTCAAATGTAACTACTAGATTGTGATACAATACACTATTGGGTGAAGTTTGGTTGACTTCTGCGCAGCGGTTTGGGAGTTAACATCAAAATTACATTTCTCGGCCATATCGCATAGATCTCACTGTGAAAAGGCTTAAATGGCTTTTTTTGACCTAAGTTTGAGGATTGCGCTCAAATCAAATGTCCTAGAACCAAATTTCCACATGTAACTACTAGATTGTGATAAAATACACTAATGGGTGAAGTTTGGTTGACTTCTGCGCAGCGGTTTGGGAGTTAACATCAAAATTACATTTCTCGGCCATATCGCATAGATCTCACTGTGAAAAGGCTTAAATGGCTTTTTTGACCTAAGTTTGAGGATTGCGCTCAAATCAAATGTCCTAGAACCAAATTTCCACATGTAACTACTAGATTGTGATAAAATGCACTAATGGGTGAAGTTTGGTTGACTTCTGCGCAGCGGTTTGGGAGTTAACATCAAAATTACATTTCTCGGCCATATCGCATAGATCTCACTGTGAAAAGGCTTAAATGGCTTTTTTGACCTAAGTTTGAGGATTGCGCTCAAATCAAATGTCCTATAACCAAATTTCCACATGTAACTACTAGATTGTGATACAATACACTAATGGGTGAAGTTTGGTTGACTTCTGCGCAGCGGTTTGGGAGTTAACATCAAAATTACATTTCTCGGCCATATCGCATAGATCTCACTGTGAAAAGGCTTAAATGACTTTTTTAATTAAGTTTGATGATTGCGCTCAAACAAAATTTCCTAGAACAAAATTTTCAAATGTAACTACTAGATTGTGATACAATACACTATTGGGTGAAGTTTGGTTGACTTCTGCGCAGCGGTTTGGGAGTTAACATCAAAATTACATTTCTCGGCCATATCGCATAGATCTCACTGTGAAAAGGCTTAAATGACTTTTTTAATTAAGTTTGATGATTGCGTTCAAACAAAATGTCCTAGAACAAAATTTTCAAATGTAACTACTAGATTGTGATACAATACACTATTGGGTGAAGTTTGGTTGACTTCTGCGCAGCGGTTTGGGAGTTAACATCAAAATTACATTTCTCGGCCATATCGCATAGATCTCACTGTGAAAAGGCTTAAATGGCTTTTTTGACCTAAGTTTGAGGATTGCGCTCAAACAAAATGTCCTAGAACAAAATTTTCAAATGTAACTACTAGATTGTGATACAATACACTATTGGGTGAAGTTTGGTTGACTTCTGCGCAGCGGTTTGGGAGTTAACATCAAAATTACATTTCTCGGCCATATCGCATAGATCTCACTGTGAAAAGGCTTAAAAAACTTTTTTAATTAAGTTTGATGATTGCGTTCAAACAAAATGTCCTAGAACAAAATTTTTAAATGTAACTACTAGATTGTGATACAATACACTATTGGGTGAAGTTTGGTTGACTTCTGCGCAGCGGTTTGGGAGTTAACATCAAAATTACATTTCTCGGCCATATCGCATAGATCTCACTGTGAAAAGGCTTAAATGGCTTTTTTGACCTAAGTTTGAGGATTGCGCTCAAATCAAATGTCCTAGAACCAAATTTCCACATGTAACTACTAGATTGTGATAAAATACACTAATGGGTGAAGTTTGGTTGACTTCTGCGCAGCGGTTTGGGAGTTAACATCAAAATTACATTTCTCGGCCATATCGCATAGATCTCACTGTGAAAAGGCTTAAATGACTTTTTTAATTAAGTTTGATGATTGCGCTCAAACAAAATTTCCTAGAACAAAATTTTCAAATGTAACTACTAGATTGTGATACAATACACTATTGGGTGAAGTTTGGTTGACTTCTGCGCAGCGGTTTGGGAGTTAACATCAAAATTACATTTCTCGGCCATATCGCATAGATCTCACTGTGAAAAGGCTTAAATGACTTTTTTAATTAAGTTTGATGATTGCGTTCAAACAAAATGTCCTAGAACAAAATTTTCAAATGTAACTACTAGATTGTGATACAATACACTATTGGGTGAAGTTTGGTTGACTTCTGCGCAGCGGTTTGGGAGTTAACATCAAAATTACATTTCTCGGCCATATCGCATAGATCTCACTGTGAAAAGGCTTAAATGGCTTTTTTGACCTAAGTTTGAGGATTGCGCTCAAATCAAATGTCCTAGAACAAAATTTTCAAATGTAACTACTAGATTGTGATACAATACACTATTGGGTGAAGTTTGGTTGACTTCTGCGCAGCGGTTTGGGAGTTAACATCAAAATTACATTTCTCGGCCATATCGCATAGATCTCACTGTGAAAAGGCTTAAATGGCTTTTTTTGACCTAAGTTTGAGGATTGCGCTCAAATCAAATGTCCTAGAACCAAATTTCCACATGTAACTACTAGATTGTGATAAAATACACTAATGGGTGAAGTTTGGTTGACTTCTGCGCAGCGGTTTGGGAGTTAACATCAAAATTACATTTCTCGGCCATATCGCATAGATCTCACTGTGAAAAGGCTTAAATGGCTTTTTTGACCTAAGTTTGAGGATTGCGCTCAAATCAAATGTCCTAGAACCAAATTTCCACATGTAACTACTAGATTGTGATAAAATGCACTAATGGGTGAAGTTTGGTTGACTTCTGCGCAGCGGTTTGGGAGTTAACATCAAAATTACATTTCTCGGCCATATCGCATAGATCTCACTGTGAAAAGGCTTAAATGGCTTTTTTGACCTAAGTTTGAGGATTGCGCTCAAATCAAATGTCCTATAACCAAATTTCCACATGTAACTACTAGATTGTGATACAATACACTAATGGGTGAAGTTTGGTTGACTTCTGCGCAGCGGTTTGGGAGTTAACATCAAAATTACATTTCTCGGCCATATCGCATAGATCTCACTGTGAAAAGGCTTAAATGACTTTTTTAATTAAGTTTGATGATTGCGTTCATACAAAATGTCCTAGAACAAAATTTTCAAATGTAACTACTAGAATGTGATACAATACACTATTGGGTGAAGTTTGGTTGACTTCTGCGCAGCGGTTTGGGAGTTAACATCAAAATTACATTTCTCGGCCATATCGCATAGATCTCACTGTGAAAAGGCTTAAATGGCTTTTTTGACCTAAGTTTGAGGATTACGCTCAAATCAAATGTCCTAGAACCAAATTTCCACATGTAACTACTAGATTGTGATAAAATGCACTAATGGGTGAAGTTTGGTTGACTTCTGCGCAGCGGTTTGGGAGTTAACATCAAAATTACATTTCTCGGCCATATCGCATAGATCTCACTGTGAAAAGGCTTAAATGACTTTTTTAATTAAGTTTGATGATTGCGCTCAAACAAAATTTCCTAGAACAAAATTTTCAAATGTAACTACTAGATTGTGATACAATACACTATTGGGTGAAGTTTGGTTGACTTCTGCGCAGCGGTTTGGGAGTTAACATCAAAATTACATTTCTCGGCCATATCGCATAGATCTCACTGTGAAAAGGCTTAAATGGCTTTTTTGACCTAAGTTTGAGGATTGCGCTCAAATCAAATGTCCTATAACCAAATTTCCACATGTAACTACTAGATTGTGATACAATACACTAATGGGTGAAGTTTGGTTGACTTCTGCGCAGCGGTTTGGGAGTTAACATCAAAATTACATTTCTCGGCCATATCGCATAGATCTCACTGTGAAAAGGCTTAAATGACTTTTTTAATTAAGTTTGATGATTGCGCTCAAACAAAATTTCCTAGAACAAAATTTTCAAATGTAACTACTAGATTGTGATACAATACACTATTGGGTGAAGTTTGGTTGACTTCTGCGCAGCGGTTTGGGAGTTAACATCAAAATTACATTTCTCGGCCATATCGCATAGATCTCACTGTGAAAAGGCTTAAATGACTTTTTTAATTAAGTTTGATGATTGCGTTCAAACAAAATGTCCTAGAACAAAATTTTCAAATGTAACTACTAGATTGTGATACAATACACTATTGGGTGAAGTTTGGTTGACTTCTGCGCAGCGGTTTGGGAGTTAACATCAAAATTACATTTCTCGGCCATATCGCATAGATCTCACTGTGAAAAGGCTTAAATGGCTTTTTTGACCTAAGTTTGACGATTGCGCTCAAACAAAATGTCCTAGAACAAAATTTTCAAATGTAACTACTAGATTGTGATACAATACACTATTGGGTGAAGTTTGGTTGACTTCTGCGCAACGGTTTGGGAGTTAACATCAAAATTACATTTCTCGGCCATATCGCATAGATCTCACTGTGAAAAGGCTTAAATGACTTTTTTAATTAAGTTTGATGATTGCGTTCAAACAAAATGTCCTAGAACAAAATTTTTAAATGTAACTACTAGATTGTGATACAATACACTATTGGGTGAAGTTTGGTTGACTTCTGCGCAGCGGTTTGGGAGTTAACATCAAAATTACATTTCTCGGCCATATCGCATAGATCTCACTGTGAAAAGGCTTAAATGGCTTTTTTGACCTAAGTTTGAGGATTGCGCTCAAATCAAATGTCCTAGAACCAAATTTCCACATGTAACTACTAGATTGTGATAAAATACACTAATGGGTGAAGTTTGGTTGACTTCTGCGCAGCGGTTTGGGAGTTAACATCAAAATTACATTTCTCGGCCATATCGCATAGATCTCACTGTGAAAAGGCTTAAATGACTTTTTTAATTAAGTTTGATGATTGCGCTCAAACAAAATTTCCTAGAACAAAATTTTCAAATGTAACTACTAGATTGTGATACAATACACTATTGGGTGAAGTTTGGTTGACTTCTGCGCAGCGGTTTGGGAGTTAACATCAAAATTACATTTCTCGGCCATATCGCATAGATCTCACTGTGAAAAGGCTTAAATGACTTTTTTAATTGTTTGATGATTGCGTTCAAACAAAATGTCCTAGAACAAAATTTTCAAATGTAACTACTAGATTGTGATACAATACACTATTGGGTGAAGTTTGGTTGACTTCTGCGCAGCGGTTTGGGAGTTAACATCAAAATTACATTTCTCGGCCATATCGCATAGATCTCACTGTGAAAAGGCTTAAATGGCTTTTTTGACCTAAGTTTGAGGATTGCGCTCAAATCAAATGTCCTATAACCAAATTTCCACATGTAACTACTAGATTGTGATACAATACACTAATGGGTGAAGTTTGGTTGACTTCTGCGCAGCGGTTTGGGAGTTAACATCAAAATTACATTTCTCGGCCATATCGCATAGATCTCACTGTGAAAAGGCTTAAATGACTTTTTTAATTAAGTTTGATGATTGCGCTCAAACAAAATTTCCTAGAACAAAATTTTCAAATGTAACTACTAGATTGTGATACAATACACTATTGGGTGAAGTTTGGTTGACTTCTGCGCAGCGGTTTGGGAGTTAACATCAAAATTACATTTCTCGGCCATATCGCATAGATCTCACTGTGAAAAGGCTTAAATGACTTTTTTAATTAAGTTTGATGATTGCGTTCAAACAAAATGTCCTAGAACAAAATTTTCAAATGTAACTACTAGATTGTGATACAATACACTATTGGGTGAAGTTTGGTTGACTTCTGCGCAGCGGTTTGGGAGTTAACATCAAAATTACATTTCTCGGCCATATCGCATAGATCTCACTGTGAAAAGGCTTAAATGACTTTTTTAATTAAGTTTGATGATTGCGTTCAAACAAAATGTCCTAGAACAAAATTTTCAAATGTAACTACTAGATTGTGATACAATACACTATTGGGTGAAGTTTGGTTGACTTCTGCGCAGCGGTTTGGGAGTTAACATCAAAATTACATTTCTCGGCCATATCGCATAGATCTCACTGTGAAAAGGCTTAAATGGCTTTTTTGACCTAAGTTTGAGGATTGCGCTCAAACAAAATGTCCTAGAACAAAATTTTCAAATGTAACTACTAGATTGTGATACAATACACTATTGGGTGAAGTTTGGTTGACTTCTGCGCAGCGGTTTGGGAGTTAACATCAAAATTACATTTCTCGGCCATATCGCATAGATCTCACTGTGAAAAGGCTTAAATGACTTTTTTAATTAAGTTTGATGATTGCGTTCAAACAAAATGTCCTAGAACAAAATTTTTAAATGTAACTACTAGATTGTGATACAATACACTATTGGGTGAAGTTTGGTTGACTTCTGCGCAGCGGTTTGGGAGTTAACATCAAAATTACATTTCTCGGCCATATCGCATAGATCTCACTGTGAAAAGGCTTAAATGGCTTTTTTGACCTAAGTTTGAGGATTGCGCTCAAATCAAATGTCCTAGAACCAAATTTCCACATGTAACTACTAGATTGTGATAAAATACACTAATGGGTGAAGTTTGGTTGACTTCTGCGCAGCGGTTTGGGAGTTAACATCAAAATTACATTTCTCGGCCATATCGCATAGATCTCACTGTGAAAAGGCTTAAATGACTTTTTTAATTAAGTTTGATGATTGCGCTCAAACAAAATTTCCTAGAACAAAATTTTCAAATGTAACTACTAGATTGTGATACAATACACTATTGGGTGAAGTTTGGTTGACTTCTGCGCAGCGGTTTGGGAGTTAACATCAAAATTACATTTCTCGGCCATATCGCATAGATCTCACTGTGAAAAGGCTTAAATGACTTTTTTAATTAAGTTTGATGATTGCGTTCAAACAAAATGTCCTACAACAAAATTTTCAAATGTAACTACTAGATTGTGATACAATACACTATTGGGTGAAGTTTGGTTGACTTCTGCGCAGCGGTTTGGGAGTTAACATCAAAATTACATTTCTCGGCCATATCGCATAGATCTCACTGTGAAAAGGCTTAAATGGCTTTTTTGACCTAAGTTTGAGGATTGCGCTCAAATCAAATGTCCTATAACCAAATTTCCACACGTAACTACTAGATTGTGATATAATACACTAATGGGTGAAGTTTGGTTGACTTCTGCGCAGCGGTTTGGGAGTTAACATCAAAATTACATTTCTCGGCCATATCGCATAGATCTCACTGTGAAAAGGCTTAAATGACTTTTTTAATTAAGTTTGATGATTGCGTTCAAACAAAATGTCCTAGAACAAAATTTTTAAATGTAACTACTAGATTGTGATACAATACACTATTGGGTGAAGTTTGGTTGACTTCTGCGCAGCGGTTTGGGAGTTAACATCAAAATTACATTTCTCGGCCATATCGCATAGATCTCACTGTGAAAAGGCTTAAATGGCTTTTTTGACCTAAGTTTGAGGATTGCGCTCAAATCAAATGTCCTAGAACCAAATTTCCACATGTAACTACTAGATTGTGATAAAATACACTAATGGGTGAAGTTTGGTTGACTTCTGCGCAGCGGTTTGGGAGTTAACATCAAAATTACATTTCTCGGCCATATCGCATAGATCTCACTGTGAAAAGGCTTAAATGACTTTTTTAATTAAGTTTGATGATTGCGCTCAAACAAAATTTCCTAGAACAAAATTTTCAAATGTAACTACTAGATTGTGATACAATACACTATTGGGTGAAGTTTGGTTGACTTCTGCGCAGCGGTTTGGGAGTTAACATCAAAATTACATTTCTCGGCCATATCGCATAGATCTCACTGTGAAAAGGCTTAAATGACTTTTTTAATTAAGTTTGATGATTGCGTTCAAACAAAATGTCCTAGAACAAAATTTTCAAATGTAACTACTAGAATGTGATACAATACACTATTGGGTGAAGTTTGGTTGACTTCTGCGCAGCGGTTTGGGAGTTAACATCAAAATTACATTTCTCGGCCATATCGCATAGATCTCACTGTGAAAAGGCTTAAATGGCTTTTTTGACCTAAGTTTGAGGATTGCGCTCAAATCAAATGTCCTAGAACCAAATTTCCACATGTAACTACTAGATTGTGATAAAATACACTAATGGGTGAAGTTTGGTTGACTACTGCGCAGCGGTTTGGGAGTTAACATCAAAATTACATTTCTCGGCCATATCGCATAGATCTCACTGTGAAAAGGCTTAAATGACTTTTTTAATTAAGTTTGATGATTGCGCTCAAACAAAATTTCCTAGAACAAAATTTTCAAATGTAACTACTAGATTGTGATACAATACACTATTGGGTGAAGTTTGGTTGACTTCTGCGCAGCGGTTTGGGAGTTAACATCAAAATTACATTTCTCGGCCATATCGCATAGATCTCACTGTGAAAAGGCTTAAATGGCTTTTTTGACCTAAGTTTGAGGATTGCGCTCAAATCAAATGTCCTATAACCAAATTTCCACATGTAACTACTAGATTGTGATACAATACACTAATGGGTGAAGTTTGGTTGACTTCTGCGCAGCGGTTTGGGAGTTAACATCAAAATTACATTTCTCGGCCATATCGCATAGATCTCACTGTGAAAAGGCTTAAATGACTTTTTTAATTAAGTTTGATGATTGCGTTCAAACAAAATGTCCTAGAACAAAATTTTTAAATGTAACTACTAGATTGTGATACAATACACTATTGGGTGAAGTTTGGTTGACTTCTGCGCAGCGGTTTGGGAGTTAACATCAAAATTACATTTCTCGGCCATATCGCATAGATCTCACTGTGAAAAGGCTTAAATGGCTTTTTTGACCTAAGTTTGAGGATTGCGCTCAAATCAAATGTCCTAGAACCAAATTTCCACATGTAACTACTAGATTGTGATAAAATACACTAATGGGTGAAGTTTGGTTGACTTCTGCGCAGCGGTTTGGGAGTTAACATCAAAATTACATTTCTCGGCCATATCGCATAGATCTCACTGTGAAAAGGCTTAAATGACTTTTTTAATTAAGTTTGATGATTGCGCTCAAACAAAATTTCCTAGAACAAAATTTTCAAATGTAACTACTAGATTGTGATACAATACACTATTGGGTGAAGTTTGGTTGACTTCTGCGCAGCGGTTTGGGAGTTACATCAAAATTACATTTCTCGGCCATATCGCATAGATCTCACTGTGAAAAGGCTTAAATGACTTTTTTAATTAAGTTTGATGATTGCGTTCAAACAAAATGTCCTAGAACAAAATTTTCAAATGTAACTACTAGATTGTGATACAATACACTATTGGGTGAAGTTTGGTTGACTTCTGCGCAGCGGTTTGGGAGTTAACATCAAAATTACATTTCTCGGCCATATCGCATAGATCTCACTGTGAAAAGGCTTAAATGGCTTTTTTGACCTAAGTTTGAGGATTGCGCTCAAATCAAATGTCCTAGAACCAAATTTCCACATGTAACTACTAGATTGTGATAAAATACACTAATGGGTGAAGTTTGGTTGACTTCTGCGCAGCGGTTTGGGAGTTAACATCAAAATTACATTTCTCGGCCATATCGCATAGATCTCACTGTGAAAAGGCTTAAATGACTTTTTTAATTAAGTTTGATGATTGCGCTCAAACAAAATTTCCTAGAACAAAATTTTCAAATGTAACTACTAGATTGTGATACAATACACTATTGGGTGAAGTTTGGTTGACTTCTGCGCAGCGGTTTGGGAGTTAACATCAAAATTACATTTCTCGGCCATATCGCATAGATCTCACTGTGAAAAGGCTTAAATGGCTTTTTTGACCTAAGTTTGAGGATTGCGCTCAAATCAAATGTCCTATAACCAAATTTCCACACGTAACTACTAGATTGTGATACAATACACTAATGGGTGAAGTTTGGTTGACTTCTGCGCAGCGGTTTGGGAGTTAACATCAAAATTACATTTCTCGGCCATATCGCATAGATCTCACTGTGAAAAGGCTTAAATGACTTTTTTAATTAAGTTTGATGATTGCGTTCAAACAAAATGTCCTAGAACAAAATTTTCAAATGTAACTACTAGATTGTGATACAATACACTATTGGGTGAAGTTTGGTTGACTTCTGCGCAGCGGTTTGGGAGTTAACATCAAAATTACATTTCTCGGCCATATCGCATAGATCTCACTGTGAAAAGGCTTAAATGGCTTTTTTGACCTAAGTTTGAGGATTGCGCTCAAATCAAATGTCCTAGAACCAAATTTCCACATGTAACTACTAGATTGTGATAAAATACACTAATGGGTGAAGTTTGGTTGACTTCTGCGCAGCGGTTTGGGAGTTAACATCAAAATTACATTTCTCGGCCATATCGCATAGATCTCACTGTGAAAAGGCTTAAATGACTTTTTTAATTAAGTTTGATGATTGCGCTCAAACAAAATTTCCTAGAACAAAATTTTCAAATGTAACTACTAGATTGTGATACAATACACTATTGGGTGAAGTTTGGTTGACTTCTGCGCAGCGGTTTGGGAGTTAACATCAAAATTACATTTCTCGGCCATATCGCATAGATCTCACTGTGAAAAGGCTTAAATGGCTTTTTTGACCTAAGTTTGAGGATTGCGCTCAAATCAAATGTCCTATAACCAAATTTCCACACGTAACTACTAGATTGTGATACAATACACTAATGGGTGAAGTTTGGTTGACTTCTGCGCAGCGGTTTGGGAGTTAACATCAAAATTACATTTCTCGGCCATATCGCATAGATCTCACTGTGAAAAGGCTTAAATGACTTTTTTAATTAAGTTTGATGATTGCGTTCAAACAAAATGTCCTAGAACACAATTTTTAAATGTAACTACTAGATTGTGATACAATACACTATTGGGTGAAGTTTGGTTGACTTCTGCGCAGCGGTTTGGGAGTTAACATCAAAATTACATTTCTCGGCCATATCGCATAGATCTCACTGTGAAAAGGCTTAAATGGCTTTTTTGACCTAAGTTTGAGGATTGCGCTCAAATCAAATGTCCTAGAACCAAATTTCCACATGTAACTACTAGATTGTGATAAAATACACTAATGGGTGAAGTTTGGTTGACTTCTGCGCAGCGGTTTGGGAGTTAACATCAAAATTACATTTCTCGGCCATATCGCATAGATCTCACTGTGAAAAGGCTTAAATGACTTTTTTAATTAAGTTTGATGATTGCGCTCAAACAAAATTTCCTAGAACAAAATTTTCAAATGTAACTACTAGATTGTGATACAATACACTATTGGGTGAAGTTTGGTTGACTTCTGCGCAGCGGTTTGGGAGTTAACATCAAAATTACATTTCTCGGCCATATCGCATAGATCTCACTGTGAAAAGGCTTAAATGGCTTTTTTGACCTAAGTTTGAGGATTGCGCTCAAATCAAATGTCCTATAACCAAATTTCCACATGTAACTACTAGATTGTGATACAATACACTAATGGGTGAAGTTTGGTTGACTTCTGCGCAGCGGTTTGGGAGTTAACATCAAAATTACATTTCTCGGCCATATCGCATAGATCTCACTGTGAAAAGGCTTAAATGACTTTTTTAATTAAGTTTGATGATTGCGTTCAAACAAAATGTCCTAGAACAAAATTTTTAAATGTAACTACTAGATTGTGATACAATACACTATTGGGTGAAGTTTGGTTGACTTCTGCGCAGCGGTTTGGGAGTTAACATCAAAATTACATTTCTCGGCCATATCGCATAGATCTCACTGTGAAAAGGCTTAAATGGCTTTTTTGACCTAAGTTTGAGGATTGCGCTCAAATCAAATGTCCTAGAACCAAATTTCCACATGTAACTACTAGATTGTGATAAAATACACTAATGGGTGAAGTTTGGTTGACTTCTGCGCAGCGGTTTGGGAGTTAACATCAAAATTACAATTCTCGGCCATATCGCATAGATCTCACTGTGAAAAGGCTTAAATGACTTTTTTAATTAAGTTTGATGATTGCGCTCAAACAAAATTTCCTAGAACAAAATTTTCAAATGTAACTACTAGATTGTGATACAATACACTATTGGGTGAAGTTTGGTTGACTTCTGCGCAGCGGTTTGGGAGTTAACATCAAAATTACATTTCTCGGCCATATCGCATAGATCTCACTGTGAAAAGGCTTAAATGACTTTTTTAATTAAGTTTGATGATTGCGTTCAAACAAAATGTCCTAGAACAAAATTTTCAAATGTAACTACTAGATTGTGATACAATACACTAATGGGTGAAGTTTGGTTGACTTCTGCGCAGCTGTTTGGGAGTTAACATCAAAATTACATTTCTCGGCCATATCGCATAGATCTCACTGTGAAAAGGCTTAAATGACTTTTTTAATTAAGTTTGATGATTGCGTTCAAACAAAATGTCCTAGAACAAAATTTTTAAATGTAACTACTAGATTGTGATACAATACACTATTGGGTGAAGTTTGGTTGACTTCTGCGCAGCGGTTTGGGAGTTAACATCAAAATTACATTTCTCGGCCATATCGCATAGATCTCACTGTGAAAAGGCTTAAATGGCTTTTTTGACCTAAGTTTGAGGATTGCGCTCAAATCAAATGTCCTAGAACCAAATTTCCACATGTAACTACTAGATTGTGATAAAATACACTAATGGGTGAAGTTTGGTTGACTTCTGCGCAGCGGTTTGGGAGTTAACATCAAAATTACAATTCTCGGCCATATCGCATAGATCTCACTGTGAAAAGGCTTAAATGACTTTTTTAATTAAGTTTGATGATTGCGCTCAAACAAAATTTCCTAGAACAAAATTTTCAAATGTAACTACTAGATTGTGATACAATACACTATTGGGTGAAGTTTGGTTGACTTCTGCGCAGCGGTTTGGGAGTTAACATCAAAATTACATTTCTCGGCCATATCGCATAGATCTCACTGTGAAAAGGCTTAAATGACTTTTTTAATTAAGTTTGATGATTGCGTTCAAACAAAATGTCCTAGAACAAAATTTTCAAATGTAACTACTAGATTGTGATACAATACACTATTGGGTGAAGTTTGGTTGACTTCTGCGCAGCGGTTTGGGAGTTAACATCAAAATTACATTTCTCGGCCATATCACATAGATCTCACTGTGAAAAGGCTTAAATGGCTTTTTTGACCTAAGTTTGAGGATTGCGCTCAAACAAAATGTCCTAGAACAAAATTTTCAAATGTAACTACTAGATTGTGATACAATACACTATTGGGTGAAGTTTGGTTGACTTCTGCGCAGCGGTTTGGGAGTTAACATCAAAATTACATTTCTCGGCCATATCGCATAGATCTCACTGTGAAAAGGCTTAAATGACTTTTTTAATTAAGTTTGATGATTGCGTTCAAACAAAATGTCCTAGAACAAAATTTTCAAATGTAACTACTAGATTGTGATACAATACACTATTGGGTGAAGTTTGGTTGACTTCTGCGCAGCGGTTTGGGAGTTAACATCAAAATTACATTTCTCGGCCATATCGCATAGATCTCACTGTGAAAAGGCTTAAATGGCTTTTTTGACCTAAGTTTGAGGATTGCGCTCAAATCAAATGTCCTAGAACCAAATTTCCACATGTAACTACTAGATTGTGATAAAATACACTAATGGGTGAAGTTTGGTTGACTTCTGCGCAGCGGTTTGGGAGTTAACATAAAAATTACATTTCTCGGCCATATCGCATAGATCTCACTGTGAAAAGGCTTAAATGACTTTTTTAATTAAGTTTGATGATTGCGCTCAAACAAAATTTCCTAGAACAAAATTTTCAAATGTAACTACTAGATTGTGATACAATACACTATTGGGTGAAGTTTGGTTGACTTCTGCGCAGCGGTTTTGGAGTTACATCAAATTTACATTTCTCGGCCATATCGCATAGATCTCACTGTGAAAAGGCTTAAATGACTTTTTTAATTAAGTTTGATGATTGCGTTCAAACAAAATGTCCTAGAACAAAATTTTCAAATGTAACTACTAGATTGTGATACAATACACTATTGGGTGAAGTTTGGTTGACTTCTGCGCAGCGGTTTGGGAGTTAACATCAAAATTACATTTCTCGGCCATATCGCATAGATCTCACTGTGAAAAGGCTTAAATGGCTTTTTTTGACCTAAGTTTGAGGATTGCGCTCAAATCAAATGTCCTAGAACCAAATTTCCACATGTAACTACTAGATTGTGATAAAATACACTAATGGGTGAAGTTTGGTTGACTTCTGCGCAGCGGTTTGGGAGTTAACATCAAAATTACATTTCTCGGCCATATCGCATAGATCTCACTGTGAAAAGGCTTAAATGGCTTTTTTGACCTAAGTTTGAGGATTGCGCTCAAATCAAATGTCCTAGAACCAAATTTCCACATGTAACTACTAGATTGTGATAAAATGCACTAATGGGTGAAGTTTGGTTGACTTCTGCGCAGCGGTTTGGGAGTTAACATCAAAATTACATTTCTCGGCCATATCGCATAGATCTCACTGTGAAAAGGCTTAAATGGCTTTTTTGACCTAAGTTTGAGGATTGCGCTCAAATCAAATGTCCTATAACCAAATTTCCACATGTAACTACTAGATTGTGATACAATACACTAATGGGTGAAGTTTGGTTGACTTCTGCGCAGCGGTTTGGGAGTTAACATCAAAATTACATTTCTCGGCCATATCGCATAGATCTCACTGTGAAAAGGCTTAAATGACTTTTTTAATTAAGTTTGATGATTGCGCTCAAACAAAATTTCCTAGAACAAAATTTTCAAATGTAACTACTAGATTGTGATACAATACACTATTGGGTGAAGTTTGGTTGACTTCTGCGCAGCGGTTTGGGAGTTAACATCAAAATTACATTTCTCGGCCATATCGCATAGATCTCACTGTGAAAAGGCTTAAATGACTTTTTTAATTAAGTTTGATGATTGCGTTCAAACAAAATGTCCTAGAACAAAATTTTCAAATGTAACTACTAGATTGTGATACAATACACTATTGGGTGAAGTTTGGTTGACTTCTGCGCAGCGGTTTGGGAGTTAACATCAAAATTACATTTCTCGGCCATATCGCATAGATCTCACTGTGAAAAGGCTTAAATGACTTTTTTAATTAAGTTTGATGATTGCGTTCAAACAAAATGTCCTAGAACAAAATTTTTAAATGTAACTACTAGATTGTGATACAATACACTATTGGGTGAAGTTTGGTTGACTTCTGCGCAGCGGTTTGGGAGTTAACATCAAAATTACATTTCTCGGCCATATCGCATAGATCTCACTGTGAAAAGGCTTAAATGGCTTTTTTGACCTAAGTTTGAGGATTGCGCTCAAATCAAATGTCCTAGAACCAAATTTCCACATGTAACTACTAGATTGTGATAAAATACACTAATGGGTGAAGTTTGGTTGACTTCTGCGCAGCGGTTTGGGAGTTAACATCAAAATTACATTTCTCGGCCATATCGCATAGATCTCACTGTGAAAAGGCTTAAATGACTTTTTTAATTAAGTTTGATGATTGCGCTCAAACAAAATTTCCTAGAACAAAATTTTCAAATGTAACTACTAGATTGTGATACAATACACTATTGGGTGAAGTTTGGTTGACTTCTGCGCAGCGGTTTGGGAGTTAACATCAAAATTACATTTCTCGGCCATATCGCATAGATCTCACTGTGAAAAGGCTTAAATGACTTTTTTAATTAAGTTTGATGATTGCGTTCAAACAAAATGTCCTAGAACAAAATTTTCAAATGTAACTACTAGATTGTGATACAATACACTATTGGGTGAAGTTTGGTTGACTTCTGCGCAGCGGTTTGGGAGTTAACATCAAAATTACATTTCTCGGCCATATCGCATAGATCTCACTGTGAAAAGGCTTAAATGGCTTTTTTGACCTAAGTTTGAGGATTGCGCTCAAATCAAATGTCCTATAACCAAATTTCCACACGTAACTACTAGATTGTGATACAATACACTAATGGGTGAAGTTTGGTTGACTTCTGCGCAGCGGTTTGGGAGTTAACATCAAAATTACATTTCTCGGCCATATCGCATAGATCTCACTGTGAAAAGGCTTAAATGACTTTTTTAATTAAGTTTGATGATTGCGTTCAAACAAAATGTCCTAGAACAAAATTTTTAAATGTAACTACTAGATTGTGATACAATACACTATTGGGTGAAGTTTGGTTGACTTCTGCGCAGCGGTTTGGGAGTTAACATCAAAATTACATTTCTCGGCCATATCGCATAGATCTCACTGTGAAAAGGCTTAAATGGCTTTTTTGACCTAAGTTTGAGGATTGCGCTCAAATCAAATGTCCAAGAACCAAATTTCCACATGTAACTACTAGATTGTGATAAAATACACTAATGGGTGAAGTTTGGTTGACTTCTGCGCAGCGGTTTGGGAGTTAACATCAAAATTACATTTCTCGGCCATATCGCATAGATCTCACTGTGAAAAGGCTTAAATGACTTTTTTAATTAAGTTTGATGATTGCGCTCAAACAAAATTTCCTAGAACAAAATTTTCAAATGTAACTACTAGATTGTGATACAATACACTATTGGGTGAAGTTTGGTTGACTTCTGCGCAGCGGTTTGGGAGTTAACATCAAAATTACATTTCTCGGCCATATCGCATAGATCTCACTGTGAAAAGGCTTAAATGACTTTTTTAATTAAGTTTGATGATTGCGTTCAAACAAAATGTCCTAGAACAAAATTTTCAAATGTAACTACTAGAATGTGATACAATACACTATTGGGTGAAGTTTGGTTGACTTCTGCGCAGCGGTTTGGGAGTTAACATCAAAATTACATTTCTCGGCCATATCGCATAGATCTCACTGTGAAAAGGCTTAAATGGCTTTTTTGACCTAAGTTTGAGGATTGCGCTCAAATCAAATGTCCTAGAACCAAATTTCCACATGTAACTACTAGATTGTGATAAAATACACTAATGGGTGAAGTTTGGTTGACTACTGCGCAGCGGTTTGGGAGTTAACATCAAAATTACATTTCTCGGCCATATCGCATAGATCTCACTGTGAAAAGGCTTAAATGACTTTTTTAATTAAGTTTGATGATTGCGCTCAAACAAAATTTCCTAGAACAAAATTTTCAAATGTAACTACTAGATTGTGATACAATACACTATTGGGTGAAGTTTGGTTGACTTCTGCGCAGCGGTTTGGGAGTTAACATCAAAATTACATTTCTCGGCCATATCGCATAGATCTCACTGTGAAAAGGCTTAAATGGCTTTTTTGACCTAAGTTTGAGGATTGCGCTCAAATCAAATGTCCTAGAACCAAATTTCCACATGTAACTACTAGATTGTGATAAAATACACTAATGGGTGAAGTTTGGTTGACTTCTGCGCAGCGGTTTGGGAGTTAACATCAAAATTACATTTCTCGGCCATATCGCATAGATCTCACTGTGAAAAGGCTTAAATGACTTTTTTAATTAAGTTTGATGATTGCGCTCAAACAAAATTTCCTAGAACAAAATTTTCAAATGTAACTACTAGATTGTGATACAATACACTATTGGGTGAAGTTTGGTTGACTTCTGCGCAGCGGTTTGGGAGTTAACATCAAAATTACATTTCTCGGCCATATCGCATAGATCTCACTGTGAAAAGGCTTAAATGGCTTTTTTGACCTAAGTTTGAGGATTGCGCTCAAATCAAATGTCCTATAACCAAATTTCCACACGTAACTACTAGATTGTGATACAATACACTAATGGGTGAAGTTTGGTTGACTTCTGCGCAGCGGTTTGGGAGTTAACATCAAAATTACATTTCTCGGCCATATCGCATAGATCTCACTGTGAAAAGGCTTAAATGGCTTTTTTGACCTAAGTTTGAGGATTGCGCTCAAATCAAATGTCCTAGAACCAAATTTCCACATGTAACTACTAGATTGTGATAAAATACACTAATGGGTGAAGTTTGGTTAACTTCTGCGCAGCGGTTTGGGAGTTAACATCAAAATTACATTTCTCGGCCATATCGCATAGATCTCACTGTGAAAAGGCTTAAATGACTTTTTTAATTAAGTTTGATGATTACGTTCAAACAAAATGTCCTAGAACAAAATTTTTAAATGTAACTACTAGATTGTGATACAATACACTATTGGGTGAAGTTTGGTTGACTTCTGCGCAGCGGTTTGGGAGTTAACATCAAAATTACATTTCTCGGCCATATCGCATAGATCTCACTGTGAAAAGGCTTAAATGGCTTTTTTGACCTAAGTTTGAGGATTGCGCTCAAATCAAATGTCCTAGAACCAAATTTCCACATGTAACTACTAGATTGTGATAAAATACACTAATGGGTGAAGTTTGGTTGACTTCTGCGCAGCGGTTTGGGAGTTAACATCAAAATTACATTTCTCGGCCATATCGCATAGATCTCACTGTGAAAAGGCTTAAATGACTTTTTTAATTAAGTTTGATGATTGCGCTCAAACAAAATTTCCTAGAACAAAATTTTCAAATGTAACTACTAGATTGTGATACAATACACTATTGGGTGAAGTTTGGTTGACTTCTGCGCAGCGGTTTGGGAGTTAACATCAAAATTACATTTCTCGGCCATATCGCATAGATCTCACTGTGAAAAGGCTTAAATGACTTTTTTAATTAAGTTTGATGATTGCGTTCATACAAAATGTCCTAGAACAAAATTTTCAAATGTAACTACTAGAATGTGATACAATACACTATTGGGTGAAGTTTGGTTGACTTCTGCGCAGCGGTTTGGGAGTTAACATCAAAATTACATTTCTCGGCCATATCGCATAGATCTCACTGTGAAAAGGCTTAAATGGCTTTTTTGACCTAAGTTTGAGGATTACGCTCAAATCAAATGTCCTAGAACCAAATTTCCACATGTAACTACTAGATTGTGATAAAATGCACTAATGGGTGAAGTTTGGTTGACTTCTGCGCAGCGGTTTGGGAGTTAACATCAAAATTACATTTCTCGGCCATATCGCATAGATCTCACTGTGAAAAGGCTTAAATGACTTTTTTAATTAAGTTTGATGATTGCGCTCAAACAAAATTTCCTAGAACAAAATTTTCAAATGTAACTACTAGATTGTGATACAATACACTATTGGGTGAAGTTTGGTTGACTTCTGCGCAGCGGTTTGGGAGTTAACATCAAAATTACATTTCTCGGCCATATCGCATAGATCTCACTGTGAAAAGGCTTAAATGGCTTTTTTGACCTAAGTTTGAGGATTGCGCTCAAATCAAATGTCCTATAACCAAATTTCCACATGTAACTACTAGATTGTGATACAATACACTAATGGGTGAAGTTTGGTTGACTTCTGCGCAGCGGTTTGGGAGTTAACATCAAAATTACATTTCTCGGCCATATCGCATAGATCTCACTGTGAAAAGGCTTAAATGACTTTTTTAATTAAGTTTGATGATTGCGCTCAAACAAAATTTCCTAGAACAAAATTTTCAAATGTAACTACTAGATTGTGATACAATACACTATTGGGTGAAGTTTGGTTGACTTCTGCGCAGCGGTTTGGGAGTTAACATCAAAATTACATTTCTCGGCCATATCGCATAGATCTCACTGTGAAAAGGCTTAAATGACTTTTTTAATTAAGTTTGATGATTGCGTTCAAACAAAATGTCCTAGAACAAAATTTTCAAATGTAACTACTAGATTGTGATACAATACACTATTGGGTGAAGTTTGGTTGACTTCTGCGCAGCGGTTTGGGAGTTAACATCAAAATTACATTTCTCGGCCATATCGCATAGATCTCACTGTGAAAAGGCTTAAATGGCTTTTTTGACCTAAGTTTGACGATTGCGCTCAAACAAAATGTCCTAGAACAAAATTTTCAAATGTAACTACTAGATTGTGATACAATACACTATTGGGTGAAGTTTGGTTGACTTCTGCGCAACGGTTTGGGAGTTAACATCAAAATTACATTTCTCGGCCATATCGCATAGATCTCACTGTGAAAAGGCTTAAATGACTTTTTTAATTAAGTTTGATGATTGCGTTCAAACAAAATGTCCTAGAACAAAATTTTTAAATGTAACTACTAGATTGTGATACAATACACTATTGGGTGAAGTTTGGTTGACTTCTGCGCAGCGGTTTGGGAGTTAACATCAAAATTACATTTCTCGGCCATATCGCATAGATCTCACTGTGAAAAGGCTTAAATGGCTTTTTTGACCTAAGTTTGAGGATTGCGCTCAAATCAAATGTCCTAGAACCAAATTTCCACATGTAACTACTAGATTGTGATAAAATACACTAATGGGTGAAGTTTGGTTGACTTCTGCGCAGCGGTTTGGGAGTTAACATCAAAATTACATTTCTCGGCCATATCGCATAGATCTCACTGTGAAAAGGCTTAAATGACTTTTTTAATTAAGTTTGATGATTGCGCTCAAACAAAATTTCCTAGAACAAAATTTTCAAATGTAACTACTAGATTGTGATACAATACACTATTGGGTGAAGTTTGGTTGACTTCTGCGCAGCGGTTTGGGAGTTAACATCAAAATTACATTTCTCGGCCATATCGCATAGATCTCACTGTGAAAAGGCTTAAATGACTTTTTTAATTGTTTGATGATTGCGTTCAAACAAAATGTCCTAGAACAAAATTTTCAAATGTAACTACTAGATTGTGATACAATACACTATTGGGTGAAGTTTGGTTGACTTCTGCGCAGCGGTTTGGGAGTTAACATCAAAATTACATTTCTCGGCCATATCGCATAGATCTCACTGTGAAAAGGCTTAAATGGCTTTTTTGACCTAAGTTTGAGGATTGCGCTCAAATCAAATGTCCTATAACCAAATTTCCACATGTAACTACTAGATTGTGATACAATACACTAATGGGTGAAGTTTGGTTGACTTCTGCGCAGCGGTTTGGGAGTTAACATCAAAATTACATTTCTCGGCCATATCGCATAGATCTCACTGTGAAAAGGCTTAAATGACTTTTTTAATTAAGTTTGATGATTGCGCTCAAACAAAATTTCCTAGAACAAAATTTTCAAATGTAACTACTAGATTGTGATACAATACACTATTGGGTGAAGTTTGGTTGACTTCTGCGCAGCGGTTTGGGAGTTAACATCAAAATTACATTTCTCGGCCATATCGCATAGATCTCACTGTGAAAAGGCTTAAATGACTTTTTTAATTAAGTTTGATGATTGCGTTCAAACAAAATGTCCTAGAACAAAATTTTCAAATGTAACTACTAGATTGTGATACAATACACTATTGGGTGAAGTTTGGTTGACTTCTGCGCAGCGGTTTGGGAGTTAACATCAAAATTACATTTCTCGGCCATATCGCATAGATCTCACTGTGAAAAGGCTTAAATGGCTTTTTTGACCTAAGTTTGAGGATTGCGCTCAAACAAAATGTCCTAGAACAAAATTTTCAAATGTAACTACTAGATTGTGATACAATACACTATTGGGTGAAGTTTGGTTGACTTCTGCGCAGCGGTTTGGGAGTTAACATCAAAATTACATTTCTCGGCCATATCGCATAGATCTCACTGTGAAAAGGCTTAAATGACTTTTTTAATTAAGTTTGATGATTGCGTTCAAACAAAATGTCCTAGAACAAAATTTTTAAATGTAACTACTAGATTGTGATACAATACACTATTGGGTGAAGTTTGGTTGACTTCTGCGCAGCGGTTTGGGAGTTAACATCAAAATTACATTTCTCGGCCATATCGCATAGATCTCACTGTGAAAAGGCTTAAATGGCTTTTTTGACCTAAGTTTGAGGATTGCGCTCAAATCAAATGTCCTAGAACCAAATTTCCACATGTAACTACTAGATTGTGATAAAATACACTAATGGGTGAAGTTTGGTTGACTTCTGCGCAGCGGTTTGGGAGTTAACATCAAAATTACATTTCTCGGCCATATCGCATAGATCTCACTGTGAAAAGGCTTAAATGACTTTTTTAATTAAGTTTGATGATTGCGCTCAAACAAAATTTCCTAGAACAAAATTTTCAAATGTAACTACTAGATTGTGATACAATACACTATTGGGTGAAGTTTGGTTGACTTCTGCGCAGCGGTTTGGGAGTTAACATCAAAATTACATTTCTCGGCCATATCGCATAGATCTCACTGTGAAAAGGCTTAAATGACTTTTTTAATTAAGTTTGATGATTGCGTTCAAACAAAATGTCCTAGAACAAAATTTTCAAATGTAACTACTAGATTGTGATACAATACACTATTGGGTGAAGTTTGGTTGACTTCTGCGCAGCGGTTTGGGAGTTAACATCAAAATTACATTTCTCGGCCATATCGCATAGATCTCACTGTGAAAAGGCTTAAATGGCTTTTTTGACCTAAGTTTGAGGATTGCGCTCAAATCAAATGTCCTAGAACCAAATTTCCACATGTAACTACTAGATTGTGATAAAATACACTAATGGGTGAAGTTTGGTTGACTTCTGCGCAGCGGTTTGGGAGTTAACATAAAAATTACATTTCTCGGCCATATCGCATAGATCTCACTGTGAAAAGGCTTAAATGACTTTTTTAATTAAGTTTGATGATTGCGCTCAAACAAAATTTCCTAGAACAAAATTTTCAAATGTAACTACTAGATTGTGATACAATACACTATTGGGTGAAGTTTGGTTGACTTCTGCGCAGCGGTTTGGGAGTTAACATCAAAATTACATTTCTCGGCCATATCGCATAGATCTCACTGTGAAAATGCTTAAATGGCTTTTTTGACCTAAGTTTGAGGATTGCGCTCAAATCAAATGTCCTATAACCAAATTTCCACACGTAACTACTAGATTGTGATACAATACACTAATGGGTGAAGTTTGGTTGACTTCTGCGCAGCGGTTTGGGAGTTAACATCAAAATTACATTTCTCGGCCATATCGCATAGATCTCACTGTGAAAAGGCTTAAATGACTTTTTTAATTAAGTTTGATGATTGCGTTCAAACAAAATGTCCTAGAACACAATTTTTAAATGTAACTACTAGATTGTGATACAATACACTATTGGGTGAAGTTTGGTTGACTTCTGCGCAGCGGTTTGGGAGTTAACATCAAAATTACATTTCTCGGCCATATCGCATAGATCTCACTGTGAAAAGGCTTAAATGGCTTTTTTGACCTAAGTTTGAGGATTGCGCTCAAATCAAATGTCCTAGAACCAAATTTCCACATGTAACTACTAGATTGTGATAAAATACACTAATGGGTGAAGTTTGGTTGACTTCTGCGCAGCGGTTTGGGAGTTAACATCAAAATTACATTTCTCGGCCATATCGCATAGATCTCACTGTGAAAAGGCTTAAATGACTTTTTTAATTAAGTTTGATGATTGCGCTCAAACAAAATTTCCTAGAACAAAATTTTCAAATGTAACTACTAGATTGTGATACAATACACTATTGGGTGAAGTTTGGTTGACTTCTGCGCAGCGGTTTGGGAGTTAACATCAAAATTACATTTCTCGGCCATATCGCATAGATCTCACTGTGAAAAGGCTTAAATGGCTTTTTTGACCTAAGTTTGAGGATTGCGCTCAAATCAAATGTCCTATAACCAAATTTCCACATGTAACTACTAGATTGTGATACAATACACTAATGGGTGAAGTTTGGTTGACTTCTGCGCAGCGGTTTGGGAGTTAACATCAAAATTACATTTCTCGGCCATATCGCATAGATCTCACTGTGAAAAGGCTTAAATGACTTTTTTAATTAAGTTTGATGATTGCGTTCAAACAAAATGTCCTAGAACAAAATTTTTAAATGTAACTACTAGATTGTGATACAATACACTATTGGGTGAAGTTTGGTTGACTTCTGCGCAGCGGTTTGGGAGTTAACATCAAAATTACATTTCTCGGCCATATCGCATAGATCTCACTGTGAAAAGGCTTAAATGGCTTTTTTGACCTAAGTTTGAGGATTGCGCTCAAATCAAATGTCCTAGAACCAAATTTCCACATGTAACTACTAGATTGTGATAAAATACACTAATGGGTGAAGTTTGGTTGACTTCTGCGCAGCGGTTTGGGAGTTAACATCAAAATTACAATTCTCGGCCATATCGCATAGATCTCACTGTGAAAAGGCTTAAATGACTTTTTTAATTAAGTTTGATGATTGCGCTCAAACAAAATTTCCTAGAACAAAATTTTCAAATGTAACTACTAGATTGTGATACAATACACTATTGGGTGAAGTTTGGTTGACTTCTGCGCAGCGGTTTGGGAGTTAACATCAAAATTACATTTCTCGGCCATATCGCATAGATCTCACTGTGAAAAGGCTTAAATGACTTTTTTAATTAAGTTTGATGATTGCGTTCAAACAAAATGTCCTAGAACAAAATTTTCAAATGTAACTACTAGATTGTGATACAATACACTAATGGGTGAAGTTTGGTTGACTTCTGCGCAGCGGTTTGGGAGTTAACATCAAAATTACATTTCTCGGCCATATCGCATAGATCTCACTGTGAAAAGGCTTAAATGACTTTTTTAATTAAGTTTGATGATTGCGTTCAAACAAAATGTCCTAGAACAAAATTTTTAAATGTAACTACTAGATTGTGATACAATACACTATTGGGTGAAGTTTGGTTGACTTCTGCGCAGCGGTTTGGGAGTTAACATCAAAATTACATTTCTCGGCCATATCGCATAGATCTCACTGTGAAAAGGCTTAAATGGCTTTTTTGACCTAAGTTTGAGGATTGCGCTCAAATCAAATGTCCTAGAACCAAATTTCCACATGTAACTACTAGATTGTGATAAAATACACTAATGGGTGAAGTTTGGTTGACTTCTGCGCAGCGGTTTGGGAGTTAACATCAAAATTACAATTCTCGGCCATATCGCATAGATCTCACTGTGAAAAGGCTTAAATGACTTTTTTAATTAAGTTTGATGATTGCGCTCAAACAAAATTTCCTAGAACAAAATTTTCAAATGTAACTACTAGATTGTGATACAATACACTATTGGGTGAAGTTTGGTTGACTTCTGCGCAGCGGTTTGGGAGTTAACATCAAAATTACATTTCTCGGCCATATCGCATAGATCTCACTGTGAAAAGGCTTAAATGACTTTTTTAATTAAGTTTGATGATTGTGTTCAAACAAAATGTCCTAGAACAAAATTTTCAAATGTAACTACTAGATTGTGATACAATACACTATTGGGTGAAGTTTGGTTGACTTCTGCGCAGCGGTTTGGGAGTTAACATCAAAATTACATTTCTCGGCCATATCACATAGATCTCACTGTGAAAAGGCTTAAATGGCTTTTTTGACCTAAGTTTGAGGATTGCGCTCAAACAAAATGTCCTAGAACAAAATTTTCAAATGTAACTACTAGATTGTGATACAATACACTATTGGGTGAAGTTTGGTTGACTTCTGCGCAGCGGTTTGGGAGTTAACATCAAAATTACATTTCTCGGCCATATCGCATAGATCTCACTGTGAAAAGGCTTAAATGACTTTTTTAATTAAGTTTGATGATTGCGTTCAAACAAAATGTCCTAGAACAAAATTTTCAAATGTAACTACTAGATTGTGATACAATACACTATTGGGTGAAGTTTGGTTGACTTCTGCGCAGCGGTTTGGGAGTTAACATCAAAATTACATTTCTCGGCCATATCGCATAGATCTCACTGTGAAAAGGCTTAAATGGCTTTTTTGACCTAAGTTTGAGGATTGCGCTCAAATCAAATGTCCTAGAACCAAATTTCCACATGTAACTACTAGATTGTGATAAAATACACTAATGGGTGAAGTTTGGTTGACTTCTGCGCAGCGGTTTGGGAGTTAACATAAAAATTACATTTCTCGGCCATATCGCATAGATCTCACTGTGAAAAGGCTTAAATGACTTTTTTAATTAAGTTTGATGATTGCGCTCAAACAAAATTTCCTAGAACAAAATTTTCAAATGTAACTACTAGATTGTGATACAATACACTATTGGGTGAAGTTTGGTTGACTTCTGCGCAGCGGTTTGGGAGTTACATCAAATTTACATTTCTCGGCCATATCGCATAGATCTCACTGTGAAAAGGCTTAAATGACTTTTTTAATTAAGTTTGATGATTGCGTTCAAACAAAATGTCCTAGAACAAAATTTTCAAATGTAACTACTAGATTGTGATACAATACACTATTGGGTGAAGTTTGGTTGACTTCTGCGCAGCGGTTTGGGAGTTAACATCAAAATTACATTTCTCGGCCATATCGCATAGATCTCACTGTGAAAAGGCTTAAATGGCTTTTTTTGACCTAAGTTTGAGGATTGCGCTCAAATCAAATGTCCTAGAACCAAATTTCCACATGTAACTACTAGATTGTGATAAAATACACTAATGGGTGAAGTTTGGTTGACTTCTGCGCAGCGGTTTGGGAGTTAACATCAAAATTACATTTCTCGGCCATATCGCATAGATCTCACTGTGAAAAGGCTTAAATGGCTTTTTTGACCTAAGTTTGAGGATTGCGCTCAAATCAAATGTCCTAGAACCAAATTTCCACATGTAACTACTAGATTGTGATAAAATGCACTAATGGGTGAAGTTTGGTTGACTTCTGCGCAGCGGTTTGGGAGTTAACATCAAAATTACATTTCTCGGCCATATCGCATAGATCTCACTGTGAAAAGGCTTAAATGGCTTTTTTGACCTAAGTTTGAGGATTGCGCTCAAATCAAATGTCCTAGAACCAAATTTCCACATGTAACTACTAGATTGTGATAAAATACACTAATGGGTGAAGTTTGGTTAACTTCTGCGCAGCGGTTTGGGAGTTAACATCAAAATTACATTTCTCGGCCATATCGCATAGATCTCACTGTGAAAAGGCTTAAATGACTTTTTTAATTAAGTTTGATGATTACGTTCAAACAAAATGTCCTAGAACAAAATTTTTAAATGTAACTACTAGATTGTGATACAATACACTATTGGGTGAAGTTTGGTTGACTTCTGCGCAGCGGTTTGGGAGTTAACATCAAAATTACATTTCTCGGCCATATCGCATAGATCTCACTGTGAAAAGGCTTAAATGGCTTTTTTGACCTAAGTTTGAGGATTGCGCTCAAATCAAATGTCCTAGAACCAAATTTCCACATGTAACTACTAGATTGTGATAAAATACACTAATGGGTGAAGTTTGGTTGACTTCTGCGCAGCGGTTTGGGAGTTAACATCAAAATTACATTTCTCGGCCATATCGCATAGATCTCACTGTGAAAAGGCTTAAATGACTTTTTTAATTAAGTTTGATGATTGCGCTCAAACAAAATTTCCTAGAACAAAATTTTCAAATGTAACTACTAGATTGTGATACAATACACTATTGGGTGAAGTTTGGTTGACTTCTGCGCAGCGGTTTGGGAGTTAACATCAAAATTACATTTCTCGGCCATATCGCATAGATCTCACTGTGAAAAGGCTTAAATGACTTTTTTAATTAAGTTTGATGATTGCGTTCATACAAAATGTCCTAGAACAAAATTTTCAAATGTAACTACTAGAATGTGATACAATACACTATTGGGTGAAGTTTGGTTGACTTCTGCGCAGCGGTTTGGGAGTTAACATCAAAATTACATTTCTCGGCCATATCGCATAGATCTCACTGTGAAAAGGCTTAAATGGCTTTTTTGACCTAAGTTTGAGGATTACGCTCAAATCAAATGTCCTAGAACCAAATTTCCACATGTAACTACTAGATTGTGATAAAATGCACTAATGGGTGAAGTTTGGTTGACTTCTGCGCAGCGGTTTGGGAGTTAACATCAAAATTACATTTCTCGGCCATATCGCATAGATCTCACTGTGAAAAGGCTTAAATGACTTTTTTAATTAAGTTTGATGATTGCGCTCAAACAAAATTTCCTAGAACAAAATTTTCAAATGTAACTACTAGATTGTGATACAATACACTATTGGGTGAAGTTTGGTTGACTTCTGCGCAGCGGTTTGGGAGTTAACATCAAAATTACATTTCTCGGCCATATCGCATAGATCTCACTGTGAAAAGGCTTAAATGGCTTTTTTGACCTAAGTTTGAGGATTGCGCTCAAATCAAATGTCCTATAACCAAATTTCCACATGTAACTACTAGATTGTGATACAATACACTAATGGGTGAAGTTTGGTTGACTTCTGCGCAGCGGTTTGGGAGTTAACATCAAAATTACATTTCTCGGCCATATCGCATAGATCTCACTGTGAAAAGGCTTAAATGACTTTTTTAATTAAGTTTGATGATTGCGCTCAAACAAAATTTCCTAGAACAAAATTTTCAAATGTAACTACTAGATTGTGATACAATACACTATTGGGTGAAGTTTGGTTGACTTCTGCGCAGCGGTTTGGGAGTTAACATCAAAATTACATTTCTCGGCCATATCGCATAGATCTCACTGTGAAAAGGCTTAAATGACTTTTTTAATTAAGTTTGATGATTGCGTTCAAACAAAATGTCCTAGAACAAAATTTTCAAATGTAACTACTAGATTGTGATACAATACACTATTGGGTGAAGTTTGGTTGACTTCTGCGCAGCGGTTTGGGAGTTAACATCAAAATTACATTTCTCGGCCATATCGCATAGATCTCACTGTGAAAAGGCTTAAATGGCTTTTTTGACCTAAGTTTGACGATTGCGCTCAAACAAAATGTCCTAGAACAAAATTTTCAAATGTAACTACTAGATTGTGATACAATACACTATTGGGTGAAGTTTGGTTGACTTCTGCGCAACGGTTTGGGAGTTAACATCAAAATTACATTTCTCGGCCATATCGCATAGATCTCACTGTGAAAAGGCTTAAATGACTTTTTTAATTAAGTTTGATGATTGCGTTCAAACAAAATGTCCTAGAACAAAATTTTTAAATGTAACTACTAGATTGTGATACAATACACTATTGGGTGAAGTTTGGTTGACTTCTGCGCAGCGGTTTGGGAGTTAACATCAAAATTACATTTCTCGGCCATATCGCATAGATCTCACTGTGAAAAGGCTTAAATGGCTTTTTTGACCTAAGTTTGAGGATTGCGCTCAAATCAAATGTCCTAGAACCAAATTTCCACATGTAACTACTAGATTGTGATAAAATACACTAATGGGTGAAGTTTGGTTGACTTCTGCGCAGCGGTTTGGGAGTTAACATCAAAATTACATTTCTCGGCCATATCGCATAGATCTCACTGTGAAAAGGCTTAAATGACTTTTTTAATTAAGTTTGATGATTGCGCTCAAACAAAATTTCCTAGAACAAAATTTTCAAATGTAACTACTAGATTGTGATACAATACACTATTGGGTGAAGTTTGGTTGACTTCTGCGCAGCGGTTTGGGAGTTAACATCAAAATTACATTTCTCGGCCATATCGCATAGATCTCACTGTGAAAAGGCTTAAATGACTTTTTTAATTGTTTGATGATTGCGTTCAAACAAAATGTCCTAGAACAAAATTTTCAAATGTAACTACTAGATTGTGATACAATACACTATTGGGTGAAGTTTGGTTGACTTCTGCGCAGCGGTTTGGGAGTTAACATCAAAATTACATTTCTCGGCCATATCGCATAGATCTCACTGTGAAAAGGCTTAAATGGCTTTTTTGACCTAAGTTTGAGGATTGCGCTCAAATCAAATGTCCTATAACCAAATTTCCACATGTAACTACTAGATTGTGATACAATACACTAATGGGTGAAGTTTGGTTGACTTCTGCGCAGCGGTTTGGGAGTTAACATCAAAATTACATTTCTCGGCCATATCGCATAGATCTCACTGTGAAAAGGCTTAAATGACTTTTTTAATTAAGTTTGATGATTGCGCTCAAACAAAATTTCCTAGAACAAAATTTTCAAATGTAACTACTAGATTGTGATACAATACACTATTGGGTGAAGTTTGGTTGACTTCTGCGCAGCGGTTTGGGAGTTAACATCAAAATTACATTTCTCGGCCATATCGCATAGATCTCACTGTGAAAAGGCTTAAATGACTTTTTTAATTAAGTTTGATGATTGCGTTCAAACAAAATGTCCTAGAACAAAATTTTCAAATGTAACTACTAGATTGTGATACAATACACTATTGGGTGAAGTTTGGTTGACTTCTGCGCAGCGGTTTGGGAGTTAACATCAAAATTACATTTCTCGGCCATATCGCATAGATCTCACTGTGAAAAGGCTTAAATGACTTTTTTAATTAAGTTTGATGATTGCGTTCAAACAAAATGTCCTAGAACAAAATTTTTAAATGTAACTACTAGATTGTGATACAATACACTATTGGGTGAAGTTTGGTTGACTTCTGCGCAGCGGTTTGGGAGTTAACATCAAAATTACATTTCTCGGCCATATCGCATAGATCTCACTGTGAAAAGGCTTAAATGGCTTTTTTGACCTAAGTTTGAGGATTGCGCTCAAATCAAATGTCCTAGAACCAAATTTCCACATGTAACTACTAGATTGTGATAAAATACACTAATGGGTGAAGTTTGGTTGACTTCTGCGCAGCGGTTTGGGAGTTAACATCAAAATTACATTTCTCGGCCATATCGCATAGATCTCACTGTGAAAAGGCTTAAATGACTTTTTTAATTAAGTTTGATGATTGCGCTCAAACAAAATTTCCTAGAACAAAATTTTCAAATGTAACTACTAGATTGTGATACAATACACTATTGGGTGAAGTTTGGTTGACTTCTGCGCAGCGGTTTGGGAGTTAACATCAAAATTACATTTCTCGGCCATATCGCATAGATCTCACTGTGAAAAGGCTTAAATGACTTTTTTAATTAAGTTTGATGATTGCGTTCAAACAAAATGTCCTAGAACAAAATTTTCAAATGTAACTACTAGATTGTGATACAATACACTATTGGGTGAAGTTTGGTTGACTTCTGCGCAGCGGTTTGGGAGTTAACATCAAAATTACATTTCTCGGCCATATCGCATAGATCTCACTGTGAAAAGGCTTAAATGGCTTTTTTGACCTAAGTTTGAGGATTGCGCTCAAATCAAATGTCCTAGAACCAAATTTCCACATGTAACTACTAGATTGTGATAAAATACACTAATGGGTGAAGTTTGGTTGACTTCTGCGCAGCGGTTTGGGAGTTAACATAAAAATTACATTTCTCGGCCATATCGCATAGATCTCACTGTGAAAAGGCTTAAATGACTTTTTTAATTAAGTTTGATGATTGCGCTCAAACAAAATTTCCTAGAACAAAATTTTCAAATGTAACTACTAGATTGTGATACAATACACTATTGGGTGAAGTTTGGTTGACTTCTGCGCAGCGGTTTGGGAGTTAACATCAAAATTACATTTCTCGGCCATATCGCATAGATCTCACTGTGAAAAGGCTTAAATGGCTTTTTTGACCTAAGTTTGAGGATTGCGCTCAAATCAAATGTCCTATAACCAAATTTCCACACGTAACTACTAGATTGTGATACAATACACTAATGGGTGAAGTTTGGTTGACTTCTGCGCAGCGGTTTGGGAGTTAACATCAAAATTACATTTCTCGGCCATATCGCATAGATCTCACTGTGAAAAGGCTTAAATGACTTTTTTAATTAAGTTTGATGATTGCGTTCAAACAAAATGTCCTAGAACACAATTTTTAAATGTAACTACTAGATTGTGATACAATACACTATTGGGTGAAGTTTGGTTGACTTCTGCGCAGCGGTTTGGGAGTTAACATCAAAATTACATTTCTCGGCCATATCGCATAGATCTCACTGTGAAAAGGCTTAAATGGCTTTTTTGACCTAAGTTTGAGGATTGCGCTCAAATCAAATGTCCTAGAACCAAATTTCCACATGTAACTACTAGATTGTGATAAAATACACTAATGGGTGAAGTTTGGTTGACTTCTGCGCAGCGGTTTGGGAGTTAACATCAAAATTACATTTCTCGGCCATATCGCATAGATCTCACTGTGAAAAGGCTTAAATGACTTTTTTAATTAAGTTTGATGATTGCGCTCAAACAAAATTTCCTAGAACAAAATTTTCAAATGTAACTACTAGATTGTGATACAATACACTATTGGGTGAAGTTTGGTTGACTTCTGCGCAGCGGTTTGGGAGTTAACATCAAAATTACATTTCTCGGCCATATCGCATAGATCTCACTGTGAAAAGGCTTAAATGGCTTTTTTGACCTAAGTTTGAGGATTGCGCTCAAATCAAATGTCCTATAACCAAATTTCCACATGTAACTACTAGATTGTGATACAATACACTAATGGGTGAAGTTTGGTTGACTTCTGCGCAGCGGTTTGGGAGTTAACATCAAAATTACATTTCTCGGCCATATCGCATAGATCTCACTGTGAAAAGGCTTAAATGACTTTTTTAATTAAGTTTGATGATTGCGTTCAAACAAAATGTCCTAGAACAAAATTTTTAAATGTAACTACTAGATTGTGATACAATACACTATTGGGTGAAGTTTGGTTGACTTCTGCGCAGCGGTTTGGGAGTTAACATCAAAATTACATTTCTCGGCCATATCGCATAGATCTCACTGTGAAAAGGCTTAAATGGCTTTTTTGACCTAAGTTTGAGGATTGCGCTCAAATCAAATGTCCTAGAACCAAATTTCCACATGTAACTACTAGATTGTGATAAAATACACTAATGGGTGAAGTTTGGTTGACTTGTGCGCAGCGGTTTGGGAGTTAACATCAAAATTACAATTCTCGGCCATATCGCATAGATCTCACTGTGAAAAGGCTTAAATGACTTTTTTAATTAAGTTTGATGATTGCGCTCAAACAAAATTTCCTAGAACAAAATTTTCAAATGTAACTACTAGATTGTGATACAATACACTATTGGGTGAAGTTTGGTTGACTTCTGCGCAGCGGTTTGGGAGTTAACATCAAAATTACATTTCTCGGCCATATCGCATAGATCTCACTGTGAAAAGGCTTAAATGACTTTTTTAATTAAGTTTGATGATTGCGTTCAAACAAAATGTCCTAGAACAAAATTTTCAAAT
Source organism: Corythoichthys intestinalis (assembly GCF_030265065.1). Lineage (NCBI taxonomy): Eukaryota > Metazoa > Chordata > Actinopteri > Syngnathiformes > Syngnathidae > Corythoichthys > Corythoichthys intestinalis. Next base: position 1,955,767 of record NW_026651596.1, read on the forward strand.
GTAACTACTAGATTGTGATACAATACACTAATGGGTGAAGTTTGGTTGACTTCTGCGCAGCGGTTTGGGAGTTAACATCAAAATTACATTTCTCGGCCATATCGCATAGATCTCACTGTGAAAAGGCTTAAATGACTTTTTTAATTAAGTTTGATGATTGCGTTCAAACAAAATGTCCTAGAACAAAATTTTTAAATGTAACTACTAGATTGTGATACAATACACTATTGGGTGAAGTTTGGTTGACTTCTGCGCAGCGGTTTGGGAGTTAACATCAAAATTACATTTCTCGGCCATATCGCATAGATCTCACTGTGAAAAGGCTTAAATGGCTTTTTTGACCTAAGTTTGAGGATTGCGCTCAAATCAAATGTCCTAGAACCAAATTTCCACATGTAACTACTAGATTGTGATAAAATACACTAATGGGTGAAGTTTGGTTGACTTCTGCGCAGCGGTTTGGGAGTTAACATCAAAATTACAATTCTCGGCCATATCGCATAGATCTCACTGTGAAAAGGCTTAAATGACTTTTTTAATTAAGTTTGATGATTGCGCTCAAACAAAATTTCCTAGAACAAAATTTTCAAATGTAACTACTAGATTGTGATACAATACACTATTGGGTGAAGTTTGGTTGACTTCTGCGCAGCGGTTTGGGAGTTAACATCAAAATTACATTTCTCGGCCATATCGCATAGATCTCACTGTGAAAAGGCTTAAATGACTTTTTTAATTAAGTTTGATGATTGTGTTCAAACAAAATGTCCTAGAACAAAATTTTCAAATGTAACTACTAGATTGTGATACAATACACTATTGGGTGAAGTTTGGTTGACTTCTGCGCAGCGGTTTGGGAGTTAACATCAAAATTACATTTCTCGGCCATATCACATAGATCTCACTGTGAAAAGGCTTAAATGGCTTTTTTGACCTAAGTTTGAGGATTGCGCTCAAACAAAATGTCCTAGAACAAAATTTTCAAATGTAACTACTAGATTGTGATACAATACACTATTGGGTGAAGTTTGGTTGACTTCTGCGCAGCGGTTTGGGAGTTAACATCAAAATTACATTTCTCGGCCATATCGCATAGATCTCACTGTGAAAAGGCTTAAATGACTTTTTTAATTAAGTTTGATGATTGCGTTCAAACAAAATGTCCTAGAACAAAATTTTCAAATGTAACTACTAGATTGTGATACAATACACTATTGGGTGAAGTTTGGTTGACTTCTGCGCAGCGGTTTGGGAGTTAACATCAAAATTACATTTCTCGGCCATATCGCATAGATCTCACTGTGAAAAGGCTTAAATGGCTTTTTTGACCTAAGTTTGAGGATTGCGCTCAAATCAAATGTCCTAGAACCAAATTTCCACATGTAACTACTAGATTGTGATAAAATACACTAATGGGTGAAGTTTGGTTGACTTCTGCGCAGCGGTTTGGGAGTTAACATAAAAATTACATTTCTCGGCCATATCGCATAGATCTCACTGTGAAAAGGCTTAAATGACTTTTTTAATTAAGTTTGATGATTGCGCTCAAACAAAATTTCCTAGAACAAAATTTTCAAATGTAACTACTAGATTGTGATACAATACACTATTGGGTGAAGTTTGGTTGACTTCTGCGCAGCGGTTTGGGAGTTACATCAAATTTACATTTCTCGGCCATATCGCATAGATCTCACTGTGAAAAGGCTTAAATGACTTTTTTAATTAAGTTTGATGATTGCGTTCAAACAAAATGTCCTAGAACAAAATTTTCAAATGTAACTACTAGATTGTGATACAATACACTATTGGGTGAAGTTTGGTTGACTTCTGCGCAGCGGTTTGGGAGTTAACATCAAAATTACATTTCTCGGCCATATCGCATAGATCTCACTGTGAAAAGGCTTAAATGGCTTTTTTTGACCTAAGTTTGAGGATTGCGCTCAAATCAAATGTCCTAGAACCAAATTTCCACATGTAACTACTAGATTGTGATAAAATACACTAATGGGTGAAGTTTGGTTGACTTCTGCGCAGCGGTTTGGGAGTTAACATCAAAATTACATTTCTCGGCCATATCGCATAGATCTCACTGTGAAAAGGCTTAAATGGCTTTTTTGACCTAAGTTTGAGGATTGCGCTCAAATCAAATGTCCTAGAACCAAATTTCCACATGTAACTACTAGATTGTGATAAAATGCACTAATGGGTGAAGTTTGGTTGACTTCTGCGCAGCGGTTTGGGAGTTAACATCAAAATTACATTTCTCGGCCATATCGCATAGATCTCACTGTGAAAAGGCTTAAATGGCTTTTTTGACCTAAGTTTGAGGATTGCGCTCAAATCAAATGTCCTATAACCAAATTTCCACATGTAACTACTAGATTGTGATACAATACACTAATGGGTGAAGTTTGGTTGACTTCTGCGCAGCGGTTTGGGAGTTAACATCAAAATTACATTTCTCGGCCATATCGCATAGATCTCACTGTGAAAAGGCTTAAATGACTTTTTTAATTAAGTTTGATGATTGCGCTCAAACAAAATTTCCTAGAACAAAATTTTCAAATGTAACTACTAGATTGTGATACAATACACTATTGGGTGAAGTTTGGTTGACTTCTGCGCAGCGGTTTGGGAGTTAACATCAAAATTACATTTCTCGGCCATATCGCATAGATCTCACTGTGAAAAGGCTTAAATGACTTTTTTAATTAAGTTTGATGATTGCGTTCAAACAAAATGTCCTAGAACAAAATTTTCAAATGTAACTACTAGATTGTGATACAATACACTATTGGGTGAAGTTTGGTTGACTTCTGCGCAGCGGTTTGGGAGTTAACATCAAAATTACATTTCTCGGCCATATCGCATAGATCTCACTGTGAAAAGGCTTAAATGGCTTTTTTGACCTAAGTTTGAGGATTGCGCTCAAACAAAATGTCCTAGAACAAAATTTTCAAATGTAACTACTAGATTGTGATACAATACACTATTGGGTGAAGTTTGGTTGACTTCTGCGCAGCGGTTTGGGAGTTAACATCAAAATTACATTTCTCGGCCATATCGCATAGATCTCACTGTGAAAAGGCTTAAAAAACTTTTTTAATTAAGTTTGATGATTGCGTTCAAACAAAATGTCCTAGAACAAAATTTTTAAATGTAACTACTAGATTGTGATACAATACACTATTGGGTGAAGTTTGGTTGACTTCTGCGCAGCGGTTTGGGAGTTAACATCAAAATTACATTTCTCGGCCATATCGCATAGATCTCACTGTGAAAAGGCTTAAATGGCTTTTTTGACCTAAGTTTGAGGATTGCGCTCAAATCAAATGTCCTAGAACCAAATTTCCACATGTAACTACTAGATTGTGATAAAATACACTAATGGGTGAAGTTTGGTTGACTTCTGCGCAGCGGTTTGGGAGTTAACATCAAAATTACATTTCTCGGCCATATCGCATAGATCTCACTGTGAAAAGGCTTAAATGACTTTTTTAATTAAGTTTGATGATTGCGCTCAAACAAAATTTCCTAGAACAAAATTTTCAAATGTAACTACTAGATTGTGATACAATACACTATTGGGTGAAGTTTGGTTGACTTCTGCGCAGCGGTTTGGGAGTTAACATCAAAATTACATTTCTCGGCCATATCGCATAGATCTCACTGTGAAAAGGCTTAAATGACTTTTTTAATTAAGTTTGATGATTGCGTTCAAACAAAATGTCCTAGAACAAAATTTTCAAATGTAACTACTAGATTGTGATACAATACACTATTGGGTGAAGTTTGGTTGACTTCTGCGCAGCGGTTTGGGAGTTAACATCAAAATTACATTTCTCGGCCATATCGCATAGATCTCACTGTGAAAAGGCTTAAATGGCTTTTTTGACCTAAGTTTGAGGATTGCGCTCAAATCAAATGTCCTATAACCAAATTTCCACACGTAACTACTAGATTGTGATACAATACACTAATGGGTGAAGTTTGGTTGACTTCTGCGCAGCGGTTTGGGAGTTAACATCAAAATTACATTTCTCGGCCATATCGCATAGATCTCACTGTGAAAAGGCTTAAATGACTTTTTTAATTAAGTTTGATGATTGCGTTCAAACAAAATGTCCTAGAACAAAATTTTTAAATGTAACTACTAGATTGTGATACAATACACTATTGGGTGAAGTTTGGTTGACTTCTGCGCAGCGGTTTGGGAGTTAACATCAAAATTACATTTCTCGGCCATATCGCATAGATCTCACTGTGAAAAGGCTTAAATGGCTTTTTTGACCTAAGTTTGAGGATTGCGCTCAAATCAAATGTCCTATAACCAAATTTCCACATGTAACTACTAGATTGTGATACAATACACTAATGGGTGAAGTTTGGTTGACTTCTGCGCAGCGGTTTGGGAGTTAACATCAAAATTACATTTCTCGGCCATATCGCATAGATCTCACTGTGAAAAGGCTTAAATGACTTTTTTAATTAAGTTTGATGATTGCGCTCAAACAAAATTTCCTAGAACAAAATTTTCAAATGTAACTACTAGATTGTGATACAATACACTATTGGGTGAAGTTTGGTTGACTTCTGCGCAGCGGTTTGGGAGTTAACATCAAAATTACATTTCTCGGCCATATCGCATAGATCTCACTGTGAAAAGGCTTAAATGACTTTTTTAATTAAGTTTGATGATTGCGTTCAAACAAAATGTCCTAGAACAAAATTTTCAAATGTAACTACTAGATTGTGATACAATACACTATTGGGTGAAGTTTGGTTGACTTCTGCGCAGCGGTTTGGGAGTTAACATCAAAATTACATTTCTCGGCCATATCGCATAGATCTCACTGTGAAAAGGCTTAAATGGCTTTTTTGACCTAAGTTTGACGATTGCGCTCAAACAAAATGTCCTAGAACAAAATTTTCAAATGTAACTACTAGATTGTGATACAATACACTATTGGGTGAAGTTTGGTTGACTTCTGCGCAGCGGTTTGGGAGTTAACATCAAAATTACATTTCTCGGCCATATCGCATAGATCTCACTGTGAAAAGGCTTAAATGACTTTTTTAATTAAGTTTGATGATTGCGTTCAAACAAAATGTCCTAGAACAAAATTTTTAAATGTAACTACTAGATTGTGATACAATACACTATTGGGTGAAGTTTGGTTGACTTCTGCGCAGCGGTTTGGGAGTTAACATCAAAATTACATTTCTCGGCCATATCGCATAGATCTCACTGTGAAAAGGCTTAAATGACTTTTTTAATTAAGTTTGATGATTGTGTTCAAACAAAATGTCCTAGAACAAAATTTTCAAATGTAACTACTAGATTGTGATAGAATACACTATTGGGTGAAGTTTGATTGACTTCTGCGCAGCGGTTTGGGAGTTAACATCAAAATTACATTTCTCGGCCATATCACATAGATCTCACTGTGAAAAGGCTTAAATGGCTTTTTTGACCTAAGTTTGAGGATTGCGCTCAAACAAAATGTCCTAGAACAAAATTTTCAAATGTAACTACTAGATTGTGATACAATACACTATTGGGTGAAGTTTGGTTGACTTCTGCGCAGCGGTTTGGGAGTTAACATCAAAATTACATTTCTCGGCCATATCGCATAGATCTCACTGTGAAAAGGCTTAAATGACTTTTTTAATTAAGTTTGATGATTGCGTTCAAACAAAATGTCCTAGAACAAAATTTTCAAATGTAACTACTAGATTGTGATACAATACACTATTGGGTGAAGTTTGGTTGACTTCTGCGCAGCGGTTTGGGAGTTAACATCAAAATTACATTTCTCGGCCATATCGCATAGATCTCACTGTGAAAAGGCTTAAATGGCTTTTTTGACCTAAGTTTGAGGATTGCGCTCAAATCAAATGTCCTAGAACCAAATTTCCACATGTAACTACTAGATTGTGATAAAATACACTAATGGGTGAAGTTTGGTTGACTTCTGCGCAGCGGTTTGGGAGTTAACATCAAAATTACATTTCTCGGCCATATCGCATAGATCTCACTGTGAAAAGGCTTAAATGACTTTTTTAATTAAGTTTGATGATTGCGCTCAAACAAAATTTCCTAGAACAAAATTTTCAAATGTAACTACTAGATTGTGATACAATACACTATTGGGTGAAGTTTGGTTGACTTCTGCGCAGCGGTTTGGGAGTTACATCAAATTTACATTTCTCGGCCATATCGCATAGATCTCACTGTGAAAAGGCTTAAATGACTTTTTTAATTAAGTTTGATGATTGCGTTCAAACAAAATGTCCTAGAACAAAATTTTCAAATGTAACTACTAGATTGTGATACAATACACTATTGGGTGAAGTTTGGTTGACTTCTGCGCAGCGGTTTGGGAGTTAACATCAAAATTACATTTCTCGGCCATATCGCATAGATCTCACTGTGAAAAGGCTTAAATGGCTTTTTTTGACCTAAGTTTGAGGATTGCGCTCAAATCAAATGTCCTAGAACCAAATTTCCACATGTAACTACTAGATTGTGATAAAATACACTAATGGGTGAAGTTTGGTTGACTTCTGCGCAGCGGTTTGGGAGTTAACATCAAAATTACATTTCTCGGCCATATCGCATAGATCTCACTGTGAAAAGGCTTAAATGGCTTTTTTGACCTAAGTTTGAGGATTGCGCTCAAATCAAATGTCCTAGAACCAAATTTCCACATGTAACTACTAGATTGTGATAAAATGCACTAATGGGTGAAGTTTGGTTGACTTCTGCGCAGCGGTTTGGGAGTTAACATCAAAATTACATTTCTCGGCCATATCGCATAGATCTCACTGTGAAAAGGCTTAAATGGCTTTTTTGACCTAAGTTTGAGGATTGCGCTCAAATCAAATGTCCTATAACCAAATTTCCACATGTAACTACTAGATTGTGATACAATACACTAATGGGTGAAGTTTGGTTGACTTCTGCGCAGCGGTTTGGGAGTTAACATCAAAATTACATTTCTCGGCCATATCGCATAGATCTCACTGTGAAAAGGCTTAAATGACTTTTTTAATTAAGTTTGATGATTGCGCTCAAACAAAATTTCCTAGAACAAAATTTTCAAATGTAACTACTAGATTGTGATACAATACACTATTGGGTGAAGTTTGGTTGACTTCTGCGCAGCGGTTTGGGAGTTAACATCAAAATTACATTTCTCAGCCATATCGCATAGATCTCACTGTGAAAAGGCTTAAATGACTTTTTTAATTAAGTTTGATGATTGCGTTCAAACAAAATGTCCTAGAACAAAATTTTCAAATGTAACTACTAGATTGTGATACAATACACTATTGGGTGAAGTTTGGTTGACTTCTGCGCAGCGGTTTGGGAGTTAACATCAAAATTACATTTCTCGGCCATATCGCATAGATCTCACTGTGAAAAGGCTTAAATGGCTTTTTTGACCTAAGTTTGAGGATTGCGCTCAAACAAAATGTCCTAGAACAAAATTTTCAAATGTAACTACTAGATTGTGATACAATACACTATTGGGTGAAGTTTGGTTGACTTCTGCGCAGCGGTTTGGGAGTTAACATCAAAATTACATTTCTCGGCCATATCGCATAGATCTCACTGTGAAAAGGCTTAAATGACTTTTTTAATTAAGTTTGATGATTGCGTTCAAACAAAATGTCCTAGAACAAAATTTTTAAATGTAACTACTAGATTGTGATACAATACACTATTGGGTGAAGTTTGGTTGACTTCTGCGCAGCGGTTTGGGAGTTAACATCAAAATTACATTTCTCGGCCATATCGCATAGATCTCACTGTGAAAAGGCTTAAATGGCTTTTTTGACCTAAGTTTGAGGATTGCGCTCAAATCAAATGTCCTAGAACCAAATTTCCACATGTAACTACTAGATTGTGATAAAATACACTAATGGGTGAAGTTTGGTTGACTTCTGCGCAGCGGTTTGGGAGTTAACATCAAAATTACATTTCTCGGCCATATCGCATAGATCTCACTGTGAAAAGGCTTAAATGACTTTTTTAATTAAGTTTGATGATTGCGCTCAAACAAAATTTCCTAGAACAAAATTTTCAAATGTAACTACTAGATTGTGATACAATACACTATTGGGTGAAGTTTGGTTGACTTCTGCGCAGCGGTTTGGGAGTTAACATCAAAATTACATTTCTCGGCCATATCGCATAGATCTCACTGTGAAAAGGCTTAAATGACTTTTTTAATTAAGTTTGATGATTGCGTTCAAACAAAATGTCCTACAACAAAATTTTCAAATGTAACTACTAGATTGTGATACAATACACTATTGGGTGAAGTTTGGTTGACTTCTGCGCAGCGGTTTGGGAGTTAACATCAAAATTACATTTCTCGGCCATATCGCATAGATCTCACTGTGAAAAGGCTTAAATGGCTTTTTTGACCTAAGTTTGAGGATTGCGCTCAAATCAAATGTCCTATAACCAAATTTCCACACGTAACTACTAGATTGTGATACAATACACTAATGGGTGAAGTTTGGTTGACTTCTGCGCAGCGGTTTGGGAGTTAACATCAAAATTACATTTCTCGGCCATATCGCATAGATCTCACTGTGAAAAGGCTTAAATGACTTTTTTAATTAAGTTTGATGATTGCGTTCAAACAAAATGTCCTAGAACAAAATTTTTAAATGTAACTACTAGATTGTGATACAATACACTATTGGGTGAAGTTTGGTTGACTTCTGCGCAGCGGTTTGGGAGTTAACATCAAAATTACATTTCTCGGCCATATCGCATAGATCTCACTGTGAAAAGGCTTAAATGGCTTTTTTGACCTAAGTTTGAGGATTGCGCTCAAATCAAATGTCCTAGAACCAAATTTCCACATGTAACTACTAGATTGTGATAAAATACACTAATGGGTGAAGTTTGGTTGACTTCTGCGCAGCGGTTTGGGAGTTAACATCAAAATTACATTTCTCGGCCATATCGCATAGATCTCACTGTGAAAAGGCTTAAATGACTTTTTTAATTAAGTTTGATGATTGCGCTCAAACAAAATTTCCTAGAACAAAATTTTCAAATGTAACTACTAGATTGTGATACAATACACTATTGGGTGAAGTTTGGTTGACTTCTGCGCAGCGGTTTGGGAGTTAACATCAAAATTACATTTCTCGGCCATATCGCATAGATCTCACTGTGAAAAGGCTTAAATGACTTTTTTAATTAAGTTTGATGATTGCGTTCAAACAAAATGTCCTAGAACAAAATTTTCAAATGTAACTACTAGAATGTGATACAATACACTATTGGGTGAAGTTTGGTTGACTTCTGCGCAGCGGTTTGGGAGTTAACATCAAAATTACATTTCTCGGCCATATCGCATAGATCTCACTGTGAAAAGGCTTAAATGGCTTTTTTGACCTAAGTTTGAGGATTGCGCTCAAATCAAATGTCCTAGAACCAAATTTCCACATGTAACTACTAGATTGTGATAAAATACACTAATGGGTGAAGTTTGGTTGACTACTGCGCAGCGGTTTGGGAGTTAACATCAAAATTACATTTCTCGGCCATATCGCATAGATCTCACTGTGAAAAGGCTTAAATGACTTTTTTAATTAAGTTTGATGATTGCGCTCAAACAAAATTTCCTAGAACAAAATTTTCAAATGTAACTACTAGATTGTGATACAATACACTATTGGGTGAAGTTTGGTTGACTTCTGCGCAGCGGTTTGGGAGTTAACATCAAAATTACATTTCTCGGCCATATCGCATAGATCTCACTGTGAAAAGGCTTAAATGGCTTTTTTGACCTAAGTTTGAGGATTGCGCTCAAATCAAATGTCCTATAACCAAATTTCCACATGTAACTACTAGATTGTGATACAATACACTAATGGGTGAAGTTTGGTTGACTTCTGCGCAGCGGTTTGGGAGTTAACATCAAAATTACATTTCTCGGCCATATCGCATAGATCTCACTGTGAAAAGGCTTAAATGACTTTTTTAATTAAGTTTGATGATTGCGTTCAAACAAAATGTCCTAGAACAAAATTTTTAAATGTAACTACTAGATTGTGATACAATACACTATTGGGTGAAGTTTGGTTGACTTCTGCGCAGCGGTTTGGGAGTTAACATCAAAATTACATTTCTCGGCCATATCGCATAGATCTCACTGTGAAAAGGCTTAAATGGCTTTTTTGACCTAAGTTTGAGGATTGCGCTCAAATCAAATGTCCTAGAACCAAATTTCCACATGTAACTACTAGATTGTGATAAAATACACTAATGGGTGAAGTTTGGTTGACTTCTGCGCAGCGGTTTGGGAGTTAACATCAAAATTACATTTCTCGGCCATATCGCATAGATCTCACTGTGAAAAGGCTTAAATGACTTTTTTAATTAAGTTTGATGATTGCGCTCAAACAAAATTTCCTAGAACAAAATTTTCAAATGTAACTACTAGATTGTGATACAATACACTATTGGGTGAAGTTTGGTTGACTTCTGCGCAGCGGTTTGGGAGTTACATCAAAATTACATTTCTCGGCCATATCGCATAGATCTCACTGTGAAAAGGCTTAAATGACTTTTTTAATTAAGTTTGATGATTGCGTTCAAACAAAATGTCCTAGAACAAAATTTTCAAATGTAACTACTAGATTGTGATACAATACACTATTGGGTGAAGTTTGGTTGACTTCTGCGCAGCGGTTTGGGAGTTAACATCAAAATTACATTTCTCGGCCATATCGCATAGATCTCACTGTGAAAAGGCTTAAATGGCTTTTTTGACCTAAGTTTGAGGATTGCGCTCAAATCAAATGTCCTAGAACCAAATTTCCACATGTAACTACTAGATTGTGATAAAATACACTAATGGGTGAAGTTTGGTTGACTTCTGCGCAGCGGTTTGGGAGTTAACATCAAAATTACATTTCTCGGCCATATCGCATAGATCTCACTGTGAAAAGGCTTAAATGACTTTTTTAATTAAGTTTGATGATTGCGCTCAAACAAAATTTCCTAGAACAAAATTTTCAAATGTAACTACTAGATTGTGATACAATACACTATTGGGTGAAGTTTGGTTGACTTCTGCGCAGCGGTTTGGGAGTTAACATCAAAATTACATTTCTCGGCCATATCGCATAGATCTCACTGTGAAAAGGCTTAAATGGCTTTTTTGACCTAAGTTTGAGGATTGCGCTCAAATCAAATGTCCTATAACCAAATTTCCACACGTAACTACTAGATTGTGATACAATACACTAATGGGTGAAGTTTGGTTGACTTCTGCGCAGCGGTTTGGGAGTTAACATCAAAATTACATTTCTCGGCCATATCGCATAGATCTCACTGTGAAAAGGCTTAAATGACTTTTTTAATTAAGTTTGATGATTGCGTTCAAACAAAATGTCCTAGAACAAAATTTTCAAATGTAACTACTAGATTGTGATACAATACACTATTGGGTGAAGTTTGGTTGACTTCTGCGCAGCGGTTTGGGAGTTAACATCAAAATTACATTTCTCGGCCATATCGCATAGATCTCACTGTGAAAAGGCTTAAATGGCTTTTTTGACCTAAGTTTGAGGATTGCGCTCAAATCAAATGTCCTAGAACCAAATTTCCACATGTAACTACTAGATTGTGATAAAATACACTAATGGGTGAAGTTTGGTTGACTTCTGCGCAGCGGTTTGGGAGTTAACATAAAAATTACATTTCTCGGCCATATCGCATAGATCTCACTGTGAAAAGGCTTAAATGACTTTTTTAATTAAGTTTGATGATTGCGCTCAAACAAAATTTCCTAGAACAAAATTTTCAAATGTAACTACTAGATTGTGATACAATACACTATTGGGTGAAGTTTGGTTGACTTCTGCGCAGCGGTTTGGGAGTTAACATCAAAATTACATTTCTCGGCCATATCGCATAGATCTCACTGTGAAAAGGCTTAAATGGCTTTTTTGACCTAAGTTTGAGGATTGCGCTCAAATCAAATGTCCTATAACCAAATTTCCACACGTAACTACTAGATTGTGATACAATACACTAATGGGTGAAGTTTGGTTGACTTCTGCGCAGCGGTTTGGGAGTTAACATCAAAATTACATTTCTCGGCCATATCGCATAGATCTCACTGTGAAAAGGCTTAAATGACTTTTTTAATTAAGTTTGATGATTGCGTTCAAACAAAATGTCCTAGAACACAATTTTTAAATGTAACTACTAGATTGTGATACAATACACTATTGGGTGAAGTTTGGTTGACTTCTGCGCAGCGGTTTGGGAGTTAACATCAAAATTACATTTCTCGGCCATATCGCATAGATCTCACTGTGAAAAGGCTTAAATGGCTTTTTTGACCTAAGTTTGAGGATTGCGCTCAAATCAAATGTCCTAGAACCAAATTTCCACATGTAACTACTAGATTGTGATAAAATACACTAATGGGTGAAGTTTGGTTGACTTCTGCGCAGCGGTTTGGGAGTTAACATCAAAATTACATTTCTCGGCCATATCGCATAGATCTCACTGTGAAAAGGCTTAAATGACTTTTTTAATTAAGTTTGATGATTGCGCTCAAACAAAATTTCCTAGAACAAAATTTTCAAATGTAACTACTAGATTGTGATACAATACACTATTGGGTGAAGTTTGGTTGACTTCTGCGCAGCGGTTTGGGAGTTAACATCAAAATTACATTTCTCGGCCATATCGCATAGATCTCACTGTGAAAAGGCTTAAATGGCTTTTTTGACCTAAGTTTGAGGATTGCGCTCAAATCAAATGTCCTATAACCAAATTTCCACATGTAACTACTAGATTGTGATACAATACACTAATGGGTGAAGTTTGGTTGACTTCTGCGCAGCGGTTTGGGAGTTAACATCAAAATTACATTTCTCGGCCATATCGCATAGATCTCACTGTGAAAAGGCTTAAATGACTTTTTTAATTAAGTTTGATGATTGCGTTCAAACAAAATGTCCTAGAACAAAATTTTTAAATGTAACTACTAGATTGTGATACAATACACTATTGGGTGAAGTTTGGTTGACTTCTGCGCAGCGGTTTGGGAGTTAACATCAAAATTACATTTCTCGGCCATATCGCATAGATCTCACTGTGAAAAGGCTTAAATGGCTTTTTTGACCTAAGTTTGAGGATTGCGCTCAAATCAAATGTCCTAGAACCAAATTTCCACATGTAACTACTAGATTGTGATAAAATACACTAATGGGTGAAGTTTGGTTGACTTCTGCGCAGCGGTTTGGGAGTTAACATCAAAATTACAATTCTCGGCCATATCGCATAGATCTCACTGTGAAAAGGCTTAAATGACTTTTTTAATTAAGTTTGATGATTGCGCTCAAACAAAATTTCCTAGAACAAAATTTTCAAATGTAACTACTAGATTGTGATACAATACACTATTGGGTGAAGTTTGGTTGACTTCTGCGCAGCGGTTTGGGAGTTAACATCAAAATTACATTTCTCGGCCATATCGCATAGATCTCACTGTGAAAAGGCTTAAATGACTTTTTTAATTAAGTTTGATGATTGCGTTCAAACAAAATGTCCTAGAACAAAATTTTCAAATGTAACTACTAGATTGTGATACAATACATTATTGGGTGAAGTTTGGTTGACTTCTGCGCAGCGGTTTGGGAGTTAACATCAAAATTACATTTCTCGGCCATATCACATAGATCTCACTGTGAAAAGGCTTAAATGGCTTTTTTGACCTAAGTTTGAGGATTGCGCTCAAACAAAATGTCCTAGAACAAAATTTTCAAATGTAACTACTAGATTGTGATACAATACACTATTGGGTGAAGTTTGGTTGACTTCTGCGCAGCGGTTTGGGAGTTAACATCAAAATTACATTTCTCGGCCATATCGCATAGATCTCACTGTGAAAAGGCTTAAATGACTTTTTTAATTAAGTTTGATGATTGCGTTCAAACAAAATGTCCTAGAACAAAATTTTCAAATGTAACTACTAGATTGTGATACAATACACTATTGGGTGAAGTTTGGTTGACTTCTGCGCAGCGGTTTGGGAGTTAACATCAAAATTACATTTCTCGGCCATATCGCATAGATCTCACTGTGAAAAGGCTTAAATGGCTTTTTTGACCTAAGTTTGAGGATTGCGCTCAAATCAAATGTCCTAGAACCAAATTTCCACATGTAACTACTAGATTGTGATAAAATACACTAATGGGTGAAGTTTGGTTGACTTCTGCGCAGCGGTTTGGGAGTTAACATAAAAATTACATTTCTCGGCCATATCGCATAGATCTCACTGTGAAAAGGCTTAAATGACTTTTTTAATTAAGTTTGATGATTGCGCTCAAACAAAATTTCCTAGAACAAAATTTTCAAATGTAACTACTAGATTGTGATACAATACACTATTGGGTGAAGTTTGGTTGACTTCTGCGCAGCGGTTTTGGAGTTACATCAAATTTACATTTCTCGGCCATATCGCATAGATCTCACTGTGAAAAGGCTTAAATGACTTTTTTAATTAAGTTTGATGATTGCGTTCAAACAAAATGTCCTAGAACAAAATTTTCAAATGTAACTACTAGATTGTGATACAATACACTATTGGGTGAAGTTTGGTTGACTTCTGCGCAGCGGTTTGGGAGTTAACATCAAAATTACATTTCTCGGCCATATCGCATAGATCTCACTGTGAAAAGGCTTAAATGGCTTTTTTTGACCTAAGTTTGAGGATTGCGCTCAAATCAAATGTCCTAGAACCAAATTTCCACATGTAACTACTAGATTGTGATAAAATACACTAATGGGTGAAGTTTGGTTGACTTCTGCGCAGCGGTTTGGGAGTTAACATCAAAATTACATTTCTCGGCCATATCGCATAGATCTCACTGTGAAAAGGCTTAAATGGCTTTTTTGACCTAAGTTTGAGGATTGCGCTCAAATCAAATGTCCTAGAACCAAATTTCCACATGTAACTACTAGATTGTGATAAAATGCACTAATGGGTGAAGTTTGGTTGACTTCTGCGCAGCGGTTTGGGAGTTAACATCAAAATTACATTTCTCGGCCATATCGCATAGATCTCACTGTGAAAAGGCTTAAATGGCTTTTTTGACCTAAGTTTGAGGATTGCGCTCAAATCAAATGTCCTATAACCAAATTTCCACATGTAACTACTAGATTGTGATACAATACACTAATGGGTGAAGTTTGGTTGACTTCTGCGCAGCGGTTTGGGAGTTAACATCAAAATTACATTTCTCGGCCATATCGCATAGATCTCACTGTGAAAAGGCTTAAATGACTTTTTTAATTAAGTTTGATGATTGCGCTCAAACAAAATTTCCTAGAACAAAATTTTCAAATGTAACTACTAGATTGTGATACAATACACTATTGGGTGAAGTTTGGTTGACTTCTGCGCAGCGGTTTGGGAGTTAACATCAAAATTACATTTCTCGGCCATATCGCATAGATCTCACTGTGAAAAGGCTTAAATGACTTTTTTAATTAAGTTTGATGATTGCGTTCAAACAAAATGTCCTAGAACAAAATTTTCAAATGTAACTACTAGATTGTGATACAATACACTATTGGGTGAAGTTTGGTTGACTTCTGCGCAGCGGTTTGGGAGTTAACATCAAAATTACATTTCTCGGCCATATCGCATAGATCTCACTGTGAAAAGGCTTAAATGGCTTTTTTGACCTAAGTTTGAGGATTGCGCTCAAACAAAATGTCCTAGAACAAAATTTTCAAATGTAACTACTAGATTGTGATACAATACACTAATGGGTGAAGTTTGGTTGACTTCTGCGCAGCGGTTTGGGAGTTAACATCAAAATTACATTTCTCGGCCATATCGCATAGATCTCACTGTGAAAAGGCTTAAATGACTTTTTTAATTAAGTTTGATGATTGCGTTCAAACAAAATGTCCTAGAACAAAATTTTTAAATGTAACTACTAGATTGTGATACAATACACTATTGGGTGAAGTTTGGTTGACTTCTGCGCAGCGGTTTGGGAGTTAACATCAAAATTACATTTCTCGGCCATATCGCATAGATCTCACTGTGAAAAGGCTTAAATGGCTTTTTTGACCTAAGTTTGAGGATTGCGCTCAAATCAAATGTCCAAGAACCAAATTTCCACATGTAACTACTAGATTGTGATAAAATACACTAATGGGTGAAGTTTGGTTGACTTCTGCGCAGCGGTTTGGGAGTTAACATCAAAATTACATTTCTCGGCCATATCGCATAGATCTCACTGTGAAAAGGCTTAAATGACTTTTTTAATTAAGTTTGATGATTGCGCTCAAACAAAATTTCCTAGAACAAAATTTTCAAATGTAACTACTAGATTGTGATACAATACACTATTGGGTGAAGTTTGGTTGACTTCTGCGCAGCGGTTTGGGAGTTAACATCAAAATTACATTTCTCGGCCATATCGCATAGATCTCACTGTGAAAAGGCTTAAATGACTTTTTTAATTAAGTTTGATGATTGCGTTCAAACAAAATGTCCTAGAACAAAATTTTCAAATGTAACTACTAGAATGTGATACAATACACTATTGGGTGAAGTTTGGTTGACTTCTGCGCAGCGGTTTGGGAGTTAACATCAAAATTACATTTCTCGGCCATATCGCATAGATCTCACTGTGAAAAGGCTTAAATGGCTTTTTTGACCTAAGTTTGAGGATTGCGCTCAAATCAAATGTCCTAGAACCAAATTTCCACATGTAACTACTAGATTGTGATAAAATACACTAATGGGTGAAGTTTGGTTGACTACTGCGCAGCGGTTTGGGAGTTAACATCAAAATTACATTTCTCGGCCATATCGCATAGATCTCACTGTGAAAAGGCTTAAATGACTTTTTTAATTAAGTTTGATGATTGCGCTCAAACAAAATTTCCTAGAACAAAATTTTCAAATGTAACTACTAGATTGTGATACAATACACTATTGGGTGAAGTTTGGTTGACTTCTGCGCAGCGGTTTGGGAGTTAACATCAAAATTACATTTCTCGGCCATATCGCATAGATCTCACTGTGAAAAGGCTTAAATGGCTTTTTTGACCTAAGTTTGAGGATTGCGCTCAAATCAAATGTCCTATAACCAAATTTCCACATGTAACTACTAGATTGTGATACAATACACTAATGGGTGAAGTTTGGTTGACTTCTGCGCAGCGGTTTGGGAGTTAACATCAAAATTACATTTCTCGGCCATATCGCATAGATCTCACTGTGAAAAGGCTTAAATGACTTTTTTAATTAAGTTTGATGATTGCGTTCAAACAAAATGTCCTAGAACAAAATTTTTAAATGTAACTACTAGATTGTGATACAATACACTATTGGGTGAAGTTTGGTTGACTTCTGCGCAGCGGTTTGGGAGTTAACATCAAAATTACATTTCTCGGCCATATCGCATAGATCTCACTGTGAAAAGGCTTAAATGGCTTTTTTGACCTAAGTTTGAGGATTGCGCTCAAATCAAATGTCCTAGAACCAAATTTCCACATGTAACTACTAGATTGTGATAAAATACACTAATGGGTGAAGTTTGGTTGACTTCTGCGCAGCGGTTTGGGAGTTAACATCAAAATTACATTTCTCGGCCATATCGCATAGATCTCACTGTGAAAAGGCTTAAATGACTTTTTTAATTAAGTTTGATGATTGCGCTCAAACAAAATTTCCTAGAACAAAATTTTCAAATGTAACTACTAGATTGTGATACAATACACTATTGGGTGAAGTTTGGTTGACTTCTGCGCAGCGGTTTGGGAGTTACATCAAAATTACATTTCTCGGCCATATCGCATAGATCTCACTGTGAAAAGGCTTAAATGACTTTTTTAATTAAGTTTGATGATTGCGTTCAAACAAAATGTCCTAGAACAAAATTTTCAAATGTAACTACTAGATTGTGATACAATACACTATTGGGTGAAGTTTGGTTGACTTCTGCGCAGCGGTTTGGGAGTTAACATCAAAATTACATTTCTCGGCCATATCGCATAGATCTCACTGTGAAAAGGCTTAAATGGCTTTTTTGACCTAAGTTTGAGGATTGCGCTCAAATCAAATGTCCTAGAACCAAATTTCCACATGTAACTACTAGATTGTGATAAAATACACTAATGGGTGAAGTTTGGTTGACTTCTGCGCAGCGGTTTGGGAGTTAACATCAAAATTACATTTCTCGGCCATATCGCATAGATCTCACTGTGAAAAGGCTTAAATGACTTTTTTAATTAAGTTTGATGATTGCGCTCAAACAAAATTTCCTAGAACAAAATTTTCAAATGTAACTACTAGATTGTGATACAATACACTATTGGGTGAAGTTTGGTTGACTTCTGCGCAGCGGTTTGGGAGTTAACATCAAAATTACATTTCTCGGCCATATCGCATAGATCTCACTGTGAAAAGGCTTAAATGGCTTTTTTGACCTAAGTTTGAGGATTGCGCTCAAATCAAATGTCCTAGAACCAAATTTCCACATGTAACTACTAGATTGTGATAAAATGCACTAATGGGTGAAGTTTGGTTGACTTCTGCGCAGCGGTTTGGGAGTTAACATCAAAATTACATTTCTCGGCCATATCGCATAGATCTCACTGTGAAAAGGCTTAAATGGCTTTTTTGACCTAAGTTTGAGGATTGCGCTCAAATCAAATGTCCTATAACCAAATTTCCACATGTAACTACTAGATTGTGATACAATACACTAATGGGTGAAGTTTGGTTGACTTCTGCGCAGCGGTTTGGGAGTTAACATCAAAATTACATTTCTCGGCCATATCGCATAGATCTCACTGTGAAAAGGCTTAAATGACTTTTTTAATTAAGTTTGATGATTGCGCTCAAACAAAATTTCCTAGAACAAAATTTTCAAATGTAACTACTAGATTGTGATACAATACACTATTGGGTGAAGTTTGGTTGACTTCTGCGCAGCGGTTTGGGAGTTAACATCAAAATTACATTTCTCGGCCATATCGCATAGATCTCACTGTGAAAAGGCTTAAATGACTTTTTTAATTAAGTTTGATGATTGCGTTCAAACAAAATGTCCTAGAACAAAATTTTCAAATGTAACTACTAGATTGTGATACAATACACTATTGGGTGAAGTTTGGTTGACTTCTGCGCAGCGGTTTGGGAGTTAACATCAAAATTACATTTCTCGGCCATATCGCATAGATCTCACTGTGAAAAGGCTTAAATGGCTTTTTTGACCTAAGTTTGAGGATTGCGCTCAAACAAAATGTCCTAGAACAAAATTTTCAAATGTAACTACTAGATTGTGATACAATACACTATTGGGTGAAGTTTGGTTGACTTCTGCGCAGCGGTTTGGGAGTTAACATCAAAATTACATTTCTCGGCCATATCGCATAGATCTCACTGTGAAAAGGCTTAAATGACTTTTTTAATTAAGTTTGATGATTGCGTTCAAACAAAATGTCCTAGAACAAAATTTTTAAATGTAACTACTAGATTGTGATACAATACACTATTGGGTGAAGTTTGGTTGACTTCTGCGCAGCGGTTTGGGAGTTAACATCAAAATTACATTTCTCGGCCATATCGCATAGATCTCACTGTGAAAAGGCTTAAATGGCTTTTTTGACCTAAGTTTGAGGATTGCGCTCAAATCAAATGTCCTAGAACCAAATTTCCACATGTAACTACTAGATTGTGATAAAATACACTAATGGGTGAAGTTTGGTTGACTTCTGCGCAGCGGTTTGGGAGTTAACATCAAAATTACATTTCTCGGCCATATCGCATAGATCTCACTGTGAAAAGGCTTAAATGACTTTTTTAATTAAGTTTGATGATTGCGCTCAAACAAAATTTCCTAGAACAAAATTTTCAAATGTAACTACTAGATTGTGATACAATACACTATTGGGTGAAGTTTGGTTGACTTCTGCGCAGCGGTTTGGGAGTTAACATCAAAATTACATTTCTCGGCCATATCGCATAGATCTCACTGTGAAAAGGCTTAAATGACTTTTTTAATTAAGTTTGATGATTGCGTTCAAACAAAATGTCCTAGAACAAAATTTTCAAATGTAACTACTAGATTGTGATACAATACACTATTGGGTGAAGTTTGGTTGACTTCTGCGCAGCGGTTTGGGAGTTAACATCAAAATTACATTTCTCGGCCATATCGCATAGATCTCACTGTGAAAAGGCTTAAATGGCTTTTTTGACCTAAGTTTGAGGATTGCGCTCAAATCAAATGTCCTATAACCAAATTTCCACACGTAACTACTAGATTGTGATACAATACACTAATGGGTGAAGTTTGGTTGACTTCTGCGCAGCGGTTTGGGAGTTAACATCAAAATTACATTTCTCGGCCATATCGCATAGATCTCACTGTGAAAAGGCTTAAATGACTTTTTTAATTAAGTTTGATGATTGCGTTCAAACAAAATGTCCTAGAACAAAATTTTTAAATGTAACTACTAGATTGTGATACAATACACTATTGGGTGAAGTTTGGTTGACTTCTGCGCAGCGGTTTGGGAGTTAACATCAAAATTACATTTCTCGGCCATATCGCATAGATCTCACTGTGAAAAGGCTTAAATGGCTTTTTTGACCTAAGTTTGAGGATTGCGCTCAAATCAAATGTCCAAGAACCAAATTTCCACATGTAACTACTAGATTGTGATAAAATACACTAATGGGTGAAGTTTGGTTGACTTCTGCGCAGCGGTTTGGGAGTTAACATCAAAATTACATTTCTCGGCCATATCGCATAGATCTCACTGTGAAAAGGCTTAAATGACTTTTTTAATTAAGTTTGATGATTGCGCTCAAACAAAATTTCCTAGAACAAAATTTTCAAATGTAACTACTAGATTGTGATACAATACACTATTGGGTGAAGTTTGGTTGACTTCTGCGCAGCGGTTTGGGAGTTAACATCAAAATTACATTTCTCGGCCATATCGCATAGATCTCACTGTGAAAAGGCTTAAATGACTTTTTTAATTAAGTTTGATGATTGCGTTCAAACAAAATGTCCTAGAACAAAATTTTCAAATGTAACTACTAGAATGTGATACAATACACTATTGGGTGAAGTTTGGTTGACTTCTGCGCAGCGGTTTGGGAGTTAACATCAAAATTACATTTCTCGGCCATATCGCATAGATCTCACTGTGAAAAGGCTTAAATGGCTTTTTTGACCTAAGTTTGAGGATTGCGCTCAAATCAAATGTCCTAGAACCAAATTTCCACATGTAACTACTAGATTGTGATAAAATACACTAATGGGTGAAGTTTGGTTGACTACTGCGCAGCGGTTTGGGAGTTAACATCAAAATTACATTTCTCGGCCATATCGCATAGATCTCACTGTGAAAAGGCTTAAATGACTTTTTTAATTAAGTTTGATGATTGCGCTCAAACAAAATTTCCTAGAACAAAATTTTCAAATGTAACTACTAGATTGTGATACAATACACTATTGGGTGAAGTTTGGTTGACTTCTGCGCAGCGGTTTGGGAGTTAACATCAAAATTACATTTCTCGGCCATATCGCATAGATCTCACTGTGAAAAGGCTTAAATGGCTTTTTTGACCTAAGTTTGAGGATTGCGCTCAAATCAAATGTCCTATAACCAAATTTCCACATGTAACTACTAGATTGTGATACAATACACTAATGGGTGAAGTTTGGTTGACTTCTGCGCAGCGGTTTGGGAGTTAACATCAAAATTACATTTCTCGGCCATATCGCATAGATCTCACTGTGAAAAGGCTTAAATGACTTTTTTAATTAAGTTTGATGATTGCGTTCAAACAAAATGTCCTAGAACAAAATTTTTAAATGTAACTACTAGATTGTGATACAATACACTATTGGGTGAAGTTTGGTTGACTTCTGCGCAGCGGTTTGGGAGTTAACATCAAAATTACATTTCTCGGCCATATCGCATAGATCTCACTGTGAAAAGGCTTAAATGGCTTTTTTGACCTAAGTTTGAGGATTGCGCTCAAATCAAATGTCCTAGAACCAAATTTCCACATGTAACTACTAGATTGTGATAAAATACACTAATGGGTGAAGTTTGGTTGACTTCTGCGCAGCGGTTTGGGAGTTAACATCAAAATTACATTTCTCGGCCATATCGCATAGATCTCACTGTGAAAAGGCTTAAATGACTTTTTTAATTAAGTTTGATGATTGCGCTCAAACAAAATTTCCTAGAACAAAATTTTCAAATGTAACTACTAGATTGTGATACAATACACTATTGGGTGAAGTTTGGTTGACTTCTGCGCAGCGGTTTGGGAGTTAACATCAAAATTACATTTCTCGGCCATATCGCATAGATCTCACTGTGAAAAGGCTTAAATGACTTTTTTAATTAAGTTTGATGATTGCGTTCAAACAAAATGTCCTAGAACAAAATTTTTAAATGTAACTACTAGATTGTGATACAATACACTATTGGGTGAAGTTTGGTTGACTTCTGCGCAGCGGTTTGGGAGTTAACATCAAAATTACATTTCTCGGCCATATCGCATAGATCTCACTGTGAAAAGGCTTAAATGGCTTTTTTGACCTAAGTTTGAGGATTGCGCTCAAATCAAATGTCCTAGAACCAAATTTCCACATGTAACTACTAGATTGTGATAAAATACACTAATGGGTGAAGTTTGGTTGACTTCTGCGCAGCGGTTTGGGAGTTAACATCAAAATTACATTTCTCGGCCATATCGCATAGATCTCACTGTGAAAAGGCTTAAATGACTTTTTTAATTAAGTTTGATGATTGCGCTCAAACAAAATTTCCTAGAACAAAATTTTCAAATGTAACTACTAGATTGTGATACAATACACTATTGGGTGAAGTTTGGTTGACTTCTGCGCAGCGGTTTGGGAGTTAACATCAAAATTACATTTCTCGGCCATATCGCATAGATCTCACTGTGAAAAGGCTTAAATGACTTTTTTAATTAAGTTTGATGATTGCGTTCAAACAAAATGTCCTAGAACAAAATTTTCAAATGTAACTACTAGATTGTGATACAATACACTATTGGGTGAAGTTTGGTTGACTTCTGCGCAGCGGTTTGGGAGTTAACATCAAAATTACATTTCTCGGCCATATCGCATAGATCTCACTGTGAAAAGGCTTAAATGGCTTTTTTGACCTAAGTTTGAGGATTGCGCTCAAATCAAATGTCCTATAACCAAATTTCCACACGTAACTACTAGATTGTGATACAATACACTAATGGGTGAAGTTTGGTTGACTTCTGCGCAGCGGTTTGGGAGTTAACATCAAAATTACATTTCTCGGCCATATCGCATAGATCTCACTGTGAAAAGGCTTAAATGACTTTTTTAATTAAGTTTGATGATTGCGTTCAAACAAAATGTCCTAGAACAAAATTTTTAAATGTAACTACTAGATTGTGATACAATACACTATTGGGTGAAGTTTGGTTGACTTCTGCGCAGCGGTTTGGGAGTTAACATCAAAATTACATTTCTCGGCCATATCGCATAGATCTCACTGTGAAAAGGCTTAAATGGCTTTTTTGACCTAAGTTTGAGGATTGCGCTCAAATCAAATGTCCAAGAACCAAATTTCCACATGTAACTACTAGATTGTGATAAAATACACTAATGGGTGAAGTTTGGTTGACTTCTGCGCAGCGGTTTGGGAGTTAACATCAAAATTACATTTCTCGGCCATATCGCATAGATCTCACTGTGAAAAGGCTTAAATGACTTTTTTAATTAAGTTTGATGATTGCGCTCAAACAAAATTTCCTAGAACAAAATTTTCAAATGTAACTACTAGATTGTGATACAATACACTATTGGGTGAAGTTTGGTTGACTTCTGCGCAGCGGTTTGGGAGTTAACATCAAAATTACATTTCTCGGCCATATCGCATAGATCTCACTGTGAAAAGGCTTAAATGACTTTTTTAATTAAGTTTGATGATTGCGTTCAAACAAAATGTCCTAGAACAAAATTTTCAAATGTAACTACTAGAATGTGATACAATACACTATTGGGTGAAGTTTGGTTGACTTCTGCGCAGCGGTTTGGGAGTTAACATCAAAATTACATTTCTCGGCCATATCGCATAGATCTCACTGTGAAAAGGCTTAAATGGCTTTTTTGACCTAAGTTTGAGGATTGCGCTCAAATCAAATGTCCTAGAACCAAATTTCCACATGTAACTACTAGATTGTGATAAAATACACTAATGGGTGAAGTTTGGTTGACTACTGCGCAGCGGTTTGGGAGTTAACATCAAAATTACATTTCTCGGCCATATCGCATAGATCTCACTGTGAAAAGGCTTAAATGACTTTTTTAATTAAGTTTGATGATTGCGCTCAAACAAAATTTCCTAGAACAAAATTTTCAAATGTAACTACTAGATTGTGATACAATACACTATTGGGTGAAGTTTGGTTGACTTCTGCGCAGCGGTTTGGGAGTTAACATCAAAATTACATTTCTCGGCCATATCGCATAGATCTCACTGTGAAAAGGCTTAAATGGCTTTTTTGACCTAAGTTTGAGGATTGCGCTCAAATCAAATGTCCTATAACCAAATTTCCACATGTAACTACTAGATTGTGATACAATACACTAATGGGTGAAGTTTGGTTGACTTCTGCGCAGCGGTTTGGGAGTTAACATCAAAATTACATTTCTCGGCCATATCGCATAGATCTCACTGTGAAAAGGCTTAAATGACTTTTTTAATTAAGTTTGATGATTGCGTTCAAACAAAATGTCCTAGAACAAAATTTTTAAATGTAACTACTAGATTGTGATACAATACACTATTGGGTGAAGTTTGGTTGACTTCTGCGCAGCGGTTTGGGAGTTAACATCAAAATTACATTTCTCGGCCATATCGCATAGATCTCACTGTGAAAAGGCTTAAATGGCTTTTTTGACCTAAGTTTGAGGATTGCGCTCAAATCAAATGTCCTAGAACCAAATTTCCACATGTAACTACTAGATTGTGATAAAATACACTAATGGGTGAAGTTTGGTTGACTTCTGCGCAGCGGTTTGGGAGTTAACATCAAAATTACATTTCTCGGCCATATCGCATAGATCTCACTGTGAAAAGGCTTAAATGACTTTTTTAATTAAGTTTGATGATTGCGCTCAAACAAAATTTCCTAGAACAAAATTTTCAAATGTAACTACTAGATTGTGATACAATACACTATTGGGTGAAGTTTGGTTGACTTCTGCGCAGCGGTTTGGGAGTTACATCAAAATTACATTTCTCGGCCATATCGCATAGATCTCACTGTGAAAAGGCTTAAATGACTTTTTTAATTAAGTTTGATGATTGCGTTCAAACAAAATGTCCTAGAACAAAATTTTCAAATGTAACTACTAGATTGTGATACAATACACTATTGGGTGAAGTTTGGTTGACTTCTGCGCAGCGGTTTGGGAGTTAACATCAAAATTACATTTCTCGGCCATATCGCATAGATCTCACTGTGAAAAGGCTTAAATGGCTTTTTTGACCTAAGTTTGAGGATTGCGCTCAAATCAAATGTCCTAGAACCAAATTTCCACATGTAACTACTAGATTGTGATAAAATACACTAATGGGTGAAGTTTGGTTGACTTCTGCGCAGCGGTTTGGGAGTTAACATCAAAATTACATTTCTCGGCCATATCGCATAGATCTCACTGTGAAAAGGCTTAAATGACTTTTTTAATTAAGTTTGATGATTGCGCTCAAACAAAATTTCCTAGAACAAAATTTTCAAATGTAACTACTAGATTGTGATACAATACACTATTGGGTGAAGTTTGGTTGACTTCTGCGCAGCGGTTTGGGAGTTAACATCAAAATTACATTTCTCGGCCATATCGCATAGATCTCACTGTGAAAAGGCTTAAATGGCTTTTTTGACCTAAGTTTGAGGATTGCGCTCAAATCAAATGTCCTATAACCAAATTTCCACACGTAACTACTAGATTGTGATACAATACACTAATGGGTGAAGTTTGGTTGACTTCTGCGCAGCGGTTTGGGAGTTAACATCAAAATTACATTTCTCGGCCATATCGCATAGATCTCACTGTGAAAAGGCTTAAATGACTTTTTTAATTAAGTTTGATGATTGCGTTCAAACAAAATGTCCTAGAACAAAATTTTTAAATGTAACTACTAGATTGTGATACAATACACTATTGGGTGAAGTTTGGTTGACTTCTGCGCAGCGGTTTGGGAGTTAACATCAAAATTACATTTCTCGGCCATATCGCATAGATCTCACTGTGAAAAGGCTTAAATGGCTTTTTTGACCTAAGTTTGAGGATTGCGCTCAAATCAAATGTCCTAGAACCAAATTTCCACATGTAACTACTAGATTGTGATAAAATACACTAATGGGTGAAGTTTGGTTGACTTCTGCGCAGCGGTTTGGGAGTTAACATCAAAATTACATTTCTCGGCCATATCGCATAGATCTCACTGTGAAAAGGCTTAAATGACTTTTTTAATTAAGTTTGATGATTGCGCTCAAACAAAATTTCCTAGAACAAAATTTTCAAATGTAACTACTAGATTGTGATACAATACACTATTGGGTGAAGTTTGGTTGACTTCTGCGCAGCGGTTTGGGAGTTAACATCAAAATTACATTTCTCGGCCATATCGCATAGATCTCACTGTGAAAAGGCTTAAATGACTTTTTTAATTAAGTTTGATGATTGCGTTCATACAAAATGTCCTAGAACAAAATTTTCAAATGTAACTACTAGAATGTGATACAATACACTATTGGGTGAAGTTTGGTTGACTTCTGCGCAGCGGTTTGGGAGTTAACATCAAAATTACATTTCTCGGCCATATCGCATAGATCTCACTGTGAAAAGGCTTAAATGGCTTTTTTGACCTAAGTTTGAGGATTGCGCTCAAATCAAATGTCCTAGAACCAAATTTCCACATGTAACTACTAGATTGTGATAAAATACACTAATGGGTGAAGTTTGGTTGACTTCTGCGCAGCGGTTTGGGAGTTAACATCAAAATTACATTTCTCGGCCATATCGCATAGATCTCACTGTGAAAAGGCTTAAATGACTTTTTTAATTAAGTTTGATGATTGCGCTCAAACAAAATTTCCTAGAACAAAATTTTCAAATGTAACTACTAGATTGTGATACAATACACTATTGGGTGAAGTTTGGTTGACTTCTGCGCAGCGGTTTGGGAGTTAACATCAAAATTACATTTCTCGGCCATATCGCATAGATCTCACTGTGAAAAGGCTTAAATGGCTTTTTTGACCTAAGTTTGAGGATTGCGCTCAAATCAAATGTCCTATAACCAAATTTCCACATGTAACTACTAGATTGTGATACAATACACTAATGGGTGAAGTTTGGTTGACTTCTGCGCAGCGGTTTGGGAGTTAACATCAAAATTACATTTCTCGGCCATATCGCATAGATCTCACTGTGAAAAGGCTTAAATGACTTTTTTAATTAAGTTTGATGATTGCGTTCAAACAAAATGTCCTAGAACAAAATTTTTAAATGTAACTACTAGATTGTGATACAATACACTATTGGGTGAAGTTTGGTTGACTTCTGCGCAGCGGTTTGGGAGTTAACATCAAAATTACATTTCTCGGCCATATCGCATAGATCTCACTGTGAAAAGGCTTAAATGGCTTTTTTGACCTAAGTTTGAGGATTGCGCTCAAATCAAATGTCCTAGAACCAAATTTCCACATGTAACTACTAGATTGTGATAAAATACACTAATGGGTGAAGTTTGGTTGACTTCTGCGCAGCGGTTTGGGAGTTA
This sequence comes from Corythoichthys intestinalis, assembly GCF_030265065.1. NCBI lineage: Eukaryota > Metazoa > Chordata > Actinopteri > Syngnathiformes > Syngnathidae > Corythoichthys > Corythoichthys intestinalis. Next base: position 1,983,677 of record NW_026651596.1, read on the forward strand.
ACATCAAAATTACATTTCTCGGCCATATCGCATAGATCTCACTGTGAAAAGGCTTAAATGACTTTTTTAATTAAGTTTGATGATTGCGCTCAAACAAAATTTCCTAGAACAAAATTTTCAAATGTAACTACTAGATTGTGATACAATACACTATTGGGTGAAGTTTGGTTGACTTCTGCGCAGCGGTTTGGGAGTTACATCAAAATTACATTTCTCGGCCATATCGCATAGATCTCACTGTGAAAAGGCTTAAATGACTTTTTTAATTAAGTTTGATGATTGCGTTCAAACAAAATGTCCTAGAACAAAATTTTCAAATGTAACTACTAGATTGTGATACAATACACTATTGGGTGAAGTTTGGTTGACTTCTGCGCAGCGGTTTGGGAGTTAACATCAAAATTACATTTCTCGGCCATATCGCATAGATCTCACTGTGAAAAGGCTTAAATGGCTTTTTTGACCTAAGTTTGAGGATTGCGCTCAAATCAAATGTCCTAGAACCAAATTTCCACATGTAACTACTAGATTGTGATAAAATACACTAATGGGTGAAGTTTGGTTGACTTCTGCGCAGCGGTTTGGGAGTTAACATCAAAATTACATTTCTCGGCCATATCGCATAGATCTCACTGTGAAAAGGCTTAAATGACTTTTTTAATTAAGTTTGATGATTGCGCTCAAACAAAATTTCCTAGAACAAAATTTTCAAATGTAACTACTAGATTGTGATACAATACACTATTGGGTGAAGTTTGGTTGACTTCTGCGCAGCGGTTTGGGAGTTAACATCAAAATTACATTTCTCGGCCATATCGCATAGATCTCACTGTGAAAAGGCTTAAATGGCTTTTTTGACCTAAGTTTGAGGATTGCGCTCAAATCAAATGTCCTATAACCAAATTTCCACACGTAACTACTAGATTGTGATACAATACACTAATGGGTGAAGTTTGGTTGACTTCTGCGCAGCGGTTTGGGAGTTAACATCAAAATTACATTTCTCGGCCATATCGCATAGATCTCACTGTGAAAAGGCTTAAATGACTTTTTTAATTAAGTTTGATGATTGCGTTCAAACAAAATGTCCTAGAACAAAATTTTTAAATGTAACTACTAGATTGTGATACAATACACTATTGGGTGAAGTTTGGTTGACTTCTGCGCAGCGGTTTGGGAGTTAACATCAAAATTACATTTCTCGGCCATATCGCATAGATCTCACTGTGAAAAGGCTTAAATGGCTTTTTTGACCTAAGTTTGAGGATTGCGCTCAAATCAAATGTCCTAGAACCAAATTTCCACATGTAACTACTAGATTGTGATAAAATACACTAATGGGTGAAGTTTGGTTGACTTCTGCGCAGCGGTTTGGGAGTTAACATCAAAATTACATTTCTCGGCCATATCGCATAGATCTCACTGTGAAAAGGCTTAAATGACTTTTTTAATTAAGTTTGATGATTGCGCTCAAACAAAATTTCCTAGAACAAAATTTTCAAATGTAACTACTAGATTGTGATACAATACACTATTGGGTGAAGTTTGGTTGACTTCTGCGCAGCGGTTTGGGAGTTAACATCAAAATTACATTTCTCGGCCATATCGCATAGATCTCACTGTGAAAAGGCTTAAATGACTTTTTTAATTAAGTTTGATGATTGCGTTCATACAAAATGTCCTAGAACAAAATTTTCAAATGTAACTACTAGAATGTGATACAATACACTATTGGGTGAAGTTTGGTTGACTTCTGCGCAGCGGTTTGGGAGTTAACATCAAAATTACATTTCTCGGCCATATCGCATAGATCTCACTGTGAAAAGGCTTAAATGGCTTTTTTGACCTAAGTTTGAGGATTGCGCTCAAATCAAATGTCCTAGAACCAAATTTCCACATGTAACTACTAGATTGTGATAAAATGCACTAATGGGTGAAGTTTGGTTGACTTCTGCGCAGCGGTTTGGGAGTTAACATCAAAATTACATTTCTCGGCCATATCGCATAGATCTCACTGTGAAAAGGCTTAAATGGCTTTTTTGACCTAAGTTTGAGGATTGCGCTCAAATCAAATGTCCAAGAACCAAATTTCCACATGTAACTACTAGATTGTGATAAAATACACTAATGGGTGAAGTTTGGTTGACTTCTGCGCAGCGGTTTGGGAGTTAACATCAAAATTACATTTCTCGGCCATATCGCATAGATCTCACTGTGAAAAGGCTTAAATGACTTTTTTAATTAAGTTTGATGATTGCGTTCAAACAAAATGTCCTAGAACAAAATTTTTAAATGTAACTACTAGATTGTGATACAATACACTATTGGGTGAAGTTTGGTTGACTTCTGCGCAGCGGTTTGGGAGTTAACATCAAAATTACATTTCTCGGCCATATCGCATAGATCTCACTGTGAAAAGGCTTAAATGGCTTTTTTGACCTAAGTTTGAGGATTGCGCTCAAATCAAATGTCCAAGAACCAAATTTCCACATGTAACTACTAGATTGTGATAAAATACACTAATGGGTGAAGTTTGGTTGACTTCTGCGCAGCGGTTTGGGAGTTAACATCAAAATTACATTTCTCGGCCATATCGCATAGATCTCACTGTGAAAAGGCTTAAATGACTTTTTTAATTAAGTTTGATGATTGCGCTCAAACAAAATGTCCTAGAACAAAATTTTCAAATGTAACTACTAGATTGTGATACAATACACTATTGGGTGAAGTTTGGTTGACTTCTGCGCAGCGGTTTGGGAGTTAACATCAAAATTACATTTCTCGGCCATATCGCATAGATCTCACTGTGAAAAGGCTTAAATGGCTTTTTTGACCTAAGTTTGAGGATTGCGCTCAAATCAAATGTCCTAGAACCAAATTTCCACATGTAACTACTAGATTGTGATAAAATACACTAATGGGTGAAGTTTGGTTGACTTCTGCGCAGCGGTTTGGGAGTTAACATCAAAATTACATTTCTCGGCCATATCGCATAGATCTCACTGTGAAAAGGCTTAAATGACTTTTTTAATTAAGTTTGATGATTGCGCTCAAACAAAATTTCCTAGAACAAAATTTTCAAATGTAACTACTAGATTGTGATACAATACACTATTGGGTGAAGTTTGGTTGACTTCTGCGCAGCGGTTTGGGAGTTACATCAAAATTACATTTCTCGGCCATATCGCATAGATCTCACTGTGAAAAGGCTTAAATGACTTTTTTAATTAAGTTTGATGATTGCGTTCAAACAAAATGTCCTAGAACAAAATTTTCAAATGTAACTACTAGATTGTGATACAATACACTATTGGGTGAAGTTTGGTTGACTTCTGCGCAGCGGTTTGGGAGTTAACATCAAAATTACATTTCTCGGCCATATCGCATAGATCTCACTGTGAAAAGGCTTAAATGGCTTTTTTGACCTAAGTTTGAGGATTGCGCTCAAATCAAATGTCCTAGAACCAAATTTCCACATGTAACTACTAGATTGTGATAAAATACACTAATGGGTGAAGTTTGGTTGACTTCTGCGCAGCGGTTTGGGAGTTAACATCAAAATTACATTTCTCGGCCATATCGCATAGATCTCACTGTGAAAAGGCTTAAATGACTTTTTTAATTAAGTTTGATGATTGCGCTCAAACAAAATTTCCTAGAACAAAATTTTCAAATGTAACTACTAGATTGTGATACAATACACTATTGGGTGAAGTTTGGTTGACTTCTGCGCAGCGGTTTGGGAGTTAACATCAAAATTACATTTCTCGGCCATATCGCATAGATCTCACTGTGAAAAGGCTTAAATGGCTTTTTTGACCTAAGTTTGAGGATTGCGCTCAAATCAAATGTCCTATAACCAAATTTCCACACGTAACTACTAGATTGTGATACAATACACTAATGGGTGAAGTTTGGTTGACTTCTGCGCAGCGGTTTGGGAGTTAACATCAAAATTACATTTCTCGGCCATATCGCATAGATCTCACTGTGAAAAGGCTTAAATGACTTTTTTAATTAAGTTTGATGATTGCGTTCAAACAAAATGTCCTAGAACAAAATTTTTAAATGTAACTACTAGATTGTGATACAATACACTATTGGGTGAAGTTTGGTTGACTTCTGCGCAGCGGTTTGGGAGTTAACATCAAAATTACATTTCTCGGCCATATCGCATAGATCTCACTGTGAAAAGGCTTAAATGGCTTTTTTGACCTAAGTTTGAGGATTGCGCTCAAATCAAATGTCCTAGAACCAAATTTCCACATGTAACTACTAGATTGTGATAAAATACACTAATGGGTGAAGTTTGGTTGACTTCTGCGCAGCGGTTTGGGAGTTAACATCAAAATTACATTTCTCGGCCATATCGCATAGATCTCACTGTGAAAAGGCTTAAATGACTTTTTTAATTAAGTTTGATGATTGCGCTCAAACAAAATTTCCTAGAACAAAATTTTCAAATGTAACTACTAGATTGTGATACAATACACTATTGGGTGAAGTTTGGTTGACTTCTGCGCAGCGGTTTGGGAGTTAACATCAAAATTACATTTCTCGGCCATATCGCATAGATCTCACTGTGAAAAGGCTTAAATGACTTTTTTAATTAAGTTTGATGATTGCGTTCATACAAAATGTCCTAGAACAAAATTTTCAAATGTAACTACTAGAATGTGATACAATACACTATTGGGTGAAGTTTGGTTGACTTCTGCGCAGCGGTTTGGGAGTTAACATCAAAATTACATTTCTCGGCCATATCGCATAGATCTCACTGTGAAAAGGCTTAAATGGCTTTTTTGACCTAAGTTTGAGGATTGCGCTCAAATCAAATGTCCTAGAACCAAATTTCCACATGTAACTACTAGATTGTGATAAAATACACTAATGGGTGAAGTTTGGTTGACTTCTGCGCAGCGGTTTGGGAGTTAACATCAAAATTACATTTCTCGGCCATATCGCATAGATCTCACTGTGAAAAGGCTTAAATGACTTTTTTAATTAAGTTTGATGATTGCGCTCAAACAAAATTTCCTAGAACAAAATTTTCAAATGTAACTACTAGATTGTGATACAATACACTATTGGGTGAAGTTTGGTTGACTTCTGCGCAGCGGTTTGGGAGTTAACATCAAAATTACATTTCTCGGCCATATCGCATAGATCTCACTGTGAAAAGGCTTAAATGGCTTTTTTGACCTAAGTTTGAGGATTGCGCTCAAATCAAATGTCCTATAACCAAATTTCCACATGTAACTACTAGATTGTGATACAATACACTAATGGGTGAAGTTTGGTTGACTTCTGCGCAGCGGTTTGGGAGTTAACATCAAAATTACATTTCTCGGCCATATCGCATAGATCTCACTGTGAAAAGGCTTAAATGACTTTTTTAATTAAGTTTGATGATTGCGTTCAAACAAAATGTCCTAGAACAAAATTTTTAAATGTAACTACTAGATTGTGATACAATACACTATTGGGTGAAGTTTGGTTGACTTCTGCGCAGCGGTTTGGGAGTTAACATCAAAATTACATTTCTCGGCCATATCGCATAGATCTCACTGTGAAAAGGCTTAAATGGCTTTTTTGACCTAAGTTTGAGGATTGCGCTCAAATCAAATGTCCTAGAACCAAATTTCCACATGTAACTACTAGATTGTGATAAAATACACTAATGGGTGAAGTTTGGTTGACTTCTGCGCAGCGGTTTGGGAGTTAACATCAAAATTACATTTCTCGGCCATATCGCATAGATCTCACTGTGAAAAGGCTTAAATGACTTTTTTAATTAAGTTTGATGATTGCGCTCAAACAAAATTTCCTAGAACAAAATTTTCAAATGTAACTACTAGATTGTGATACAATACACTATTGGGTGAAGTTTGGTTGACTTCTGCGCAGCGGTTTGGGAGTTACATCAAAATTACATTTCTCGGCCATATCGCATAGATCTCACTGTGAAAAGGCTTAAATGACTTTTTTAATTAAGTTTGATGATTGCGTTCAAACAAAATGTCCTAGAACAAAATTTTCAAATGTAACTACTAGATTGTGATACAATACACTATTGGGTGAAGTTTGGTTGACTTCTGCGCAGCGGTTTGGGAGTTAACATCAAAATTACATTTCTCGGCCATATCGCATAGATCTCACTGTGAAAAGGCTTAAATGGCTTTTTTGACCTAAGTTTGAGGATTGCGCTCAAATCAAATGTCCTAGAACCAAATTTCCACATGTAACTACTAGATTGTGATAAAATACACTAATGGGTGAAGTTTGGTTGACTTCTGCGCAGCGGTTTGGGAGTTAACATCAAAATTACATTTCTCGGCCATATCGCATAGATCTCACTGTGAAAAGGCTTAAATGACTTTTTTAATTAAGTTTGATGATTGCGCTCAAACAAAATTTCCTAGAACAAAATTTTCAAATGTAACTACTAGATTGTGATACAATACACTATTGGGTGAAGTTTGGTTGACTTCTGCGCAGCGGTTTGGGAGTTAACATCAAAATTACATTTCTCGGCCATATCGCATAGATCTCACTGTGAAAAGGCTTAAATGGCTTTTTTGACCTAAGTTTGAGGATTGCGCTCAAATCAAATGTCCTATAACCAAATTTCCACACGTAACTACTAGATTGTGATACAATACACTAATGGGTGAAGTTTGGTTGACTTCTGCGCAGCGGTTTGGGAGTTAACATCAAAATTACATTTCTCGGCCATATCGCATAGATCTCACTGTGAAAAGGCTTAAATGACTTTTTTAATTAAGTTTGATGATTGCGTTCAAACAAAATGTCCTAGAACAAAATTTTTAAATGTAACTACTAGATTGTGATACAATACACTATTGGGTGAAGTTTGGTTGACTTCTGCGCAGCGGTTTGGGAGTTAACATCAAAATTACATTTCTCGGCCATATCGCATAGATCTCACTGTGAAAAGGCTTAAATGGCTTTTTTGACCTAAGTTTGAGGATTGCGCTCAAATCAAATGTCCTAGAACCAAATTTCCACATGTAACTACTAGATTGTGATAAAATACACTAATGGGTGAAGTTTGGTTGACTTCTGCGCAGCGGTTTGGGAGTTAACATCAAAATTACATTTCTCGGCCATATCGCATAGATCTCACTGTGAAAAGGCTTAAATGACTTTTTTAATTAAGTTTGATGATTGCGCTCAAACAAAATTTCCTAGAACAAAATTTTCAAATGTAACTACTAGATTGTGATACAATACACTATTGGGTGAAGTTTGGTTGACTTCTGCGCAGCGGTTTGGGAGTTAACATCAAAATTACATTTCTCGGCCATATCGCATAGATCTCACTGTGAAAAGGCTTAAATGACTTTTTTAATTAAGTTTGATGATTGCGTTCATACAAAATGTCCTAGAACAAAATTTTCAAATGTAACTACTAGAATGTGATACAATACACTATTGGGTGAAGTTTGGTTGACTTCTGCGCAGCGGTTTGGGAGTTAACATCAAAATTACATTTCTCGGCCATATCGCATAGATCTCACTGTGAAAAGGCTTAAATGGCTTTTTTGACCTAAGTTTGAGGATTGCGCTCAAATCAAATGTCCTAGAACCAAATTTCCACATGTAACTACTAGATTGTGATAAAATGCACTAATGGGTGAAGTTTGGTTGACTTCTGCGCAGCGGTTTGGGAGTTAACATCAAAATTACATTTCTCGGCCATATCGCATAGATCTCACTGTGAAAAGGCTTAAATGGCTTTTTTGACCTAAGTTTGAGGATTGCGCTCAAATCAAATGTCCAAGAACCAAATTTCCACATGTAACTACTAGATTGTGATAAAATACACTAATGGGTGAAGTTTGGTTGACTTCTGCGCAGCGGTTTGGGAGTTAACATCAAAATTACATTTCTCGGCCATATCGCATAGATCTCACTGTGAAAAGGCTTAAATGACTTTTTTAATTAAGTTTGATGATTGCGTTCAAACAAAATGTCCTAGAACAAAATTTTTAAATGTAACTACTAGATTGTGATACAATACACTATTGGGTGAAGTTTGGTTGACTTCTGCGCAGCGGTTTGGGAGTTAACATCAAAATTACATTTCTCGGCCATATCGCATAGATCTCACTGTGAAAAGGCTTAAATGGCTTTTTTGACCTAAGTTTGAGGATTGCGCTCAAATCAAATGTCCAAGAACCAAATTTCCACATGTAACTACTAGATTGTGATAAAATACACTAATGGGTGAAGTTTGGTTGACTTCTGCGCAGCGGTTTGGGAGTTAACATCAAAATTACATTTCTCGGCCATATCGCATAGATCTCACTGTGAAAAGGCTTAAATGACTTTTTTAATTAAGTTTGATGATTGCGCTCAAACAAAATTTCCTAGAACAAAATTTTCAAATGTAACTACTAGATTGTGATACAATACACTATTGGGTGAAGTTTGGTTGACTTCTGCGCAGCGGTTTGGGAGTTAACATCAAAATTACATTTCTCGGCCATATCGCATAGATCTCACTGTGAAAAGGCTTAAATGACTTTTTTAATTAAGTTTGATGATTGCGTTCAAACAAAATGTCCTAGAACAAAATTTTCAAATGTAACTACTAGAATGTGATACAATACACTATTGGGTGAAGTTTGGTTGACTTCTGCGCAGCGGTTTGGGAGTTAACATCAAAATTACATTTCTCGGCCATATCGCATAGATCTCACTGTGAAAAGGCTTAAATGGCTTTTTTGACCTAAGTTTGAGGATTGCGCTCAAATCAAATGTCCTAGAACCAAATTTCCACATGTAACTACTAGATTGTGATAAAATACACTAATGGGTGAAGTTTGGTTGACTACTGCGCAGCGGTTTGGGAGTTAACATCAAAATTACATTTCTCGGCCATATCGCATAGATCTCACTGTGAAAAGGCTTAAATGACTTTTTTAATTAAGTTTGATGATTGCGCTCAAACAAAATTTCCTAGAACAAAATTTTCAAATGTAACTACTAGATTGTGATACAATACACTATTGGGTGAAGTTTGGTTGACTTCTGCGCAGCGGTTTGGGAGTTAACATCAAAATTACATTTCTCGGCCATATCGCATAGATCTCACTGTGAAAAGGCTTAAATGGCTTTTTTGACCTAAGTTTGAGGATTGCGCTCAAATCAAATGTCCTATAACCAAATTTCCACATGTAACTACTAGATTGTGATACAATACACTAATGGGTGAAGTTTGGTTGACTTCTGCGCAGCGGTTTGGGAGTTAACATCAAAATTACATTTCTCGGCCATATCGCATAGATCTCACTGTGAAAAGGCTTAAATGACTTTTTTAATTAAGTTTGATGATTGCGTTCAAACAAAATGTCCTAGAACAAAATTTTTAAATGTAACTACTAGATTGTGATACAATACACTATTGGGTGAAGTTTGGTTGACTTCTGCGCAGCGGTTTGGGAGTTAACATCAAAATTACATTTCTCGGCCATATCGCATAGATCTCACTGTGAAAAGGCTTAAATGGCTTTTTTGACCTAAGTTTGAGGATTGCGCTCAAATCAAATGTCCTAGAACCAAATTTCCACATGTAACTACTAGATTGTGATAAAATACACTAATGGGTGAAGTTTGGTTGACTTCTGCGCAGCGGTTTGGGAGTTAACATCAAAATTACATTTCTCGGCCATATCGCATAGATCTCACTGTGAAAAGGCTTAAATGACTTTTTTAATTAAGTTTGATGATTGCGCTCAAACAAAATTTCCTAGAACAAAATTTTCAAATGTAACTACTAGATTGTGATACAATACACTATTGGGTGAAGTTTGGTTGACTTCTGCGCAGCGGTTTGGGAGTTACATCAAAATTACATTTCTCGGCCATATCGCATAGATCTCACTGTGAAAAGGCTTAAATGACTTTTTTAATTAAGTTTGATGATTGCGTTCAAACAAAATGTCCTAGAACAAAATTTTCAAATGTAACTACTAGATTGTGATACAATACACTATTGGGTGAAGTTTGGTTGACTTCTGCGCAGCGGTTTGGGAGTTAACATCAAAATTACATTTCTCGGCCATATCGCATAGATCTCACTGTGAAAAGGCTTAAATGGCTTTTTTGACCTAAGTTTGAGGATTGCGCTCAAATCAAATGTCCTAGAACCAAATTTCCACATGTAACTACTAGATTGTGATAAAATACACTAATGGGTGAAGTTTGGTTGACTTCTGCGCAGCGGTTTGGGAGTTAACATCAAAATTACATTTCTCGGCCATATCGCATAGATCTCACTGTGAAAAGGCTTAAATGACTTTTTTAATTAAGTTTGATGATTGCGCTCAAACAAAATTTCCTAGAACAAAATTTTCAAATGTAACTACTAGATTGTGATACAATACACTATTGGGTGAAGTTTGGTTGACTTCTGCGCAGCGGTTTGGGAGTTAACATCAAAATTACATTTCTCGGCCATATCGCATAGATCTCACTGTGAAAAGGCTTAAATGGCTTTTTTGACCTAAGTTTGAGGATTGCGCTCAAATCAAGTGTCCTATAACCAAATTTCCACACGTAACTACTAGATTGTGATACAATACACTAATGGGTGAAGTTTGGTTGACTTCTGCGCAGCGGTTTGGGAGTTAACATCAAAATTACATTTCTCGGCCATATCGCATAGATCTCACTGTGAAAAGGCTTAAATGACTTTTTTAATTAAGTTTGATGATTGCGTTCAAACAAAATGTCCTAGAACAAAATTTTTAAATGTAACTACTAGATTGTGATACAATACACTATTGGGTGAAGTTTGGTTGACTTCTGCGCAGCGGTTTGGGAGTTAACATCAAAATTACATTTCTCGGCCATATCGCATAGATCTCACTGTGAAAAGGCTTAAATGGCTTTTTTGACCTAAGTTTGAGGATTGCGCTCAAATCAAATGTCCTAGAACCAAATTTCCACATGTAACTACTAGATTGTGATAAAATACACTAATGGGTGAAGTTTGGTTGACTTCTGCGCAGCGGTTTGGGAGTTAACATCAAAATTACATTTCTCGGCCATATCGCATAGATCTCACTGTGAAAAGGCTTAAATGACTTTTTTAATTAAGTTTGATGATTGCGCTCAAACAAAATTTCCTAGAACAAAATTTTCAAATGTAACTACTAGATTGTGATACAATACACTATTGGGTGAAGTTTGGTTGACTTCTGCGCAGCGGTTTGGGAGTTAACATCAAAATTACATTTCTCGGCCATATCGCATAGATCTCACTGTGAAAAGGCTTAAATGACTTTTTTAATTAAGTTTGATGATTGCGTTCATACAAAATGTCCTAGAACAAAATTTTCAAATGTAACTACTAGAATGTGATACAATACACTATTGGGTGAAGTTTGGTTGACTTCTGCGCAGCGGTTTGGGAGTTAACATCAAAATTACATTTCTCGGCCATATCGCATAGATCTCACTGTGAAAAGGCTTAAATGGCTTTTTTGACCTAAGTTTGAGGATTGCGCTCAAATCAAATGTCCTAGAACCAAATTTCCACATGTAACTACTAGATTGTGATAAAATACACTAATGGGTGAAGTTTGGTTGACTTCTGCGCAGCGGTTTGGGAGTTAACATCAAAATTACATTTCTCGGCCATATCGCATAGATCTCACTGTGAAAAGGCTTAAATGACTTTTTTAATTAAGTTTGATGATTGCGCTCAAACAAAATTTCCTAGAACAAAATTTTCAAATGTAACTACTAGATTGTGATACAATACACTATTGGGTGAAGTTTGGTTGACTTCTGCGCAGCGGTTTGGGAGTTAACATCAAAATTACATTTCTCGGCCATATCGCATAGATCTCACTGTGAAAAGGCTTAAATGGCTTTTTTGACCTAAGTTTGAGGATTGCGCTCAAATCAAATGTCCTATAACCAAATTTCCACATGTAACTACTAGATTGTGATACAATACACTAATGGGTGAAGTTTGGTTGACTTCTGCGCAGCGGTTTGGGAGTTAACATCAAAATTACATTTCTCGGCCATATCGCATAGATCTCACTGTGAAAAGGCTTAAATGACTTTTTTAATTAAGTTTGATGATTGCGTTCAAACAAAATGTCCTAGAACAAAATTTTTAAATGTAACTACTAGATTGTGATACAATACACTATTGGGTGAAGTTTGGTTGACTTCTGCGCAGCGGTTTGGGAGTTAACATCAAAATTACATTTCTCGGCCATATCGCATAGATCTCACTGTGAAAAGGCTTAAATGGCTTTTTTGACCTAAGTTTGAGGATTGCGCTCAAATCAAATGTCCTAGAACCAAATTTCCACATGTAACTACTAGATTGTGATAAAATACACTAATGGGTGAAGTTTGGTTGACTTCTGCGCAGCGGTTTGGGAGTTAACATCAAAATTACATTTCTCGGCCATATCGCATAGATCTCACTGTGAAAAGGCTTAAATGACTTTTTTAATTAAGTTTGATGATTGCGCTCAAACAAAATTTCCTAGAACAAAATTTTCAAATGTAACTACTAGATTGTGATACAATACACTATTGGGTGAAGTTTGGTTGACTTCTGCGCAGCGGTTTGGGAGTTACATCAAAATTACATTTCTCGGCCATATCGCATAGATCTCACTGTGAAAAGGCTTAAATGACTTTTTTAATTAAGTTTGATGATTGCGTTCAAACAAAATGTCCTAGAACAAAATTTTCAAATGTAACTACTAGATTGTGATACAATACACTATTGGGTGAAGTTTGGTTGACTTCTGCGCAGCGGTTTGGGAGTTAACATCAAAATTACATTTCTCGGCCATATCGCATAGATCTCACTGTGAAAAGGCTTAAATGGCTTTTTTGACCTAAGTTTGAGGATTGCGCTCAAATCAAATGTCCTAGAACCAAATTTCCACATGTAACTACTAGATTGTGATAAAATACACTAATGGGTGAAGTTTGGTTGACTTCTGCGCAGCGGTTTGGGAGTTAACATCAAAATTACATTTCTCGGCCATATCGCATAGATCTCACTGTGAAAAGGCTTAAATGACTTTTTTAATTAAGTTTGATGATTGCGCTCAAACAAAATTTCCTAGAACAAAATTTTCAAATGTAACTACTAGATTGTGATACAATACACTATTGGGTGAAGTTTGGTTGACTTCTGCGCAGCGGTTTGGGAGTTAACATCAAAATTACATTTCTCGGCCATATCGCATAGATCTCACTGTGAAAAGGCTTAAATGGCTTTTTTGACCTAAGTTTGAGGATTGCGCTCAAATCAAATGTCCTATAACCAAATTTCCACACGTAACTACTAGATTGTGATACAATACACTAATGGGTGAAGTTTGGTTGACTTCTGCGCAGCGGTTTGGGAGTTAACATCAAAATTACATTTCTCGGCCATATCGCATAGATCTCACTGTGAAAAGGCTTAAATGACTTTTTTAATTAAGTTTGATGATTGCGTTCAAACAAAATGTCCTAGAACAAAATTTTTAAATGTAACTACTAGATTGTGATACAATACACTATTGGGTGAAGTTTGGTTGACTTCTGCGCAGCGGTTTGGGAGTTAACATCAAAATTACATTTCTCGGCCATATCGCATAGATCTCACTGTGAAAAGGCTTAAATGGCTTTTTTGACCTAAGTTTGAGGATTGCGCTCAAATCAAATGTCCTAGAACCAAATTTCCACATGTAACTACTAGATTGTGATAAAATACACTAATGGGTGAAGTTTGGTTGACTTCTGCGCAGCGGTTTGGGAGTTAACATCAAAATTACATTTCTCGGCCATATCGCATAGATCTCACTGTGAAAAGGCTTAAATGACTTTTTTAATTAAGTTTGATGATTGCGCTCAAACAAAATTTCCTAGAACAAAATTTTCAAATGTAACTACTAGATTGTGATACAATACACTATTGGGTGAAGTTTGGTTGACTTCTGCGCAGCGGTTTGGGAGTTAACATCAAAATTACATTTCTCGGCCATATCGCATAGATCTCACTGTGAAAAGGCTTAAATGACTTTTTTAATTAAGTTTGATGATTGCGTTCATACAAAATGTCCTAGAACAAAATTTTCAAATGTAACTACTAGAATGTGATACAATACACTATTGGGTGAAGTTTGGTTGACTTCTGCGCAGCGGTTTGGGAGTTAACATCAAAATTACATTTCTCGGCCATATCGCATAGATCTCACTGTGAAAAGGCTTAAATGGCTTTTTTGACCTAAGTTTGAGGATTGCGCTCAAATCAAATGTCCTAGAACCAAATTTCCACATGTAACTACTAGATTGTGATAAAATGCACTAATGGGTGAAGTTTGGTTGACTTCTGCGCAGCGGTTTGGGAGTTAACATCAAAATTACATTTCTCGGCCATATCGCATAGATCTCACTGTGAAAAGGCTTAAATGACTTTTTTAATTAAGTTTGATGATTGCGCTCAAACAAAATTTCCTAGAACAAAATTTTCAAATGTAACTACTAGATTGTGATACAATACACTATTGGGTGAAGTTTGGTTGACTTCTGCGCAGCGGTTTGGGAGTTAACATCAAAATTACATTTCTCGGCCATATCGCATAGATCTCACTGTGAAAAGGCTTAAATGGCTTTTTTGACCTAAGTTTGAGGATTGCGCTCAAATCAAATGTCCTATAACCAAATTTCCACATGTAACTACTAGATTGTGATACAATACACTAATGGGTGAAGTTTGGTTGACTTCTGCGCAGCGGTTTGGGAGTTAACATCAAAATTACATTTCTCGGCCATATCGCATAGATCTCACTGTGAAAAGGCTTAAATGACTTTTTTAATTAAGTTTGATGATTGCGCTCAAACAAAATTTCCTAGAACAAAATTTTCAAATGTAACTACTAGATTGTGATACAATACACTATTGGGTGAAGTTTGGTTGACTTCTGCGCAGCGGTTTGGGAGTTAACATCAAAATTACATTTCTCGGCCATATCGCATAGATCTCACTGTGAAAAGGCTTAAATGGCTTTTTTGACCTAAGTTTGAGGATTGCGCTCAAATCAAATGTCCTAGAACCAAATTTCCACATGTAACTACTAGATTGTGATAAAATACACTAATGGGTGAAGTTTGGTTGACTTCTGCGCAGCGGTTTGGGAGTTAACATCAAAATTACATTTCTCGGCCATATCGCATAGATCTCACTGTGAAAAGGCTTAAATGACTTTTTTAATTAAGTTTGATGATTGCGCTCAAACAAAATTTCCTAGAACAAAATTTTCAAATGTAACTACTAGATTGTGATACAATACACTATTGGGTGAAGTTTGGTTGACTTCTGCGCAGCGGTTTGGGAGTTACATCAAAATTACATTTCTCGGCCATATCGCATAGATCTCACTGTGAAAAGGCTTAAATGACTTTTTTAATTAAGTTTGATGATTGCGTTCAAACAAAATGTCCTAGAACAAAATTTTCAAATGTAACTACTAGATTGTGATACAATACACTATTGGGTGAAGTTTGGTTGACTTCTGCGCAGCGGTTTGGGAGTTAACATCAAAATTACATTTCTCGGCCATATCGCATAGATCTCACTGTGAAAAGGCTTAAATGGCTTTTTTGACCTAAGTTTGAGGATTGCGCTCAAATCAAATGTCCTAGAACCAAATTTCCACATGTAACTACTAGATTGTGATAAAATACACTAATGGGTGAAGTTTGGTTGACTTCTGCGCAGCGGTTTGGGAGTTAACATCAAAATTACATTTCTCGGCCATATCGCATAGATCTCACTGTGAAAAGGCTTAAATGACTTTTTTAATTAAGTTTGATGATTGCGCTCAAACAAAATTTCCTAGAACAAAATTTTCAAATGTAACTACTAGATTGTGATACAATACACTATTGGGTGAAGTTTGGTTGACTTCTGCGCAGCGGTTTGGGAGTTAACATCAAAATTACATTTCTCGGCCATATCGCATAGATCTCACTGTGAAAAGGCTTAAATGGCTTTTTTGACCTAAGTTTGAGGATTGCGCTCAAATCAAATGTCCTATAACCAAATTTCCACACGTAACTACTAGATTGTGATACAATACACTAATGGGTGAAGTTTGGTTGACTTCTGCGCAGCGGTTTGGGAGTTAACATCAAAATTACATTTCTCGGCCATATCGCATAGATCTCACTGTGAAAAGGCTTAAATGACTTTTTTAATTAAGTTTGATGATTGCGTTCAAACAAAATGTCCTAGAACAAAATTTTTAAATGTAACTACTAGATTGTGATACAATACACTATTGGGTGAAGTTTGGTTGACTTCTGCGCAGCGGTTTGGGAGTTAACATCAAAATTACATTTCTCGGCCATATCGCATAGATCTCACTGTGAAAAGGCTTAAATGGCTTTTTTGACCTAAGTTTGAGGATTGCGCTCAAATCAAATGTCCTAGAACCAAATTTCCACATGTAACTACTAGATTGTGATAAAATACACTAATGGGTGAAGTTTGGTTGACTTCTGCGCAGCGGTTTGGGAGTTAACATCAAAATTACATTTCTCGGCCATATCGCATAGATCTCACTGTGAAAAGGCTTAAATGACTTTTTTAATTAAGTTTGATGATTGCGCTCAAACAAAATTTCCTAGAACAAAATTTTCAAATGTAACTACTAGATTGTGATACAATACACTATTGGGTGAAGTTTGGTTGACTTCTGCGCAGCGGTTTGGGAGTTAACATCAAAATTACATTTCTCGGCCATATCGCATAGATCTCACTGTGAAAAGGCTTAAATGACTTTTTTAATTAAGTTTGATGATTGCGTTCATACAAAATGTCCTAGAACAAAATTTTCAAATGTAACTACTAGAATGTGATACAATACACTATTGGGTGAAGTTTGGTTGACTTCTGCGCAGCGGTTTGGGAGTTAACATCAAAATTACATTATTCGGCCATATCGCATAGATCTCACTGTGAAAAGGCTTAAATGGCTTTTTTGACCTAAGTTTGAGGATTGCGCTCAAATCAAATGTCCTAGAACCAAATTTCCACATGTAACTACTAGATTGTGATAAAATACACTAATGGGTGAAGTTTGGTTGACTTCTGCGCAGCGGTTTGGGAGTTAACATCAAAATTACATTTCTCGGCCATATCGCATAGATCTCACTGTGAAAAGGCTTAAATGACTTTTTTAATTAAGTTTGATGATTGCGCTCAAACAAAATTTCCTAGAACAAAATTTTCAAATGTAACTACTAGATTGTGATACAATACACTATTGGGTGAAGTTTGGTTGACTTCTGCGCAGCGGTTTGGGAGTTAACATCAAAATTACATTTCTCGGCCATATCGCATAGATCTCACTGTGAAAAGGCTTAAATGGCTTTTTTGACCTAAGTTTGAGGATTGCGCTCAAATCAAATGTCCTATAACCAAATTTCCACATGTAACTACTAGATTGTGATACAATACACTAATGGGTGAAGTTTGGTTGACTTCTGCGCAGCGGTTTGGGAGTTAACATCAAAATTACATTTCTCGGCCATATCGCATAGATCTCACTGTGAAAAGGCTTAAATGACTTTTTTAATTAAGTTTGATGATTGCGTTCAAACAAAATGTCCTAGAACAAAATTTTTAAATGTAACTACTAGATTGTGATACAATACACTATTGGGTGAAGTTTGGTTGACTTCTGCGCAGCGGTTTGGGAGTTAACATCAAAATTACATTTCTCGGCCATATCGCATAGATCTCACTGTGAAAAGGCTTAAATGGCTTTTTTGACCTAAGTTTGAGGATTGCGCTCAAATCAAATGTCCTAGAACCAAATTTCCACATGTAACTACTAGATTGTGATAAAATACACTAATGGGTGAAGTTTGGTTGACTTCTGCGCAGCGGTTTGGGAGTTAACATCAAAATTACATTTCTCGGCCATATCGCATAGATCTCACTGTGAAAAGGCTTAAATGACTTTTTTAATTAAGTTTGATGATTGCGCTCAAACAAAATTTCCTAGAACAAAATTTTCAAATGTAACTACTAGATTGTGATACAATACACTATTGGGTGAAGTTTGGTTGACTTCTGCGCAGCGGTTTGGGAGTTACATCAAAATTACATTTCTCGGCCATATCGCATAGATCTCACTGTGAAAAGGCTTAAATGACTTTTTTAATTAAGTTTGATGATTGCGTTCAAACAAAATGTCCTAGAACAAAATTTTCAAATGTAACTACTAGATTGTGATACAATACACTATTGGGTGAAGTTTGGTTGACTTCTGCGCAGCGGTTTGGGAGTTAACATCAAAATTACATTTCTCGGCCATATCGCATAGATCTCACTGTGAAAAGGCTTAAATGGCTTTTTTGACCTAAGTTTGAGGATTGCGCTCAAATCAAATGTCCTAGAACCAAATTTCCACATGTAACTACTAGATTGTGATAAAATACACTAATGGGTGAAGTTTGGTTGACTTCTGCGCAGCGGTTTGGGAGTTAACATCAAAATTACATTTCTCGGCCATATCGCATAGATCTCACTGTGAAAAGGCTTAAATGACTTTTTTAATTAAGTTTGATGATTGCGCTCAAACAAAATTTCCTAGAACAAAATTTTCAAATGTAACTACTAGATTGTGATACAATACACTATTGGGTGAAGTTTGGTTGACTTCTGCGCAGCGGTTTGGGAGTTAACATCAAAATTACATTTCTCGGCCATATCGCATAGATCTCACTGTGAAAAGGCTTAAATGGCTTTTTTGACCTAAGTTTGAGGATTGCGCTCAAATCAAATGTCCTATAACCAAATTTCCACACGTAACTACTAGATTGTGATACAATACACTAATGGGTGAAGTTTGGTTGACTTCTGCGCAGCGGTTTGGGAGTTAACATCAAAATTACATTTCTCGGCCATATCGCATAGATCTCACTGTGAAAAGGCTTAAATGACTTTTTTAATTAAGTTTGATGATTGCGTTCAAACAAAATGTCCTAGAACAAAATTTTTAAATGTAACTACTAGATTGTGATACAATACACTATTGGGTGAAGTTTGGTTGACTTCTGCGCAGCGGTTTGGGAGTTAACATCAAAATTACATTTCTCGGCCATATCGCATAGATCTCACTGTGAAAAGGCTTAAATGGCTTTTTTGACCTAAGTTTGAGGATTGCGCTCAAATCAAATGTCCTAGAACCAAATTTCCACATGTAACTACTAGATTGTGATAAAATACACTAATGGGTGAAGTTTGGTTGACTTCTGCGCAGCGGTTTGGGAGTTAACATCAAAATTACATTTCTCGGCCATATCGCATAGATCTCACTGTGAAAAGGCTTAAATGACTTTTTTAATTAAGTTTGATGATTGCGCTCAAACAAAATTTCCTAGAACAAAATTTTCAAATGTAACTACTAGATTGTGATACAATACACTATTGGGTGAAGTTTGGTTGACTTCTGCGCAGCGGTTTGGGAGTTAACATCAAAATTACATTTCTCGGCCATATCGCATAGATCTCACTGTGAAAAGGCTTAAATGACTTTTTTAATTAAGTTTGATGATTGCGTTCATACAAAATGTCCTAGAACAAAATTTTCAAATGTAACTACTAGAATGTGATACAATACACTATTGGGTGAAGTTTGGTTGACTTCTGCGCAGCGGTTTGGGAGTTAACATCAAAATTACATTTCTCGGCCATATCGCATAGATCTCACTGTGAAAAGGCTTAAATGGCTTTTTTGACCTAAGTTTGAGGATTGCGCTCAAATCAAATGTCCTAGAACCAAATTTCCACATGTAACTACTAGATTGTGATAAAATGCACTAATGGGTGAAGTTTGGTTGACTTCTGCGCAGCGGTTTGGGAGTTAACATCAAAATTACATTTCTCGGCCATATCGCATAGATCTCACTGTGAAAAGGCTTAAATGACTTTTTTAATTAAGTTTGATGATTGCGCTCAAACAAAATTTCCTAGAACAAAATTTTCAAATGTAACTACTAGATTGTGATACAATACACTATTGGGTGAAGTTTGGTTGACTTCTGCGCAGCGGTTTGGGAGTTAACATCAAAATTACATTTCTCGGCCATATCGCATAGATCTCACTGTGAAAAGGCTTAAATGGCTTTTTTGACCTAAGTTTGAGGATTGCGCTCAAATCAAATGTCCACATGTAACTACTAGATTGTGATACAATACACTAATGGGTGAAGTTTGGTTGACTTCTGCGCAGCGGTTTGGGAGTTAACATCAAAATTACATTTCTCGGCCATATCGCATAGATCTCACTGTGAAAAGGCTTAAATGACTTTTTTAATTAAGTTTGATGATTGCGCTCAAACAAAATTTCCTAGAACAAAATTTTCAAATGTAACTACTAGATTGTGATACAATACACTATTGGGTGAAGTTTGGTTGACTTCTGCGCAGCGGTTTGGGAGTTAACATCAAAATTACATTTCTCGGCCATATCGCATAGATCTCACTGTGAAAAGGCTTAAATGACTTTTTTAATTAAGTTTGATGATTGCGTTCAAACAAAATGTCCTAGAACAAAATTTTCAAATGTAACTACTAGATTGTGATACAATACACTATTGGGTGAAGTTTGGTTGACTTCTGCGCAGCGGTTTGGGAGTTAACATCAAAATTACATTTCTCGGCCATATCGCATAGATCTCACTGTGAAAAGGCTTAAATGGCTTTTTTGACCTAAGTTTGAGGATTGCGCTCAAACAAAATGTCCTAGAACAAAATTTTCAAATGTAACTACTAGATTGTGATACAATACACTATTGGGTGAAGTTTGGTTGACTTCTGCGCAGCGGTTTGGGAGTTAACATCAAAATTACATTTCTCGGCCATATCGCATAGATCTCACTGTGAAAAGGCTTAAATGACTTTTTTAATTAAGTTTGATGATTGCGTTCAAACAAAATGTCCTAGAACAAAATTTTTAAATGTAACTACTAGATTGTGATACAATACACTATTGGGTGAAGTTTGGTTGACTTCTGCGCAGCGGTTTGGGAGTTAACATCAAAATTACATTTCTCGGCCATATCGCATAGATCTCACTGTGAAAAGGCTTAAATGGCTTTTTTGACCTAAGTTTGAGGATTGCGCTCAAATCAAATGTCCTAGAACCAAATTTCCACATGTAACTACTAGATTGTGATAAAATACACTAATGGGTGAAGTTTGGTTGACTTCTGCGCAGCGGTTTGGGAGTTAACATCAAAATTACATTTCTCGGCCATATCGCATAGATCTCACTGTGAAAAGGCTTAAATGACTTTTTTAATTAAGTTTGATGATTGCGCTCAAACAAAATTTCCTAGAACAAAATTTTCAAATGTAACTACTAGATTGTGATACAATACACTATTGGGTGAAGTTTGGTTGACTTCTGCGCAGCGGTTTGGGAGTTAACATCAAAATTACATTTCTCGGCCATATCGCATAGATCTCACTGTGAAAAGGCTTAAATGACTTTTTTAATTAAGTTTGATGATTGCGTTCAAACAAAATGTCCTAGAACAAAATTTTCAAATGTAACTACTAGATTGTGATACAATACACTATTGGGTGAAGTTTGGTTGACTTCTGCGCAGCGGTTTGGGAGTTAACATCAAAATTACATTTCTCGGCCATATCGCATAGATCTCACTGTGAAAAGGCTTAAATGGCTTTTTTGACCTAAGTTTGAGGATTGCGCTCAAATCAAATGTCCTAGAACCAAATTTCCACATGTAACTACTAGATTGTGATAAAATACACTAATGGGTGAAGTTTGGTTGACTTCTGCGCAGCGGTTTGGGAGTTAACATAAAAATTACATTTCTCGGCCATATCGCATAGATCTCACTGTGAAAAGGCTTAAATGACTTTTTTAATTAAGTTTGATGATTGCGCTCAAACAAAATTTCCTAGAACAAAATTTTCAAATGTAACTACTAGATTGTGATACAATACACTATTGGGTGAAGTTTGGTTGACTTCTGCGCAGCGGTTTGGGAGTTAACATCAAAATTACATTTCTCGGCCATATCGCATAGATCTCACTGTGAAAAGGCTTAAATGGCTTTTTTGACCTAAGTTTGAGGATTGCGCTCAAATCAAATGTCCTATAACCAAATTTCCACACGTAACTACTAGATTGTGATACAATACACTAATGGGTGAAGTTTGGTTGACTTCTGCGCAGCGGTTTGGGAGTTAACATCAAAATTACATTTCTCGGCCATATCGCATAGATCTCACTGTGAAAAGGCTTAAATGACTTTTTTAATTAAGTTTGATGATTGCGTTCAAACAAAATGTCCTAGAACAAAATTTTTAAATGTAACTACTAGATTGTGATACAATACACTATTGGGTGAAGTTTGGTTGACTTCTGCGCAGCGGTTTGGGAGTTAACATCAAAATTACATTTCTCGGCCATATCGCATAGATCTCACTGTGAAAAGGCTTAAATGGCTTTTTTGACCTAAGTTTGAGGATTGCGCTCAAATCAAATGTCCTAGAACCAAATTTCCACATGTAACTACTAGATTGTGATAAAATACACTAATGGGTGAAGTTTGGTTGACTTCTGCGCAGCGGTTTGGGAGTTAACATCAAAATTACATTTCTCGGCCATATCGCATAGATCTCACTGTGAAAAGGCTTAAATGACTTTTTTAATTAAGTTTGATGATTGCGCTCAAACAAAATTTCCTAGAACAAAATTTTCAAATGTAACTACTAGATTGTGAAACAATACACTATTGGGTGAAGTTTGGTTGACTTCTGCGCAGCGGTTTGGGAGTTAACATCAAAATTACATTTCTCGGCCATATCGCATAGATCTCACTGTGAAAAGGCTTAAATGACTTTTTTAATTAAGTTTGATGATTGCGTTCATACAAAATGTCCTAGAACAAAATTTTCAAATGTAACTACTAGAATGTGATACAATACACTATTGGGTGAAGTTTGGTTGACTTCTGCGCAGCGGTTTGGGAGTTAACATCAAAATTACATTTCTCGGCCATATCGCATAGATCTCACTGTGAAAAGGCTTAAATGGCTTTTTTGACCTAAGTTTGAGGATTGCGCTCAAATCAAATGTCCTAGAACCAAATTTCCACATGTAACTACTAGATTGTGATAAAATACACTAATGGGTGAAGTTTGGTTGACTTCTGCGCAGCGGTTTGGGAGTTAACATCAAAATTACATTTCTCGGCCATATCGCATAGATCTCACTGTGAAAAGGCTTAAATGACTTTTTTAATTAAGTTTGATGATTGCGCTCAAACAAAATTTCCTAGAACAAAATTTTCAAATGTAACTACTAGATTGTGATACAATACACTATTGGGTGAAGTTTGGTTGACTTCTGCGCAGCGGTTTGGGAGTTAACATCAAAATTACATTTCTCGGCCATATCGCATAGATCTCACTGTGAAAAGGCTTAAATGGCTTTTTTGACCTAAGTTTGAGGATTGCGCTCAAATCAAATGTCCTATAACCAAATTTCCACATGTAACTACTAGATTGTGATACAATACACTAATGGGTGAAGTTTGGTTGACTTCTGCGCAGCGGTTTGGGAGTTAACATCAAAATTACATTTCTCGGCCATATCGCATAGATCTCACTGTGAAAAGGCTTAAATGACTTGTTTAATTAAGTTTGATGATTGCGTTCAAACAAAATGTCCTAGAACAAAATTTTTAAATGTAACTACTAGATTGTGATACAATACACTATTGGGTGAAGTTTGGTTGACTTCTGCGCAGCGGTTTGGGAGTTAACATCAAAATTACATTTCTCGGCCATATCGCATAGATCTCACTGTGAAAAGGCTTAAATGGCTTTTTTGACCTAAGTTTGAGGATTGCGCTCAAATCAAATGTCCTAGAACCAAATTTCCACATGTAACTACTAGATTGTGATAAAATACACTAATGGGTGAAGTTTGGTTGACTTCTGCGCAGCGGTTTGGGAGTTAACATCAAAATTACAATTCTCGGCCATATCGCATAGATCTCACTGTGAAAAAGCTTAAATGACTTTTTTAATTAAGTTTGATGATTGCGTTCAAACAAAATGTCCTAGAACAAAATTTTCAAATGTAACTACTAGATTGTGATACAATACACTATTGGGTGAAGTTTGGTTGACTTCTGCGCAGCGGTTTGGGAGTTAACATCAAAATTACATTTCTCGGCCATATCGCATAGATCTCACTGTGAAAAGGCTTAAATGACTTTTTTAATTAAGTTTGATGATTGCGTTCAAACAAAATGTCCTAGAACAAAATTTCCACATGTAACTACTAGATTGTGATAAAATACACTAATGGGTGAAGTTTGGTTGACTTCTGCGCAGCGGTTTGGGAGTTAACATCAAAATTACAATTCTCGGCCATATCGCATAGATCTCACTGTGAAAAGGCTTAAATGACTTTTTTAATTAAGTTTGATGATTGCGCTCAAACAAAATTTCCTAGAACAAAATTTTCAAATGTAACTACTAGATTGTGATACAATACACTATTGGGTGAAGTTTGGTTGACTTCTGCGCAGCGGTTTGGGAGTTAACATCAAAATTACATTTCTCGGCCATATCGCATAGATCTCACTGTGAAAAGGCTTAAATGACTTTTTTAATTAAGTTTGATGATTGCGTTCAAACAAAATGTCCTAGAACAAAATTTTCAAATGTAACTACTAGATTGTGATACAATACACTATTGGGTGAAGTTTGGTTGACTTCTGCGCAGCGGTTTGGGAGTTAACATCAAAATTACATTTCTCGGCCATATCACATAGATCTCACTGTGAAAAGGCTTAAATGGCTTTTTTGACCTAGGTTTGAGGATTGCGCTCAAACAAAATGTCCTAGAACAAAATTTTCAAATGTAACTACTAGATTGTGATACAATACACTATTGGGTGAAGTTTGGTTGACTTCTGCGCAGCGGTTTGGGAGTTAACATCAAAATTACATTTCTCGGCCATATCGCATAGATCTCACTGTGAAAAGGCTTAAATGACTTTTTTAATTAAGTTTGATGATTGCGTTCAAACAAAATGTCCTAGAACAAAATTTTCAAATGTAACTACTAGATTGTGATACAATACACTATTGGGTGAAGTTTGGTTGACTTCTGCGCAGCGGTTTGGGAGTTAACATCAAAATTACATTTCTCGGCCATATCGCATAGATCTCACTGTGAAAAGGCTTAAATGGCTTTTTTGACCTAAGTTTGAGGATTGCGCTCAAACCAAATGTCCTAGAACGAAATTTTCAAATGTAACTACTAGAATGTGATACAATACACTATTGGGTGAAGTTTGGTTGACTTCTGCGCAGCGGTTTGGGAGTTAACATCAAAATTACATTTCTCGGCCATATCGCATAGATCTCACTGTGAAAAGGCTTAAATGGCTTTTTTGACCTAAGTTTGAGGATTGCGCTCAAATCAAATGTCCTAGAACCAAATTTCCACATGTAACTACTAGATTGTGATAAAATACACTAATGGGTGAAGTTTGGTTGACTTCTGCGCAGCGGTTTGGGAGTTAACATAAAAATTACATTTCTCGGCCATATCGCATAGATCTCACTGTGAAAAGGCTTAAATGACTTTTTTAATTAAGTTTGATGATTGCGCTCAAACAAAATTTCCTAGAACAAAATTTTCAAATGTAACTACTAGATTGTGATACAATACACTATTGGGTGAAATTTGGTTGACTTCTGCGCAGCGGTTTGGGAGTTAACATCAAAATTACATTTCTCGGCCATATCGCATAGATCTCACTGTGAAAAGGCTTAAATGGCTTTTTTGACCTAAGTTTGAGGATTGCGCTCAAATCAAATGTCCTATAACCAAATTTCCACATGTAACTACTAGATTGTGATACAATACACTAATGCGTGAAGTTTGTTTGACTTCTGCGCAGCGGTTTGGGAGTTAACATCAAAATTACATTTCTCGGCCATATCGCATAGATCTCACTGTGAAAAGGCTTAAATGACTTTTTTAATTAAGTTTGATGATTGCGTTCAAACAAAATGTCCTAGAACAAAATTTTTAAATGTAACTACTAGATTGTGATACAATACACTATTGGGTGAAGTTTGGTTGACTTCTGCGCAGCGGTTTGGGAGTTAACATCAAAATTACATTTCTCGGCCATATCGCATAGATCTCACTGTGAAAAGGCTTAAATGGCTTTTTTGACCTAAGTTTGAGGATTGCGCTCAAATCAAATGTCCTAGAACCAAATTTCCACATGTAACTACTAGATTGTGATAAAATACACTAATGGGTGAAGTTTGGTTGACTTCTGCGCAGCGGTTTGGGAGTTAACATCAAAATTACATTTCTCGGCCATATCGCATAGATCTCACTGTGAAAAGGCTTAAATGACTTTTTTAATTAAGTTTGATGATTGCGCTCAAACAAAATTTCCTAGAACAAAATTTTCAAATGTAACTACTAGATTGTGATACAATACACTATTGGGTGAAGTTTGGTTGACTTCTGCGCAGCGGTTTGGGAGTTAACATCAAAATTACATTTCTCGGCCATATCGCATAGATCTCACTGTGAAAAGGCTTAAATGACTTTTTTAATTAAGTTTGATGATTGCGTTCAAACAAAATGTCCTAGAACAAAATTTTCAAATGTAACTACTAGATTGTGATACAATACACTATTGGGTGAAGTTTGGTTGACTTCTGCGCAGCGGTTTGGGAGTTAACATCAAAATTACATTTCTCGGCCATATCGCATAGATCTCACTGTGAAAAGGCTTAAATGGCTTTTTTGACCTAAGTTTGAGGATTGCGCTCAAATCAAATGTCCTAGAACCAAATTTCCACATGTAACTACTAGATTGTGATAAAATACACTAATGGGTGAAGTTTGGTTGACTTCTGCGCAGCGGTTTGGGAGTTAACATCAAAATTACATTTCTCGGCCATATCGCATAGATCTCACTGTGAAAAGGCTTAAATGACTTTTTTAATTAAGTTTGATGATTGCATTCAAACAAAATGTCCTAGAACAAAATTTTCAAATGTAACTACTAGATTGTGATACAATACACTATTGGGTGAAGTTTGGTTGACTTCTGCGCAGCGGTTTGGGAGTTAACATCAAAATTACATTTCTCGGCCATATCGCATAGATCTCACTGTGAAAAGGCTTAAATGGCTTTTTTGACCTAAGTTTGAGGATTGCGCTCAAATCAAATGTCCTAGAACCAAATTTCCACATGTAACTACTAGATTGTGATACAATACACTAATGGGTGAAGTTTGGTTTACTTCTGCGTAGCGGTTTGGGAGTTAACATCAAAATTACATTTCTCGGCCATATCGCATAGATCTCACTGTGAAAAGGCTTAAATGGCTTTTTTGACCTAAGTTTAATAATTGCGCTCAAACCAAATGTCCTAGAACGAAATTTTAAAATGTAACTACTAGAATGTGATACAATACACTATTGGGTGAAGTTTGGTTGACTTCTGCGCAGCGGTTTGGGAGTTAACATCAAAATTACATTTCTCGGCCATATCGCATAGATCTCACTGTGAAAAGGCTTAAATGGCTTTTTTGACCTAAGTTTGAGGATTGCGCTCAAATCAAATGTCCTAGAACCAAATTTCCACATGTAACTACTAGATTGTGATACAATACACTATTGGGTGAAGTTTGGTTGACTTCTGCGCAGCGGTTTGGGAGTTAACATCAAAATTACATTTCTCGGCCATATCGCATAGATCTCACTGTGAAAAGGCTTAAATGGCTTTTTTGACCTAAGT
Source organism: Corythoichthys intestinalis (assembly GCF_030265065.1). NCBI lineage: Eukaryota > Metazoa > Chordata > Actinopteri > Syngnathiformes > Syngnathidae > Corythoichthys > Corythoichthys intestinalis. Next base: position 2,011,571 of record NW_026651596.1, read on the forward strand.
TTAAAGATTGCGCTCAAACCAAATGTCCTAGAACGAAATTTTCAAATGTAACTACTAGATTGTGATACAATACACTAATGGGTGAAGTTTGGTTGACTTCTGCGCAGCGGTTTGGGAGTTAACATCAAAATTACATTTCTCGGCCATATCGCATAGATCTCACTGTGAAAAGGCTTAAATGGCTTTTTTGACCTAAGTTTGAGGATTGCGCTCAAATCAAATGTCCTATAACCAAATTTCCACATGTAACTACTAGATTGTGATACAATACACTAATGGGTGAAGTTTGGTTGACTTCTGCGCAGCGGTTTGGGAGTGAACATCAAAATTACATTTCTCGGCCATATCGCATAGATCTCACTGTGAAAAGGCTTAAATGGCTTTTTTGACCTAAGTTTGAGGATTGCGCTCAAACAAAATGTCCTAGAACAAAATTTTCAAATGTAACTACTAGATTGTGATACAATACACTATTGGGTGAAGTTTGGTTGACTTCTGCGCAGCGGTTTGGGAGTTAACATCAAAATTACATTTCTCGGCCATATCGCATAGATCTCACTTTGAAAAGGCTTAAATGACTTTTTTAATTAAGTTTGATGATTGCGTTCAAACAAAATGTCCTAGAACAAAATTTTTAAATGTAACTACTAGATTGTGATACAATACACTATTGGGTGAAGTTTGGTTGACTTCTGCGCAGCGGTTTGGGAGTTAACATCAAAATTACATTTCTCGGCCATATCGCATAGATCTCACTGTGAAAAGGCTTAAATGGCTTTTTTGACCTAAGTTTGAGGATTGCGCTCAAATCAAATGTCCTAGAACCAAATTTCCACATGTAACTACTAGATTGTGATAAAATACACTAATGGGTGAAGTTTGGTTGACTTCTGCGCAGCGGTTTGGGAGTTAACATCAAAATTACATTTCTCGGCCATATCGCATAGATCTCACTGTGAAAAGGCTTAAATGACTTTTTTAATTAAGTTTGATGATTGCGCTCAAACAAAATTTCCTAGAACAAAATTTTCAAATGTAACTACTAGATTGTGATACAATACACTATTGGGTGAAGTTTGGTTGACTTCTGCGCAGCGGTTTGGGAGTTAACATCAAAATTACATTTCTCGGCCATATCGCATAGATCTCACTGTGAAAAGGCTTAAATGACTTTTTTAATTAAGTTTGATGATTGCGTTCAAACAAAATGTCCTAGAACAAAATTTTCAAATGTAACTACTAGATTGTGATACAATACACTATTGGGTGAAGTTTGGTTGACTTCTGCGCAGCGGTTTGGGAGTTAACATCAAAATTACATTTCTCGGCCATATCGCATAGATCTCACTGTGAAAAGGCTTAAATGGCTTTTTTGACCTAAGTTTGAGGATTGCGCTCAAATCAAATGTCCTAGAACCAAATTTCCACATGTAACTACTAGATTGTGATAAAATACACTAATGGGTGAAGTTTGGTTGACTTCTGCGCAGCGGTTTGGGAGTTAACATCAAAATTACATTTCTCGGCCATATCGCATAGATCTCACTGTGAAAAGGCTTAAATGACTTTTTTAATTAAGTTTGATGATTGCGCTCAAAAAAAATTTCCTAGAACAAAATTTTCAAATGTAACTACTAGATTGTGATACAATACACTATTGGGTGAAGTTTGGTTGACTTCTGCGCAGCGGTTTGGGAGTTAACATCAAAATTACATTTCTCGGCCATATCGCATAGATCTCACTGTGAAAAGGCTTAAATGGCTTTTTTGACCTAAGTTTGAGGATTGCGCTCAAATCAAATGTCCTATAACCAAATTTCCACACGTAACTACTAGATTGTGATACAATACACTAATGGGTGAAGTTTGGTTGACTTCTGCGCAGCGGTTTGGGAGTTAACATCAAAATTACATTTCTCGGCCATATCGCATAGATCTCACTGTGAAAAGGCTTAAATGGCTTTTTTGACCTAAGTTTGAGGATTGCGCTCAAATCAAATGTCCTAGAACCAAATTTCCACATGTAACTACTAGATTGTGATAAAATACACTAATGGGTGAAGTTTGGTTGACTTCTGCGCAGCGGTTTGGGAGTTAACATCAAAATTACATTTCTCGGCCATATCGCATAGATCTCACTGTGAAAAGGCTTAAATGACTTTTTTAATTAAGTTTGATGATTGCGCTCAAACAAAATTTCCTAGAACAAAATTTTCAAATGTAACTACTAGATTGTGATACAATACACTATTGGGTGAAGTTTGGTTGACTTCTGCGCAGCGGTTTGGGAGTTAACATCAAAATTACATTTCTCGGCCATATCGCATAGATCTCACTGTGAAAAGGCTTAAATGACTTTTTTAATTAAGTTTGATGATTGCGTTCATACAAAATGTCCTAGAACAAAATTTTCAAATGTAACTACTAGAATGTGATACAATACACTATTGGGTGAAGTTTGGTTGACTTCTGCGCAGCGGTTTGGGAGTTAACATCAAAATTACATTTCTCGGCCATATCGCATAGATCTCACTGTGAAAAGGCTTAAATGGCTTTTTTGACCTAAGTTTGAGGATTGCGCTCAAATCAAATGTCCTAGAACCAAATTTCCACATGTAACTACTAGATTGTGATAAAATACACTAATGGGTGAAGTTTGGTTGACTTTTGCGCAGCGGTTTGGGAGTTAACATCAAAATTACATTTCTCGGCCATATCACATAGATCTCACTGTGAAAAGGCTTAAATGGCTTTTTTGACCTAAGTTTGAGGATTGCGCTCAAACAAAATGTCCTAGAACAAAATTTTCAAATGTAACTACTAGATTGTGATACAATACACTATTGGGTGAAGTTTGGTTGACTTCTGCGCAGCGGTTTGGGAGTTAACATCAAAATTACATTTCTCGGCCATATCGCATAGATCTCACTGTGAAAAGGCTTAAATGACTTTTTTAATTAAGTTTGATGATTGCGTTCAAACAAAATGTCCTAGAACAAAATTTTCAAATGTAACTACTAGATTGTGATACAATACACTATTGGGTGAAGTTTGGTTGACTTCTGCGCAGCGGTTTGGGAGTTAACATCAAAATTACATTTCTCGGCCATATCGCATAGATCTCACTGTGAAAAGGCTTAAATGGCTTTTTTGACCTAAGTTTGAGGATTGCGCTCAAACCAAATGTCCTAGAACGAAATTTTCAAATGTAACTACTAGAATGTGATACAATACACTATTGGGTGAAGTTTGGTTGACTTCTGCGCAGCGGTTTGGGAGTTAACATCAAAATTACATTTCTCGGCCATATCGCATAGATCTCACTGTGAAAAGGCTTAAATGGCTTTTTTGACCTAAGTTTGAGGATTGCGCTCAAATCAAATGTCCTAGAACCAAATTTCCACATGTAACTACTAGATTGTGATAAAATACACTAATGGGTGAAGTTTGGTTGACTTCTGCGCAGCGGTTTGGGAGTTAACATAAAAATTACATTTCTCGGCCATATCGCATAGATCTCACTGTGAAAAGGCTTAAATGACTTTTTTAATTAAGTTTGATGATTGCGCTCAAACAAAATTTCCTAGAACAAAATTTTCAAATGTAACTACTAGATTGTGATACAATACACTATTGGGTGAAATTTGGTTGACTTCTGCGCAGCGGTTTGGGAGTTAACATCAAAATTACATTTCTCGGCCATATCGCATAGATCTCACTGTGAAAAGGCTTAAATGGCTTTTTTGACCTAAGTTTGAGGATTGCGCTCAAATCAAATGTCCTATAACCAAATTTCCACATGTAACTACTAGATTGTGATACAATACACTAATGGGTGAAGTTTGGTTGACTTCTGCGCAGCGGTTTGGGAGTTAACATCAAAATTACATTTCTCGGCCATATCGCATAGATCTCACTGTGAAAAGGCTTAAATGACTTTTTTAATTAAGTTTGATGATTGCGTTCAAACAAAATGTCCTAGAACAAAATTTTCAAGTTTAACTACTAGATTGTGATACAATACACTATTGGGTGAAGTTTGGTTGACTTCTGCGCAGCGGTTTGGGAGTTAACATCAAAATTACATTTCTCGGCCATATCGCATAGATCTCACTGTGAAAAGGCTTAAATGACTTTTTTAATTAAGTTTGATGATTGCGTTCAAACAAAATGTCCTAGAACAAAATTTTCAAATGTAACTACTAGATTGTGATACAATACACTATTGGGTGAAGTTTGGTTGACTTCTGCGCAGCGGTTTGGGAGTTAACATCAAAATTACATTTCTCGGCCATATCGCATAGATCTCACTGTGAAAAGGCTTAAATGGCTTTTTTGACCTAAGTTTGAGGATTGCGCTCAAATCAAATGTCCTAGAACCAAATTTCCACATGTAACTACTAGATTGTGATAAAATACACTAATGGGTGAAGTTTGGTTGACTTCTGCGCAGCGGTTTGGGAGTTAACATCAAAATTACATTTCTCGGCCATATCGCATAGATCTCACTGTGAAAAGGCTTAAATGACTTTTTTAATTAAGTTTGATGATTGCATTCAAACAAAATGTCCTAGAACAAAATTTTCAAATGTAACTACTAGATTGTGATACAATACACTATTGGGTGAAGTTTGGTTGACTTCTGCGCAGCGGTTTGGGAGTTAACATCAAAATTACATTTCTCGGCCATATCGCATAGATCTCACTGTGAAAAGGCTTAAATGGCTTTTTTGACCTAAGTTTGAGGATTGCGCTCAAATCAAATGTCCTAGAACCAAATTTCCACATGTAACTACTAGATTGTGATACAATACACTAATGGGTGAAGTTTGGTTTACTTCTGCGCAGCGGTTTGGGAGTTAACATCAAAATTACATTTCTCGGCCATATCGCATAGATCTCACTGTGAAAAGGCTTAAATGGCTTTTTTGACCTAAGTTTAATAATTGCGCTCAAACCAAATGTCCTAGAACGAAATTTTAAAATGTAACTACTAGAATGTGATACAATACACTATTGGGTGAAGTTTGGTTGACTTCTGCGCAGCGGTTTGGGAGTTAACATCAAAATTACATTTCTCGGCCATATCGCATAGATCTCACTGTGAAAAGGCTTAAATGGCTTTTTTGACCTAAGTTTGAGGATTGCGCTCAAATCAAATGTCCTAGAACCAAATTTCCACATGTAACTACTAGATTGTGATACAATACACTATTGGGTGAAGTTTGGTTGACTTCTGCGCAGCGGTTTGGGAGTTAACATCAAAATTACATTTCTCGGCCATATCGCATAGATCTCACTGTGAAAAGGCTTAAATGGCTTTTTTGACCTAAGTTTAAAGATTGCGCTCAAACCAAATGTCCTAGAACGAAATTTTCAAATGTAACTACTAGATTGTGATACAATACACTAATGGGTGAAGTTTGGTTGACTTCTGCGCAGCGGTTTGGGAGTTAACATCAAAATTACATTTCTCGGACATATCGCATAGATCTCACTGTGAAAAGGCTTAAATGGCTTTTTTGACCTAAGTTTGAGGATTGCGCTCAAATCAAATGTCCTATAACCAAATTTCCACATGTAACTACTAGATTGTGATACAATACACTAATGGGTGAAGTTTGGTTGACTTCTGCGCAGCGGTTTGGGAGTGAACATCAAAATTACATTTCTCGGCCATATCGCATAGATCTCACTGTGAAAAGGCTTAAATGGCTTTTTTGACCTAAGTTTGAGGATTGCGCTCAAACAAAATGTCCTAGAACAAAATTTTCAAATGTAACTACTAGACTGTGATACAATACACTATTGGGTGAAGTTTGGTTGACTTCTGCGCAGCGGTTTGGGAGTTAACATCAAAATTACATTTCTCGGCCATATCGCATAGATCTCACTTTGAAAAGGCTTAAATGACTTTTTTAATTAAGTTTGATGATTGCGTTCAAACAAAATGTCCTAGAACAAAATTTTTAAATGTAACTACTAGATTGTGATACAATACACTATTGGGTGAAGTTTGGTTGACTTCTGCGCAGCGGTTTGGGAGTTAACATCAAAATTACATTTCTCGGCCATATCGCATAGATCTCACTGTGAAAAGGCTTAAATGGCTTTTTTGACCTAAGTTTGAGGATTGCGCTCAAATCAAATGTCCTAGAACCAAATTTCCACATGTAACTACTAGATTGTGATAAAATACACTAATGGGTGAAGTTTGGTTGACTTCTGCGCAGCGGTTTGGGAGTTAACATCAAAATTACATTTCTCGGCCATATCGCATAGATCTCACTGTGAAAAGGCTTAAATGACTTTTTTAATTAAGTTTGATGATTGCGCTCAAACAAAATTTCCTAGAACAAAATTTTCAAATGTAACTACTAGATTGTGATACAATACACTATTGGGTGAAGTTTGGTTGACTTCTGCGCAGCGGTTTGGGAGTTAACATCAAAATTACATTTCTCGGCCATATCGCATAGATCTCACTGTGAAAAGGCTTAAATGACTTTTTTAATTAAGTTTGATGATTGCGTTCAAACAAAATGTCCTAGAACAAAATTTTCAAATGTAACTACTAGATTGTGATACAATACACTATTGGGTGAAGTTTGGTTGACTTCTGCGCAGCGGTTTGGGAGTTAACATCAAAATTACATTTCTCGGCCATATCGCATAGATCTCACTGTGAAAAGGCTTAAATGGCTTTTTTGACCTAAGTTTGAGGATTGCGCTCAAATCAAATGTCCTAGAACCAAATTTCCACATGTAACTACTAGATTGTGATAAAATACACTAATGGGTGAAGTTTGGTTGACTTCTGCGCAGCGGTTTGGGAGTTAACATAAAAATTACATTTCTCGGCCATATCGCATAGATCTCACTGTGAAAAGGCTTAAATGACTTTTTTAATTAAGTTTGATGATTGCGCTCAAACAAAATTTCCTAGAACAAAATTTTCAAATGTAACTACTAGATTGTGATACAATACACTATTGGGTGAAGTTTGGTTGACTTCTGCGCAGCGGTTTGGGAGTTAACATCAAAATTACATTTCTCGGCCATATCGCATAGATCTCACTGTGAAAAGGCTTAAATGGCTTTTTTGACCTAAGTTTGAGGATTGCGCTCAAATCAAATGTCCTATAACCAAATTTCCACACGTAACTACTAGATTGTGATACAATACACTAATGGGTGAAGTTTGGTTGACTTCTGCGCAGCGGTTTGGGAGTTAACATCAAAATTACATTTCTCGGCCATATCGCATAGATCTCACTGTGAAAAGGCTTAAATGGCTTTTTTGACCTAAGTTTGAGGATTGCGCTCAAATCAAATGTCCTAGAACCAAATTTCCACATGTAACTACTAGATTGTGATAAAATACACTAATGGGTGAAGTTTGGTTGACTTCTGCGCAGCGGTTTGGGAGTTAACATCAAAATTACATTTCTCGGCCATATCGCATAGATCTCACTGTGAAAAGGCTTAAATGACTTTTTTAATTAAGTTTGATGATTGCGCTCAAACAAAATTTCCTAGAACAAAATTTTCAAATGTAACTACTAGATTGTGATACAATACACTATTGGGTGAAGTTTGGTTGACTTCTGCGCAGCGGTTTGGGAGTTAACATCAAAATTACATTTCTCGGCCATATCGCATAGATCTCACTGTGAAAAGGCTTAAATGACTTTTTTAATTAAGTTTGATGATTGCGTTCATACAAAATGTCCTAGAACAAAATTTTCAAATGTAACTACTAGAATGTGATACAATACACTATTGGGTGAAGTTTGGTTGACTTCTGCGCAGCGGTTTGGGAGTTAACATCAAAATTACATTTCTCGGTCATATCGCATAGATCTCACTGTGAAAAGGCTTAAATGGCTTTTTTGACCTAAGTTTGAGGATTGCGCTCAAATCAAATGTCCTAGAACCAAATTTCCACATGTAACTACTAGATTGTGATAAAATACACTAATGGGTGAAGTTTGGTTGACTTTTGCGCAGCGGTTTGGGAGTTAACATCAAAATTACATTTCTCGGCCATATCACATAGATCTCACTGTGAAAAGGCTTAAATGGCTTTTTTGACCTAAGTTTGAGGATTGCGCTCAAACAAAATGTCCTAGAACAAAATTTTCAAATGTAACTACTAGATTGTGATACAATACACTATTGGGTGAAGTTTGGTTGACTTCTGCGCAGCGGTTTGGGAGTTAACATCAAAATTACATTTCTCGGCCATATCGCATAGATCTCACTGTGAAAAGGCTTAAATGACTTTTTTAATTAAGTTTGATGATTGCGTTCAAACAAAATGTCCTAGAACAAAATTTTCAAATGTAACTACTAGATTGTGATACAATACACTATTGGGTGAAGTTTGGTTGACTTCTGCGCAGCGGTTTGGGAGTTAACATCAAAATTACATTTCTCGGCCATATCGCATAGATCTCACTGTGAAAAGGCTTAAATGGCTTTTTTGACCTAAGTTTGAGGATTGCGCTCAAACCAAATGTCCTAGAACGAAATTTTCAAATGTAACTACTAGAATGTGATACAATACACTATTGGGTGAAGTTTGGTTGACTTCTGCGCAGCGGTTTGGGAGTTAACATCAAAATTACATTTCTCGGCCATATCGCATAGATCTCACTGTGAAAAGGCTTAAATGGCTTTTTTGACCTAAGTTTGAGGATTGCGCTCAAATCAAATGTCCTAGAACCAAATTTCCACATGTAACTACTAGATTGTGATAAAATACACTAATGGGTGAAGTTTGGTTGACTTCTGCGCAGCGGTTTGGGAGTTAACATAAAAATTACATTTCTCGGCCATATCGCATAGATCTCACTGTGAAAAGGCTTAAATGACTTTTTTAATTAAGTTTGATGATTGCGCTCAAACAAAATTTCCTAGAACAAAATTTTCAAATGTAACTACTAGATTGTGATACAATACACTATTGGGTGAAATTTGGTTGACTTCTGCGCAGCGGTTTGGGAGTTAACATCAAAATTACATTTCTCGGCCATATCGCATAGATCTCACTGTGAAAAGGCTTAAATGGCTTTTTTGACCTAAGTTTGAGGATTGCGCTCAAATCAAATGTCCTATAACCAAATTTCCACATGTAACTACTAGATTGTGATACAATACACTAATGGGTGAAGTTTGGTTGACTTCTGCGCAGCGGTTTGGGAGTTAACATCAAAATTACATTTCTCGGCCATATCGCATAGATCTCACTGTGAAAAGGCTTAAATGACTTTTTTAATTAAGTTTGATGATTGCGTTCAAACAAAATGTCCTAGAACAAAATTTTTAAATGTAACTACTAGATTGTGATACAATACACTATTGGGTGAAGTTTGGTTGACTTCTGCGCAGCGGTTTGGGAGTTAACATCAAAATTACATTTCTCGGCCATATCGCATAGATCTCACTGTGAAAAGGCTTAAATGGCTTTTTTGACCTAAGTTTGAGGATTGCGCTCAAATCAAATGTCCTAGAACCAAATTTCCACATGTAACTACTAGATTGTGATAAAATACACTAATGGGTGAAGTTTGGTTGACTTCTGCGCAGCGGTTTGGGAGTTAACATCAAAATTACATTTCTCGGCCATATCGCATAGATCTCACTGTGAAAAGGCTTAAATGACTTTTTTAATTAAGTTTGATGATTGCGCTCAAACAAAATTTCCTAGAACAAAATTTTCAAATGTAACTACTAGATTGTGATACAATACACTATTGGGTGAAGTTTGGTTGACTTCTGCGCAGCGGTTTGGGAGTTAACATCAAAATTACATTTCTCGGCCATATCGCATAGATCTCACTGTGAAAAGGCTTAAATGACTTTTTTAATTAAGTTTGATGATTGCGTTCAAACAAAATGTCCTAGAACAAAATTTTCAAATGTAACTACTAGATTGTGATACAATACACTATTGGGTGAAGTTTGGTTGACTTCTGCGCAGCGGTTTGGGAGTTAACATCAAAATTACATTTCTCGGCCATATCGCATAGATCTCACTGTGAAAAGGCTTAAATGGCTTTTTTGACCTAAGTTTGAGGATTGCGCTCAAATCAAATGTCCTAGAACCAAATTTCCACATGTAACTACTAGATTGTGATAAAATACACTAATGGGTGAAGTTTGGTTGACTTCTGCGCAGCGGTTTGGGAGTTAACATCAAAATTACATTTCTCGGCCATATCGCATAGATCTCACTGTGAAAAGGCTTAAATGACTTTTTTAATTAAGTTTGATGATTGCATTCAAACAAAATGTCCTAGAACAAAATTTTCAAATGTAACTACTAGATTGTGATACAATACACTATTGGGTGAAGTTTGGTTGACTTCTGCGCAGCGGTTTGGGAGTTAACATCAAAATTACATTTCTCGGCCATATCGCATAGATCTCACTGTGAAAAGGCTTAAATGGCTTTTTTGACCTAAGTTTGAGGATTGCGCTCAAATCAAATGTCCTAGAACCAAATTTCCACATGTAACTACTAGATTGTGATACAATACACTAATGGGTGAAGTTTGGTTTACTTCTGCGCAGCGGTTTGGGAGTTAACATCAAAATTACATTTCTCGGCCATATCGCATAGATCTCACTGTGAAAAGGCTTAAATGGCTTTTTTGACCTAAGTTTAATAATTGCGCTCAAACCAAATGTCCTAGAACGAAATTTTAAAATGTAACTACTAGAATGTGATACAATACACTATTGGGTGAAGTTTGGTTGACTTCTGCGCAGCGGTTTGGGAGTTAACATCAAAATTACATTTCTCGGCCATATTGCATAGATCTCACTGTGAAAAGGCTTAAATGGCTTTTTTGACCTAAGTTTGAGGATTGCGCTCAAATCAAATGTCCTAGAACCAAATTTCCACATGTAACTACTAGATTGTGATACAATACACTATTGGGTGAAGTTTGGTTGACTTCTGCGCAGCGGTTTGGGAGTTAACATCAAAATTACATTTCTCGGCCATATCGCATAGATCTCACTGTGAAAAGGCTTAAATGGCTTTTTTGACCTAAGTTTAAAGATTGCGCTCAAACCAAATGTCCTAGAACAAAATTTTCAAATGTAACTACTAGATTGTGATACAATACACTAATGGGTGAAGTTTGGTTGACTTCTGCGCAGCGGTTTGGGAGTTAACATCAAAATTACATTTCTCGGCCATATCGCATAGATCTCACTGTGAAAAGGCTTAAATGGCTTTTTTGACCTAAGTTTGAGGATTGCGCTCAAATCAAATGTCCTATAACCAAATTTCCACATGTAACTACTAGATTGTGATACAATACACTAATGGGTGAAGTTTGGTTGACTTTTGCGCAGCGGTTTGGGAGTTAACATCAAAATTACATTTCTCGGCCATATCACATAGATCTCACTGTGAAAAGGCTTAAATGGCTTTTTTGACCTAAGTTTGAGGATTGCGCTCAAACAAAATGTCCTAGAACAAAATTTTCAAATGTAACTACTAGATTGTGATACAATACACTATTGGGTGAAGTTTGGTTGACTTCTGCGCAGCGGTTTGGGAGTTAACATCAAAATTACATTTCTCGGCCATATCGCATAGATCTCACTGTGAAAAGGCTTAAATGACTTTTTTAATTAAGTTTGATGATTGCGTTCAAACAAAATGTCCTAGAACAAAATTTACAAATGTAACTACTAGATTGTGATACAATACACTATTGGGTGAAGTTTGGTTGACTTCTGCGCAGCGGTTTGGGAGTTAACATCAAAATTACATTTCTCGGCCATATCGCATAGATCTCACTGTGAAAAGGCTTAAATGGCTTTTTTGACCTAAGTTTGAGGATTGCGCTCAAACCAAATGTCCTAGAACGAAATTTTCAAATGTAACTACTAGAATGTGATACAATACACTATTGGGTGAAGTTTGGTTGACTTCTGCGCAGCGGTTTGGGAGTTAACATCAAAATTACATTTCTCGGCCATATCGCATAGATCTCACTGTGAAAAGGCTTAAATGGCTTTTTTGACCTAAGTTTGAGGATTGCGCTCAAATCAAATGTCCTAGAACCAAATTTCCACATGTAACTACTAGATTGTGATAAAATACACTAATGGGTGAAGTTTGGTTGACTTCTGCGCAGCGGTTTGGGAGTTAACATAAAAATTACATTTCTCGGCCATATCGCATAGATCTCACTGTGAAAAGGCTTAAATGACTTTTTTAATTAAGTTTGATGATTGCGCTCAAACAAAATTTCCTAGAACAAAATTTTCAAATGTAACTACTAGATTGTGATACAATACACTATTGGGTGAAATTTGGTTGACTTCTGCGCAGCGGTTTGGGAGTTAACATCAAAATTACATTTCTCGGCCATATCGCATAGATCTCACTGTGAAAAGGCTTAAATGGCTTTTTTGACCTAAGTTTGAGGATTGCGCTCAAATCAAATGTCCTATAACCAAATTTCCACATGTAACTACTAGATTGTGATACAATACACTAATGGGTGAAGTTTGGTTGACTTCTGCGCAGCGGTTTGGGAGTTAACATCAAAATTACATTTCTCGGCCATATCGCATAGATCTCACTGTGAAAAGGCTTAAATGACTTTTTTAATTAAGTTTGATGATTGCGTTCAAACAAAATGTCCTAGAACAAAATTTTCAAGTTTAACTACTAGATTGTGATACAATACACTATTGGGTGAAGTTTGGTTGACTTCTGCGCAGCGGTTTGGGAGTTAACATCAAAATTACATTTCTCGGCCATATCGCATAGATCTCACTGTGAAAAGGCTTAAATGACTTTTTTAATTAAGTTTGATGATTGCGTTCAAACAAAATGTCCTAGAACAAAATTTTCAAATGTAACTACTAGATTGTGATACAATACACTATTGGGTGAAGTTTGGTTGACTTCTGCGCAGCGGTTTGGGAGTTAACATCAAAATTACATTTCTCGGCCATATCGCATAGATCTCACTGTGAAAAGGCTTAAATGGCTTTTTTGACCTAAGTTTGAGGATTGCGCTCAAATCAAATGTCCTAGAACCAAATTTCCACATGTAACTACTAGATTGTGATAAAATACACTAATGGGTGAAGTTTGGTTGACTTCTGCGCAGCGGTTTGGGAGTTAACATCAAAATTACATTTCTCGGCCATATCGCATAGATCTCACTGTGAAAAGGCTTAAATGACTTTTTTAATTAAGTTTGATGATTGCATTCAAACAAAATGTCCTAGAACAAAATTTTCAAATGTAACTACTAGATTGTGATACAATACACTATTGGGTGAAGTTTGGTTGACTTCTGCGCAGCGGTTTGGGAGTTAACATCAAAATTACATTTCTCGGCCATATCGCATAGATCTCACTGTGAAAAGGCTTAAATGGCTTTTTTGACCTAAGTTTGAGGATTGCGCTCAAATCAAATGTCCTAGAACCAAATTTCCACATGTAACTACTAGATTGTGATACAATACACTAATGGGTGAAGTTTGGTTTACTTCTGCGCAGCGGTTTGGGAGTTAACATCAAAATTACATTTCTCGGCCATATCGCATAGATCTCACTGTGAAAAGGCTTAAATGGCTTTTTTGACCTAAGTTTAATAATTGCGCTCAAACCAAATGTCCTAGAACGAAATTTTAAAATGTAACTACTAGAATGTGATACAATACACTATTGGGTGAAGTTTGGTTGACTTCTGCGCAGCGGTTTGGGAGTTAACATCAAAATTACATTTCTCGGCCATATCGCATAGATCTCACTGTGAAAAGGCTTAAATGGCTTTTTTGACCTAAGTTTGAGGATTGCGCTCAAATCAAATGTCCTAGAACCAAATTTCCACATGTAACTACTAGATTGTGATACAATACACTATTGGGTGAAGTTTGGTTGACTTCTGCGCAGCGGTTTGGGAGTTAACATCAAAATTACATTTCTCGGCCATATCGCATAGATCTCACTGTGAAAAGGCTTAAATGGCTTTTTTGACCTAAGTTTAAAGATTGCGCTCAAACCAAATGTCCTAGAACGAAATTTTCAAATGTAACTACTAGATTGTGATACAATACACTAATGGGTGAAGTTTGGTTGACTTCTGCGCAGCGGTTTGGGAGTTAACATCAAAATTACATTTCTCGGACATATCGCATAGATCTCACTGTGAAAAGGCTTAAATGGCTTTTTTGACCTAAGTTTGAGGATTGCGCTCAAATCAAATGTCCTATAACCAAATTTCCACATGTAACTACTAGATTGTGATACAATACACTAATGGGTGAAGTTTGGTTGACTTCTGCGCAGCGGTTTGGGAGTGAACATCAAAATTACATTTCTCGGCCATATCGCATAGATCTCACTGTGAAAAGGCTTAAATGGCTTTTTTGACCTAAGTTTGAGGATTGCGCTCAAACAAAATGTCCTAGAACAAAATTTTCAAATGTAACTACTAGATTGTGATACAATACACTATTGGGTGAAGTTTGGTTGACTTCTGCGCAGCGGTTTGGGAGTTAACATCAAAATTACATTTCTCGGCCATATCGCATAGATCTCACTTTGAAAAGGCTTAAATGACTTTTTTAATTAAGTTTGATGATTGCGTTCAAACAAAATGTCCTAGAACAAAATTTTTAAATGTAACTACTAGATTGTGATACAATACACTATTGGGTGAAGTTTGGTTGACTTCTGCGCAGCGGTTTGGGAGTTAACATCAAAATTAAATTTCTCGGCCATATCGCATAGATCTCACTGTGAAAAGGCTTAAATGGCTTTTTTGACCTAAGTTTGAGGATTGCGCTCAAATCAAATGTCCTAGAACCAAATTTCCACATGTAACTACTAGATTGTGATAAAATACACTAATGGGTGAAGTTTGGTTGACTTCTGCGCAGCGGTTTGGGAGTTAACATCAAAATTACATTTCTCGGCCATATCGCATAGATCTCACTGTGAAAAGGCTTAAATGACTTTTTTAATTAAGTTTGATGATTGCGCTCAAACAAAATTTCCTAGAACAAAATTTTCAAATGTAACTACTAGATTGTGATACAATACACTATTGGGTGAAGTTTGGTTGACTTCTGCGCAGCGGTTTGGGAGTTAACATCAAAATTACATTTCTCGGCCATATCGCATAGATCTCACTGTGAAAAGGCTTAAATGACTTTTTTAATTAAGTTTGATGATTGCGTTCAAACAAAATGTCCTAGAACAAAATTTTCAAATGTAACTACTAGATTGTGATACAATACACTATTGGGTGAAGTTTGGTTGACTTCTGCGCAGCGGTTTGGGAGTTAACATCAAAATTACATTTCTCGGCCATATCGCATAGATCTCACTGTGAAAAGGCTTAAATGGCTTTTTTGACCTAAGTTTGAGGATTGCGCTCAAATCAAATGTCCTAGAACCAAATTTCCACATGTAACTACTAGATTGTGATAAAATACACTAATGGGTGAAGTTTGGTTGACTTCTGCGCAGCGGTTTGGGAGTTAACATAAAAATTACATTTCTCGGCCATATCGCATAGATCTCACTGTGAAAAGGCTTAAATGACTTTTTTAATTAAGTTTGATGATTGCGCTCAAACAAAATTTCCTAGAACAAAATTTTCAAATGTAACTACTAGATTGTGATACAATACACTATTGGGTGAAGTTTGGTTGACTTCTGCGCAGCGGTTTGGGAGTTAACATCAAAATTACATTTCTCGGCCATATCGCATAGATCTCACTGTGAAAAGGCTTAAATGGCTTTTTTGACCTAAGTTTGAGGATTGCGCTCAAATCAAATGTCCTATAACCAAATTTCCACACGTAACTACTAGATTGTGATACAATACACTAATGGGTGAAGTTTGGTTGACTTCTGCGCAGCGGTTTGGGAGTTAACATCAAAATTACATTTCTCGGCCATATCGCATAGATCTCACTGTGAAAAGGCTTAAATGGCTTTTTTGACCTAAGTTTGAGGATTGCGCTCAAATCAAATGTCCTAGAACCAAATTTCCACATGTAACTACTAGATTGTGATAAAATACACTAATGGGTGAAGTTTGGTTGACTTCTGCGCAGCGGTTTGGGAGTTAACATCAAAATTACATTTCTCGGCCATATCGCATAGATCTCACTGTGAAAAGGCTTAAATGACTTTTTTAATTAAGTTTGATGATTGCGCTCAAACAAAATTTCCTAGAACAAAATTTTCAAATGTAACTACTAGATTGTGATACAATACACTATTGGGTGAAGTTTGGTTGACTTCTGCGCAGCGGTTTGGGAGTTAACATCAAAATTACATTTCTCGGCCATATCGCATAGATCTCACTGTGAAAAGGCTTAAATGACTTTTTTAATTAAGTTTGATGATTGCGTTCATACAAAATGTCCTAGAACAAAATTTTCAAATGTAACTACTAGAATGTGATACAATACACTATTGGGTGAAGTTTGGTTGACTTCTGCGCAGCGGTTTGGGAGTTAACATCAAAATTACATTTCTCGGCCATATCGCATAGATCTCACTGTGAAAAGGCTTAAATGGCTTTTTTGACCTAAGTTTGAGGATTGCGCTCAAATCAAATGTCCTAGAACCAAATTTCCACATGTAACTACTAGATTGTGATAAAATACACTAATGGGTGAAGTTTGGTTGACTTTTGCGCAGCGGTTTGGGAGTTAACATCAAAATTACATTTCTCGGCCATATCACATAGATCTCACTGTGAAAAGGCTTAAATGGCTTTTTTGACCTAAGTTTGAGGATTGCGCTCAAACAAAATGTCCTAGAACAAAATTTTCAAATGTAACTACTAGATTGTGATACAATACACTATTGGGTGAAGTTTGGTTGACTTCTGCGCAGCGGTTTGGGAGTTAACATCAAAATTACATTTCTGGGCCATATCGCATAGATCTCACTGTGAAAAGGCTTAAATGACTTTTTTAATTAAGTTTGATGATTGCGTTCAAACAAAATGTCCTAGAACAAAATTTTCAAATGTAACTACTAGATTGTGATACAATACACTATTGGGTGAAGTTTGGTTGACTTCTGCGCAGCGGTTTGGGAGTTAACATCAAAATTACATTTCTCGGCCATATCGCATAGATCTCACTGTGAAAAGGCTTAAATGGCTTTTTTGACCTAAGTTTGAGGATTGCGCTCAAACCAAATGTCCTAGAACGAAATTTTCAAATGTAACTACTAGAATGTGATACAATACACTATTGGGTGAAGTTTGGTTGACTTCTGCGCAGCGGTTTGGGAGTTAACATCAAAATTACATTTCTCGGCCATATCGCATAGATCTCACTGTGAAAAGGCTTAAATGGCTTTTTTGACCTAAGTTTGAGGATTGCGCTCAAATCAAATGTCCTAGAACCAAATTTCCACATGTAACTACTAGATTGTGATAAAATACACTAATGGGTGAAGTTTGGTTGACTTCTGCGCAGCGGTTTGGGAGTTAACATAAAAATTACATTTCTCGGCCATATCGCATAGATCTCACTGTGAAAAGGCTTAAATGACTTTTTTAATTAAGTTTGATGATTGCGCTCAAACAAAATTTCCTAGAACAAAATTTTCAAATGTAACTACTAGATTGTGATACAATACACTATTGGGTGAAATTTGGTTGACTTCTGCGCAGCGGTTTGGGAGTTAACATCAAAATTACATTTCTCGGCCATATCGCATAGATCTCACTGTGAAAAGGCTTAAATGGCTTTTTTGACCTAAGTTTGAGGATTGCGCTCAAATCAAATGTCCTATAACCAAATTTCCACATGTAACTACTAGATTGTGATACAATACACTAATGGGTGAAGTTTGGTTGACTTCTGCGCAGCGGTTTGGGAGTTAACATCAAAATTACATTTCTCGGCCATATCGCATAGATCTCACTGTGAAAAGGCTTAAATGACTTTTTTAATTAAGTTTGATGATTGCGTTCAAACAAAATGTCCTAGAACAAAATTTTTAAATGTAACTACTAGATTGTGATACAAAACACTATTGGGTGAAGTTTGGTTGACTTCTGCGCAGCGGTTTGGGAGTTAACATCAAAATTACATTTCTCGGCCATATCGCATAGATCTCACTGTGAAAAGGCTTAAATGGCTTTTTTGACCTAAGTTTGAGGATTGCGCTCAAATCAAATGTCCTAGAACCAAATTTCCACATGTAACTACTAGATTGTGATAAAATACACTAATGGGTGAAGTTTGGTTGACTTCTGCGCAGCGGTTTGGGAGTTAACATCAAAATTACATTTCTCGGCCATATCGCATAGATCTCACTGTGAAAAGGCTTAAATGACTTTTTTAATTAAGTTTGATGATTGCGCTCAAACAAAATTTCCTAGAACAAAATTTTCAAATGTAACTACTAGATTGTGATACAATACACTATTGGGTGAAGTTTGGTTGACTTCTGCGCAGCGGTTTGGGAGTTAACATCAAAATTACATTTCTCGGCCATATCGCATAGATCTCACTGTGAAAAGGCTTAAATGACTTTTTTAATTAAGTTTGATGATTGCGTTCAAACAAAATGTCCTAGAACAAAATTTTCAAATGTAACTACTAGATTGTGATACAATACACTATTGGGTGAAGTTTGGTTGACTTCTGCGCAGCGGTTTGGGAGTTAACATCAAAATTACATTTCTCGGCCATATCGCATAGATCTCACTGTGAAAAGGCTTAAATGGCTTTTTTGACCTAAGTTTGAGGATTGCGCTCAAATCAAATGTCCTAGAACCAAATTTCCACATGTAACTACTAGATTGTGATACAATACACTAATGGGTGAAGTTTGGTTTACTTCTGCGCAGCGGTTTGGGAGTTAACATCAAAATTACATTTCTCGGCCATATCGCATAGATCTCACTGTGAAAAGGCTTAAATGGCTTTTTTGACCTCAGTTTAATAATTGCGCTCAAACCAAATGTCCTAGAACGAAATTTTAAAATGTAACTACTAGAATGTGATACAATACACTATTGGGTGAAGTTTGGTTGACTTCTGCGCAGCGGTTTGGGAGTTAACATCAAAATTACATTTCTCGGCCATATTGCATAGATCTCACTGTGAAAAGGCTTAAATGGCTTTTTTGACCTAAGTTTGAGGATTGCGCTCAAATCAAATGTCCTAGAACCAAATTTCCACATGTAACTACTAGATTGTGATACAATACACTATTGGGTGAAGTTTGGTTGACTTCTGCGCAGCGGTTTGGGAGTTAACATCAAAATTACATTTCTCGGCCATATCGCATAGATCTCACTGTGAAAAGGCTTAAATGGCTTTTTTGACCTAAGTTTAAAGATTGCGCTCAAACCAAATGTCCTAGAACGAAATTTTCAAATGTAACTACTAGATTGTGATACAATACACTAATGGGTGAAGTTTGGTTGACTTCTGCGCAGCGGTTTGGGAGTTAACATCAAAATTACATTTCTCGGCCATATCGCATAGATCTCACTGTGAAAAGGCTTAAATGGCTTTTTTGACCTAAGTTTGAGGATTGCGCTCAAATCAAATGTCCTATAACCAAATTTCCACATGTAACTACTAGATTGTGATACAATACACTAATGGGTGAAGTTTGGTTGACTTCTGCGCAGCGGTTTGGGAGTGAACATCAAAATTACATTTCTCGGCCATATCGCATAGATCTCACTGTGAAAAGGCTTAAATTGCTTTTTTGACCTAAGTTTAAGGATTGCGCTCAAACAAAATGTCCTAGAACAAAATTTTCAAATGTAACTACTAGATTGTGATACAATACACTATTGGGTGAAGTTTGGTTGACTTCTGCGCAGCGGTTTGGGAGTTAACATCAAAATTACATTTCTCGGCCATATCGCATAGATCTCACTGTGAAAAGGCTTAAATGACTTTTTTAATTAAGTTTGATGATTGCGTTCAAACAAAATGTCCTAGAACAAAATTTTTAAATGTAACTACTAGATTGTGATACAATACACTATTGGGTGAAGTTTGGTTGACTTCTGCGCAGCGGTTTGGGAGTGAACATCAAAATTACATTTCTCGGCCATATCGCATAGATCTCACTGTGAAAAGGCTTAAATGGCTTTTTTGACCTAAGTTTGAGGATTGCGCTCAAATCAAATGTCCTAGAACCAAATTTCCACATGTAACTACTAGATTGTGATAAAATACACTAATGGGTGAAGTTTGGTTGACTTCTGCGCAGCGGTTTGGGAGTTAACATCAAAATTACATTTCTCGGCCATATCGCATAGATCTCACTGTGAAAAGGCTTAAATGACTTTTTTAATTAAGTTTGATGATTGCGCTCAAACAAAATTTCCTAGAACAAAATTTTCAAATGTAACTACTAGATTGTGATACAATACACTATTGGGTGAAGTTTGGTTGACTTCTGCGCAGCGGTTTGGGAGTTAACATCAAAATTACATTTCTCGGCCATATCGCATAGATCTCACTGTGAAAAGGCTTAAATGACTTTTTTAATTAAGTTTGATGATTGCGTTCAAACAAAATGTCCTAGAACAAAATTTTCAAATGTAACTACTAGATTGTGATACAATACACTATTGGGTGAAGTTTGGTTGACTTCTGCGCAGCGGTTTGGGAGTTAACATCAAAATTACATTTCTCGGCCATATCGCATAGATCTCACTGTGAAAAGGCTTAAATGGCTTTTTTGACCTAAGTTTGAGGATTGCGCTCAAATCAAATGTCCTAGAACCAAATTTCCACATGTAACTACTAGATTGTGATAAAATACACTAATGGGTGAAGTTTGGTTGACTTCTGCGCAGCGGTTTGGGAGTTAACATCAAAATTACATTTCTCGGCCATATCGCATAGATCTCACTGTGAAAAGGCTTAAATGACTTTTTTAATTAAGTTTGATGATTGCGCTCAAACAAAATTTCCTAGAACAAAATTTTCAAATGTAACTACTAGATTGTGATACAATACACTATTGGGTGAAGTTTGGTTGACTTCTGCGCAGCGGTTTGGGAGTTAACATCAAAATTACATTTCTCGGCCATATCGCATAGATCTCACTGTGAAAAGGCTTAAATGACTTTTTTAATTAAGTTTGATGATTGCGTTCATACAAAATGTCCTAGAACAAAATTTTCAAATGTAACTACTAGAATGTGATACAATACACTATTGGGTGAAGTTTGGTTGACTTCTGCGCAGCGGTTTGGGAGTTAACATCAAAATTACATTTCTCGGCCATATCGCATAGATCTCACTGTGAAAAGGCTTAAATGGCTTTTTTGACCTAAGTTTGAGGATTGCGCTCAAATCAAATGTCCTAGAACCAAATTTCCACATGTAACTACTAGATTGTGATAAAATACACTAATGGGTGAAGTTTGGTTGACTTTTGCGCAGCGGTTTGGGAGTTAACATCAAAATTACATTTCTCGGCCATATCGCATAGATCTCACTGTGAAAAGGCTTAAATGACTTTTTTAATTAAGTTTGATGATTGCGCTCAAACAAAATTTCCTAGAACAAAATTTTCAAATGTAACTACTAGATTGTGATACAATACACTATTGGGTGAAGTTTGGTTGACTTCTGCGCAGCGGTTTGGGAGTTAACATCAAAATTACATTTCTCGGCCATATCGCATAGATCTCACTGTGAAAAGGCTTAAATGGCTTTTTTGACCTAAGTTTGAGGATTGCGCTCAAATCAAATGTCCTATAACCAAATTTCCACATGTAACTACTAGATTGTGATACAATACACTAATGGGTGAAGTTTGGTTGACTTCTGCGCAGCGGTTTGGGAGTTAACATCAAAATTACATTTCTCGGCCATATCGCATAGATCTCACTGTGAAAAGGCTTAAATGACTTTTTTAATTAAGTTTGATGATTGCGTTCAAACAAAATGTCCTAGAACAAAATTTTTAAATGTAACTACTAGATTGTGATACAATACACTATTGGGTGAAGTTTGGTTGACTTCTGCGCAGCGGTTTGGGAGTTAACATCAAAATTACATTTCTCGGCCATATCGCATAGATCTCACTGTGAAAAGGCTTAAATGGCTTTTTTGACCTAAGTTTGAGGATTGCGCTCAAATCAAATGTCCTAGAACCAAATTTCCACATGTAACTACTAGATTGTGATAAAATACACTAATGGGTGAAGTTTGGTTGACTTCTGCGCAGCGGTTTGGGAGTTAACATCAAAATTACAATTCTCGGCCATATCGCATAGATCTCACTGTGAAAAGGCTTAAATGACTTTTTTAATTAAGTTTGATGATTGCGCTCAAACAAAATTTCCTAGAACAAAATTTTCAAATGTAACTACTAGATTGTGATACAATACACTATTGGGTGAAGTTTGGTTGACTTCTGCGCAGCGGTTTGGGAGTTAACATCAAAATTACATTTCTCGGCCATATCGCATAGATCTCACTGTGAAAAGGCTTAAATGACTTTTTTAATTAAGTTTGATGATTGCGTTCAAACAAAATGTCCTAGAACAAAATTTTCAAATGTAACTACTAGATTGTGATACAATACACTATTGGGTGAAGTTTGGTTGACTTCTGCGCAGCGGTTTGGGAGTTAACATCAAAATTACATTTCTCGGCCATATCGCATAGATCTCACTGTGAAAAGGCTTAAATGGCTTTTTTGACCTAAGTTTGAGGATTGCGCTCAAACCAAATGTCCTAGAACGAAATTTTCAAATGTAACTACTAGAATGTGATACAATACACTATTGGGTGAAGTTTGGTTGACTTCTGCGCAGCGGTTTGGGAGTTAACATCAAAATTACATTTCTCGGCCATATCGCATAGATCTCACTGTGAAAAGGCTTAAATGGCTTTTTTGACCTAAGTTTGAGGATTGCGCTCAAATCAAATGTCCTAGAACCAAATTTCCACATGTAACTACTAGATTGTGATAAAATACACTAATGGGTGAAGTTTGGTTGACTTCTGCGCAGCGGTTTGGGAGTTAACATAAAAATTACATTTCTCGGCCATATCGCATAGATCTCACTGTGAAAAGGCTTAAATGACTTTTTTAATTAAGTTTGATGATTGCGCTCAAACAAAATTTCCTAGAACAAAATTTTCAAATGTAACTACTAGATTGTGATACAATACACTATTGGGTGAAATTTGGTTGACTTCTGCGCAGCGGTTTGGGAGTTAACATCAAAATTACATTTCTCGGCCATATCGCATAGATCTCACTGTGAAAAGGCTTAAATGGCTTTTTTGACCTAAGTTTGAGGATTGCGCTCAAATCAAATGTCCTATAACCAAATTTCCACATGTAACTACTAGATTGTGATACAATACACTAATGGGTGAAGTTTGGTTGACTTCTGCGCAGCGGTTTGGGAGTTAACATCAAAATTACATTTCTCGGCCATATCGCATAGATCTCACTGTGAAAAGGCTTAAATGACTTTTTTAATTAAGTTTGATGATTGCGTTCAAACAAAATGTCCTAGAACAAAATTTTTAAATGTAACTACTAGATTGTGATACAAAACACTATTGGGTGAAGTTTGGTTGACTTCTGCGCAGCGGTTTGGGAGTTAACATCAAAATTACATTTCTCGGCCATATCGCATAGATCTCACTGTGAAAAGGCTTAAATGGCTTTTTTGACCTAAGTTTGAGGATTGCGCTCAAATCAAATGTCCTAGAACCAAATTTCCACATGTAACTACTAGATTGTGATAAAATACACTAATGGGTGAAGTTTGGTTGACTTCTGCGCAGCGGTTTGGGAGTTAACATCAAAATTACATTTCTCGGCCATATCGCATAGATCTCACTGTGAAAAGGCTTAAATGACTTTTTTAATTAAGTTTGATGATTGCGCTCAAACAAAATTTCCTAGAACAAAATTTTCAAATGTAACTACTAGATTGTGATACAATACACTATTGGGTGAAGTTTGGTTGACTTCTGCGCAGCGGTTTGGGAGTTAACATCAAAATTACATTTCTCGGCCATATCGCATAGATCTCACTGTGAAAAGGCTTAAATGACTTTTTTAATTAAGTTTGATGATTGCGTTCAAACAAAATGTCCTAGAACAAAATTTTCAAATGTAACTACTAGATTGTGATACAATACACTATTGGGTGAAGTTTGGTTGACTTCTGCGCAGCGGTTTGGGAGTTAACATCAAAATTACATTTCTCGGCCATATCGCATAGATCTCACTGTGAAAAGGCTTAAATGGCTTTTTTGACCTAAGTTTGAGGATTGCGCTCAAATCAAATGTCCTAGAACCAAATTTCCACATGTAACTACTAGATTGTGATACAATACACTAATGGGTGAAGTTTGGTTTACTTCTGCGCAGCGGTTTGGGAGTTAACATCAAAATTACATTTCTCGGCCATATCGCATAGATCTCACTGTGAAAAGGCTTAAATGGCTTTTTTGACCTCAGTTTAATAATTGCGCTCAAACCAAATGTCCTAGAACGAAATTTTAAAATGTAACTACTAGAATGTGATACAATACACTATTGGGTGAAGTTTGGTTGACTTCTGCGCAGCGGTTTGGGAGTTAACATCAAAATTACATTTCTCGGCCATATTGCATAGATCTCACTGTGAAAAGGCTTAAATGGCTTTTTTGACCTAAGTTTGAGGATTGCGCTCAAATCAAATGTCCTAGAACCAAATTTCCACATGTAACTACTAGATTGTGATACAATACACTATTGGGTGAAGTTTGGTTGACTTCTGCGCAGCGGTTTGGGAGTTAACATCAAAATTACATTTCTCGGCCATATCGCATAGATCTCACTGTGAAAAGGCTTAAATGGCTTTTTTGACCTAAGTTTAAAGATTGCGCTCAAACCAAATGTCCTAGAACGAAATTTTCAAATGTAACTACTAGATTGTGATACAATACACTAATGGGTGAAGTTTGGTTGACTTCTGCGCAGCGGTTTGGGAGTTAACATCAAAATTACATTTCTCGGCCATATCGCATAGATCTCACTGTGAAAAGGCTTAAATGGCTTTTTTGACCTAAGTTTGAGGATTGCGCTCAAATCAAATGTCCTATAACCAAATTTCCACATGTAACTACTAGATTGTGATACAATACACTAATGGGTGAAGTTTGGTTGACTTCTGCGCAGCGGTTTGGGAGTGAACATCAAAATTACATTTCTCGGCCATATCGCATAGATCTCACTGTGAAAAGGCTTAAATTGCTTTTTTGACCTAAGTTTAAGGATTGCGCTCAAACAAAATGTCCTAGAACAAAATTTTCAAATGTAACTACTAGATTGTGATACAATACACTATTGGGTGAAGTTTGGTTGACTTCTGCGCAGCGGTTTGGGAGTTAACATCAAAATTACATTTCTCGGCCATATCGCATAGATCTCACTGTGAAAAGGCTTAAATGACTTTTTTAATTAAGTTTGATGATTGCGTTCAAACAAAATGTCCTAGAACAAAATTTTTAAATGTAACTACTAGATTGTGATACAATACACTATTGGGTGAAGTTTGGTTGACTTCTGCGCAGCGGTTTGGGAGTGAACATCAAAATTACATTTCTCGGCCATATCGCATAGATCTCACTGTGAAAAGGCTTAAATGGCTTTTTTGACCTAAGTTTGAGGATTGCGCTCAAATCAAATGTCCTAGAACCAAATTTCCACATGTAACTACTAGATTGTGATAAAATACACTAATGGGTGAAGTTTGGTTGACTTCTGCGCAGCGGTTTGGGAGTTAACATCAAAATTACATTTCTCGGCCATATCGCATAGATCTCACTGTGAAAAGGCTTAAATGACTTTTTTAATTAAGTTTGATGATTGCGCTCAAACAAAATTTCCTAGAACAAAATTTTCAAATGTAACTACTAGATTGTGATACAATACACTATTGGGTGAAGTTTGGTTGACTTCTGCGCAGCGGTTTGGGAGTTAACATCAAAATTACATTTCTCGGCCATATCGCATAGATCTCACTGTGAAAAGGCTTAAATGACTTTTTTAATTAAGTTTGATGATTGCGTTCAAACAAAATGTCCTAGAACAAAATTTTCAAATGTAACTACTAGATTGTGATACAATACACTATTGGGTGAAGTTTGGTTGACTTCTGCGCAGCGGTTTGGGAGTTAACATCAAAATTACATTTCTCGGCCATATCGCATAGATCTCACTGTGAAAAGGCTTAAATGGCTTTTTTGACCTAAGTTTGAGGATTGCGCTCAAATCAAATGTCCTAGAACCAAATTTCCACATGTAACTACTAGATTGTGATAAAATACACTAATGGGTGAAGTTTGGTTGACTTCTGCGCAGCGGTTTGGGAGTTAACATCAAAATTACATTTCTCGGCCATATCGCATAGATCTCACTGTGAAAAGGCTTAAATGACTTTTTTAATTAAGTTTGATGATTGCGCTCAAACAAAATTTCCTAGAACAAAATTTTCAAATGTAACTACTAGATTGTGATACAATACACTATTGGGTGAAGTTTGGTTGACTTCTGCGCAGCGGTTTGGGAGTTAACATCAAAATTACATTTCTCGGCCATATCGCATAGATCTCACTGTGAAAAGGCTTAAATGACTTTTTTAATTAAGTTTGATGATTGCGTTCATACAAAATGTCCTAGAACAAAATTTTCAAATGTAACTACTAGAATGTGATACAATACACTATTGGGTGAAGTTTGGTTGACTTCTGCGCAGCGGTTTGGGAGTTAACATCAAAATTACATTTCTCGGCCATATCGCATAGATCTCACTGTGAAAAGGCTTAAATGGCTTTTTTGACCTAAGTTTGAGGATTGCGCTCAAATCAAATGTCCTAGAACCAAATTTCCACATGTAACTACTAGATTGTGATAAAATACACTAATGGGTGAAGTTTGGTTGACTTTTGCGCAGCGGTTTGGGAGTTAACATCAAAATTACATTTCTCGGCCATATCGCATAGATCTCACTGTGAAAAGGCTTAAATGACTTTTTTAATTAAGTTTGATGATTGCGCTCAAACAAAATTTCCTAGAACAAAATTTTCAAATGTAACTACTAGATTGTGATACAATACACTATTGGGTGAAGTTTGGTTGACTTCTGCGCAGCGGTTTGGGAGTTAACATCAAAATTACATTTCTCGGCCATATCGCATAGATCTCACTGTGAAAAGGCTTAAATGGCTTTTTTGACCTAAGTTTGAGGATTGCGCTCAAATCAAATGTCCTATAACCAAATTTCCACATGTAACTACTAGATTGTGATACAATACACTAATGGGTGAAGTTTGGTTGACTTCTGCGCAGCGGTTTGGGAGTTAACATCAAAATTACATTTCTCGGCCATATCGCATAGATCTCACTGTGAAAAGGCTTAAATGACTTTTTTAATTAAGTTTGATGATTGCGTTCAAACAAAATGTCCTAGAACAAAATTTTTAAATGTAACTACTAGATTGTGATACAATACACTATTGGGTGAAGTTTGGTTGACTTCTGCGCAGCGGTTTGGGAGTTAACATCAAAATTACATTTCTCGGCCATATCGCATAGATCTCACTGTGAAAAGGCTTAAATGGCTTTTTTGACCTAAGTTTGAGGATTGCGCTCAAATCAAATGTCCTAGAACCAAATTTCCACATGTAACTACTAGATTGTGATAAAATACACTAATGGGTGAAGTTTGGTTGACTTCTGCGCAGCGGTTTGGGAGTTAACATCAAAATTACAATTCTCGGCCATATCGCATAGATCTCACTGTGAAAAGGCTTAAATGACTTTTTTAATTAAGTTTGATGATTGCGCTCAAACAAAATTTCCTAGAACAAAATTTTCAAATGTAACTACTAGATTGTGATACAATACACTATTGGGTGAAGTTTGGTTGACTTCTGCGCAGCGGTTTGGGAGTTAACATCAAAATTACATTTCTCGGCCATATCGCATAGATCTCACTGTGAAAAGGCTTAAATGACTTTTTTAATTAAGTTTGATGATTGCGTTCAAACAAAATGTCCTAGAACAAAATTTTCAAATGTAACTACTAGATTGTGATACAATACACTATTGGGTGAAGTTTGGTTGACTTCTGCGCAGCGGTTTGGGAGTTAACATCAAAATTACATTTCTCGGCCATATCGCATAGATCTCACTGTGAAAAGGCTTAAATGGCTTTTTTGACCTAAGTTTGAGGATTGCGCTCAAACAAAATGTCCTAGAACAAAATTTTCAAATGTAACTACTAGATTGTGATACAATACACTATTGGGTGAAGTTTGGTTGACTTCTGCGCAGCGGTTTGGGAGTTAACATCAAAATTACATTTCTCGGCCATATCGCATAGATCTCACTGTGAAAAGGCTTAAATGACTTTTTTAATTAAGTTTGATGATTGCGTTCAAACAAAATGTCCTAGAACAAAATTTTCAAATGTAACTACTAGATTGTGATACAATACACTATTGGGTGAAGTTTGGTTGACTTCTGCGCAGCGGTTTGGGAGTTAACATCAAAATTACATTTCTCGGCCATATCGCATAGATATCACTGTGAAAAGGCTTAAATGGCTTTTTTGACCTAAGTTTGAGGATTGCGCTCAAACCAAATGTCCTAGAACGAAATTTTCAAATGTAACTACTAGAATGTGATACAATACACTATTGGGTGAAGTTTGGTTGACTTCTGCGCAGCGGTTTGGGAGTTAACATCAAAATTACATTTCTCGGCCATATCGCATAGATCTCACTGTGAAAAGGCTTAAATGGCTTTTTTGACCTAAGTTTGAGGATTGCGCTCAAATCAAATGTCCTAGAACCAAATTTCCACATGTAACTACTAGATTGTGATAAAATACACTAATGGGTGAAGTTTGGTTGACTTCTGCGCAGCGGTTTGGGAGTTAACATAAAAATTACATTTCTCGGCCATATCGCATAGATCTCACTGTGAAAAGGCTTAAATGACTTTTTTAATTAAGTTTGATGATTGCGCTCAAACAAAATTTCCTAGAACAAAATTTTCAAATGTAACTACTAGATTGTGATACAATACACTTTTGGGTGAAGTTTGGTTGACTTCTGCGCAGCGGTTTGGGAGTTAACATCAAAATTACATTTCTCGGCCATATCGCATAGATCTCACTGTGAAAAGGCTTAAATGGCTTTTTTGACCTAAGTTTGAGGATTGCGCTCAAATCAAATGTCCTATAACCAAATTTCCACATGTAACTACTAGAATGTGATACAATACACTAATGGGTGAAGTTTGGTTGACTTCTGCGCAGCGGTTTGGGAGTTAACATCAAAATTACATTTCTCGGCCATATCGCATAGATCTCTCTGTGAAAAGGCTTAAATGACTTTTTTAATTAAGTTTGATGATTGCGTTCAAACAAAATGTCCTAGAACAAAATTTTTAAATGTAACTACTAGATTGTGATACAATACACTATTGGGTGAAGTTTGGTTGACTTCTGCGCAGCGGTTTGGGAGTTAACATCAAAATTACATTTCTCGGCCATATCGCATAGATCTCACTGTGAAAAGGCTTAAATGGCTTTTTTGACCTAAGTTTGAGGATTGCGCTCAAATCAAATGTCCTAGAACCAAATTTCCACATGTAACTACTAGATTGTGATAAAATACACTAATGGGTGAAGTTTGGTTGACTTCTGCGCAGCGGTTTGGGAGTTAACATCAAAATTACATTTCTCGGCCATATCGCATAGATCTCACTGTGAAAAGGCTTAAATGACTTTTTTAATTAAGTTTGATGATTGCGCTCAAACAAAATTTCCTAGAACAAAATTTTCAAATGTAACTACTAGATTGTGATACAATACACTATTGGGTGAAGTTTGGTTGACTTCTGCGCAGCGGTTTGGGAGTTAACATCAAAATTACATTTCTCGGCCATATCGCATAGATCTCACTGTGAAAAGGCTTAAATGACTTTTTTAATTAAGTTTGATGATTGCGTTCAAACAAAATGTCCTAGAACAAAATTTTCAAATGTAACTACTAGATTGTGATACAATACACTATTGGGTGAAGTTTGGTTGACTTCTGCGCAGCGGTTTGGGAGTTAACATCAAAATTACATTTCTCGGCCATATCGCATAGATCTCACTGTGAAAAGGCTTAAATGGCTTTTTTGACCTAAGTTTGAGGATTGCGCTCAAATCAAATGTCCTAGAACCAAATTTCCACATGTAACTACTAGATTGTGATAAAATACACTAATGGGTGAAGTTTGGTTGACTTCTGCGCAGCGGTTTGGGAGTTAACATCAAAATTACATTTCTCGGCCATATCGCATAGATCTCACTGTGAAAAGGCTTAAATGACTTTTTTAATTAAGTTTGATGATTGCATTCAAACAAAATGTCCTAGAACAAAATTTTCAAATGTAACTACTAGATTGTGATACAATACACTATTGGGTGAAGTTTGGTTGACTTCTGCGCAGCGGTTTGGGAGTTAACATCAAAATTACATTTCTCGGCCATATCGCATAGATCTCACTGTGAAAAGGCTTAAATGGCTTTTTTGACCTAAGTTTGAGGATTGCGCTCAAATCAAATGTCCTAGAACCAAATTTCCACATGTAACTACTAGATTGTGATACAATACACTAATGGGTGAAGTTTGGTTTACTTCTGCGCAGCGGTTTGGGAGTTAACATCAAAATTACATTTCTCGGCCATATCGCATAGATCTCACTGTGAAAAGGCTTAAATGGCTTTTTTGACCTAAGTTTAATAATTGCGCTCAAACCAAATGTCCTAGAACGAAATTTTAAAATGTAACTACTAGAATGTGATACAATACACTATTGGGTGAAGTTTGGTTGACTTCTGCGCAGCGGTTTGGGAGTTAACATCAAAATTACATTTCTCGGCCATATCGCATAGATCTCACTGTGAAAAGGCTTAAATGGCTTTTTTGACCTAAGTTTGAGGATTGCGCTTAAATCAAATGTCCTAGAACCAAATTTCCACATGTAACTACTAGATTGTGATACAATACACTATTGGGTGAAGTTTGGTTGACTTCTGCGCAGCGGTTTGGGAGTTAACATCAAAATTACATTTCTCGGCCATATCGCATAGATCTCACTGTGAAAAGGCTTAAATGGCTTTTTTGACCTAAGTTAAAAGATTGCGCTCAAACCAAATGTCCTAGAACGAAATTTTCAAATGTAACTACTAGATTGTGATACAATACACTAATGGGTGAAGTTTGGTTGACTTCTGCGCAGCGGTTTGGGAGTTAACATCAAAATTACATTTCTCGGCCATATCGCATAGATCTCACTGTGAAAAGGCTTAAATGGCTTTTTTGACCTAAGTTTGAGGATTGCGCTCAAATCAAATGTCCTATAACCAAATTTCCACATGTAACTACTAGATTGTGATACAATACACTAACGGGTGAAGTTTGGTTGACTTCTGCGCAGCGGTTTGGGAGTGAACATCAAAATTACATTTCTCGGCCATATCGCATAGATCTCACTGTGAAAAGGCTTAAATGGCTTTTTTGACCTAAGTTTGAGGATTGCGCTCAAATCAAATGTCCTAGAACCAAATTTCCACATGTAACTACTAGATTGTGATACAATACACTAATGGGTGAAGTTTGGTTGACTTCTGCGTAGCGGTTTGGGAGTGAACATCAAAATTACATTTCTCGGCCATATCGCATAGATCTCACTGTGAAAAGGCTTAAATGGCTTTTTTGACCTAAGTTTGAGGATTGCGCTCAAATCAAATGTCCTAGAACCAAATTTCCACATGTAACTACTAGATTGTGATAAAATACACTAATGGGTGAAGTTTGGTTGACTTCTGCGCAGCGGTTTGGGAGTTAACATCAAAATTACATTTCTCGGCCATATCGCATAGATCTCACTGTGAAAAGGCTTAAATGACTTTTTTAATTAAGTTTGATGATTGCGCTCAAACAAAATTTCCTAGAACAAAATTTTCAAATGTAACTACTAGATTGTGATACAATACACTATTGGGTGAAGTTTGGTTGACTTCTGCGCAGCGGTTTGGGAGTTAACATCAAAATTACATTTCTCGGCCATATCGCATAGATCTCACTGTGAAAAGGCTTAAATGGCTTTTTTGACCTAAGTTTGAGGATTGCGCTCAAATCAAATGTCCTAGAACCAAATTTCCACATGTAACTACTAGATTGTGATAAAATACACTAATGGGTGAAGTTTGGTTGACTTCTGCGCAGCGGTTTGGGAGTTAACATCAAAATTACATTTCTCGGCCATATCGCATAGATCTCACTGTGAAAAGGCTTAAATGACTTTTTTAATTAAGTTTGATGATTGCGCTCAAACAAAATTTCCTAGAACAAAATTTTCAAATGTAACTACTAGATTGTGATACAATACACTATTGGGTGAAGTTTGGTTGACTTCTGCGCAGCGGTTTGGGAGTTAACATCAAAATTACATTTCTCGGCCATATCGCATAGATCTCACTGTGAAAAGGCTTAAATGACTTTTTTAATTAAGTTTGATGATTGCGTTCATACAAAATGTCCTAGAACAAAATTTTCAAATGTAACTACTAGAATGTGATACAATACACTATTGGGTGAAGTTTGGTTGACTTCTGCGCAGCGGTTTGGGAGTTAACATCAAAATTACATTTCTCGGCCATATCGCATAGATCTCACTGTGAAAAGGCTTAAATGGCTTTTTTGACCTAAGTTTGAGGATTGCGCTCAAATCAAATGTCCTAGAACCAAATTTCCACATGTAACTACTAGATTGTGATAAAATACACTAATGGGTGAAGTTTGGTTGACTTTTGCGCAGCGGTTTGGGAGTTAACATCAAAATTACATTTCTCGGCCATATCGCATAGATCTCACTGTGAAAAGGCTTAAATGACTTTTTTAATTAAGTTTGATGATTGCGCTCAAACAAAATTTCCTAGAACAAAATTTTCAAATGTAACTACTAGATTGTGATACAAGACACTATTGGGTGAAGTTTGGTTGACTTCTGCGCAGCGGTTTGGGAGTTAACATCAAAATTACATTTCTCGGCCATATCGCATAGATCTCACTGTGAAAAGGCTTAAATGGCTTTTTTGACCTAAGTTTGAGGATTGCGCTCAAATCAAATGTCCTATAACCAAATTTCCACATGTAACTACTAGATTGTGATACAATACACTAATGGGTGAAGTTTGGTTGACTTCTGCGCAGCGGTTTGGGAGTTAACATCAAAATTACATTTCTCGGCCATATCGCATAGATCTCACTGTGAAAAGGCTTAAATGACTTTTTTAATTAAGTTTGATGATTGCGTTCAAACAAAATGTCCTAGAACAAAATTTTTAAATGTAACTACTAGATTGTGATACAATACACTATTGGGTGAAGTTTGGTTGACTTCTGCGCAGCGGTTTGGGAGTTAACATCAAAATTACATTTCTCGGCCATATCGCATAGATCTCACTGTGAAAAGGCTTAAATGGCTTTTTTGACCTAAGTTTGAGGATTGCGCTCAAATCAAATGTCCTAGAACCAAATTTCCACATGTAACTACTAGATTGTGATAAAATACACTAATGGGTGAAGTTTGGTTGACTTCTGCGCAGCGGTTTGGGAGTTAACATCAAAATTACAATTCTCGGCCATATCGCATAGATCTCACTGTGAAAAGGCTTAAATGACTTTTTTAATTAAGTTTGATGATTGCGCTCAAACAAAATTTCCTAGAACAAAATTTTCAAATGTAACTACTAGATTGTGATACAATACACTATTGGGTGAAGTTTGGTTGACTTCTGCGCAGCGGTTTGGGAGTTAACATCAAAATTACATTTCTTGGCCATATCGCATAGATCTCACTGTGAAAAGGCTTAAATGACTTTTTTAATTAAGTTTGATGATTGCGTTCAAACAAAATGTCCTAGAACAAAATTTTCAAATGTAACTACTAGATTGTGATACAATACACTATTGGGTGAAGTTTGGTTGACTTCTGCGCAGCGGTTTGGGAGTTAACATCAAAATTACATTTCTCGGCCATATCGCATAGATCTCACTGTGAAAAGGCTTAAATGGCTTTTTTGACCTAAGTTTGAGGATTGCGCTCAAACCAAATGTCCTAGAACGAAATTTTCAAATGTAACTACTAGAATGTGATACAATACACTATTGGGTGAAGTTTGGTTGACTTCTGCGCAGCGGTTTGGGAGTTAACATCAAAATTACATTTCTCGGCCATATCGCATAGATCTCACTGTGAAAAGGCTTAAATGGCTTTTTTGACCTAAGTTTGAGGATTGCGCTCAAATCAAATGTCCTAGAACCAAATTTCCACATGTAACTACTAGATTGTGATAAAATACACTAATGGGTGAAGTTTGGTTGACTTCTGCGCAGCGGTTTGGGAGTTAACATAAAAATTACATTTCTCGGCCATATCGCATAGATCTCACTGTGAAAAGGCTTAAATGACTTTTTTAATTAAGTTTGATGATTGCGCTCAAACAAAATTTCCTAGAACAAAATTTTCAAATGTAACTACTAGATTGTGATACAATACACTTTTGGGTGAAGTTTGGTTGACTTCTGCGCAGCGGTTTGGGAGTTAACATCAAAATTACATTTCTCGGCCATATCGCATAGATCTCACTGTGAAAAGGCTTAAATGGCTTTTTTGACCTAAGTTTGAGGATTGCGCTCAAATCAAATGTCCTATAACCAAATTTCCACATGTAACTACTAGATTGTGATACAATACACTAATGGGTGAAGTTTGGTTGACTTCTGCGCAGCGGTTTGGGAGTTAACATCAAAATTACATTTCTCGGCCATATCGCATAGATCTCTCTGTGAAAAGGCTTAAATGACTTTTTTAATTAAGTTTGATGATTGCGTTCAAACAAAATGTCCTAGAACAAAATTTTTAAATGTAACTACTAGATTGTGATACAATACACTATTGGGTGAAGTTTGGTTGACTTCTGCGCAGCGGTTTGGGAGTTAACATCAAAATTACATTTCTCGGCCATATCGCATAGATCTCACTGTGAAAAGGCTTAAATGGCTTTTTTGACCTAAGTTTGAGGATTGCGCTCAAATCAAATGTCCTAGAACCAAATTTCCACATGTAACTACTAGATTGTGATAAAATACACTAATGGGTGAAGTTTGGTTGACTTCTGCGCAGCGGTTTGGGAGTTAACATCAAAATTACATTTCTCGGCCATATCGCATAGATCTCACTGTGAAAAGGCTTAAATGACTTTTTTAATTAAGTTTGATGATTGCGCTCAAACAAAATTTCCTAGAACAAAATTTTCAAATGTAACTACTAGATTGTGATACAATACACTATTGGGTGAAGTTTGGTTGACTTCTGCGCAGCGGTTTGGGAGTTAACATCAAAATTACATTTCTCGGCCATATCGCATAGATCTCACTGTGAAAAGGCTTAAATGACTTTTTTAATTAAGTTTGATGATTGCATTCAAACAAAATGTCCTAGAACAAAATTTTCAAATGTAACTACTAGATTGTGATACAATACACTATTGGGTGAAGTTTGGTTGACTTCTGCGTAGCGGTTTGGGAGTTAACATCAAAATTACATTTCTCGGCCATATCGCATAGATCTCACTGTGAAAAGGCTTAAATGGCTTTTTTGACCTAAGTTTGAGGATTGCGCTCAAATCAAATGTCCTAGAACCAAATTTCCACATGTAACTACTAGATTGTGATACAATACACTAATGGGTGAAGTTTGGTTTACTTCTGCGCAGCGGTTTGGGAGTTAACATCAAAATTACATTTCTCGGCCATATCGCATAGATCTCACTGTGAAAAGGCTTAAATGGCTTTTTTGACCTAAGTTTAATAATTGCGCTCAAACCAAATGTCCTAGAACGAAATTTTCAAATGTAACTACTAGATTGTGATACAATACACTAATGGGTGAAGTTTGGTTGACTTCTGCGCAGCGGTTTGGGAGTTAACATCAAAATTACATTTCTCGGCCATATCGCATAGATCTCACTGTGAAAAGGCTTAAATGGCTTTTTTGACCTAAGTTTGAGGATTGCGCTCAAATCAAATGTCCTATAACCAAATTTCCACATGTAACTACTAGATTGTGATACAATACACTAACGGGTGAAGTTTGGTTGACTTCTGCGCAGCGGTTTGGGAGTGAAAATCAAAATTACATTTCTCGGCCATATCGCATAGATCTCACTGTGAAAAGGCTTAAATGGCTTTTTTGACCTAAGTTTGAGGATTGCGCTCAAATCAAATGTCCTATAACCAAATTTCCACATATAACTACTAGATTGTGATACAATACACTAATGGGTGAAGTTTGGTTGACTTCTGCGCAGCGGTTTGGGAGTTAACATCAAAATTACATTTCTCGGCCATATCGCATAGATCTCACTGTGAAAAGGCTTAAATGACTTTTTTAATTAAGTTTGATGATTGCGTTCAAACAAAATGTCCTAGAACAAAATTTTCAAATGTAACTACTAGATTGTGATACAATACACTAATGGTTGAAGTTTGGTTGACTTCTGCGCAGCGGTTTGGGAGTTAACATCAAAATTACATTTCTCGGCCATATCGCATAGATCTCACTGTGAAAAGGCTTAAATGACTTTTTTAATTAAGTTTGATGATTGCATTCAAACAAAATGTCCTAGAACAAAATTTTCAAATGTAACTACTAGATTGTGATACAATACACTATTGGGTGAAGTTTGGTTGACTTCTGCGCAGCGGTTTGGGAGTTAACATCAAAATTACATTTCTCGGCCATATCGCATAGATCTCACTGTGAAAAGGCTTAAATGGCTTTTTTGACCTAAGTTTGAGGATTGCGCTCAAATCAAATGTCCTAGAACCAAATTTCCACATGTAACTACTAGATTGTGATACAATACACTAATGGGTGAAGTTTGGTTTACTTCTGCGCAGCGGTTTGGGAGTTAACATCAAAATTACATTTCTCGGCCATATCGCATAGATCTCACTGTGAAAAGGCTTAAATGGCTTTTTTGACCTAAGTTTAATAATTGCGCTCAAACCAAATGTCCTAGAACGAAATTTTAAAATGTAACTACTAGAATGTGATACAATACACTATTGGGTGAAGTTTGGTTGACTTCTGCGCAGCGGTTTGGGAGTTAACATCAAAATTACATTTCTCGGCCATATCGCATAGATCTCACTGTGAAAAGGCTTAAATGGCTTTTTTGACCTAAGTTTGAGGATTGCGCTCAAATCAAATGTCCTAGAACCAAATTTCCACATGTAACTACTAGATTGTGATACAATACACTAATGGGTGAAGTTTGGTTTACTTCTGCGCAGCGGTTTGGGAGTTAACATCAAAATTACATTTCTCGGCCATATCGCATAGATCTCACTGTGAAAAGGCTTAAATGGCTTTTTTGACCTAAGTTTGAGGATTGCGCTCAAATCAAATGTCCTATAACCAAATTTCCACATGTAACTACTAGATTGTGATACAATACACTAATGGGTGAAGTTTGGTTGACTTCTGCGCAGCGGTTTGGGAGTTAACATCAAAATTACATTTCTCGGCCATATCGCATAGATCTCACTGTGAAAAGGCTTAAATGGCTTTTTTGACCTAAGTTTGAGGATTGCGCTCAAACAAAATGTCCTAGAACAAAATTTTCAAATGTAACTACTAGATTGTGATACAATACACTATTGGGTGAAGTTTGGTTGACTTCTGCGCAGCGGTTTGGGAGTTAACATCAAAATTACATTTCTCGGCCATATCGCATAGATCTAACTGTGAAAAGGCTTAAATGACTTTTTTAATTAAGTTTGATGATTGCGTTCAAACAAAATGTCCTAGAACAAAATTTTCAAATGTAACTACTAGATTGTGATACAATACACTATTGGGTGAAGTTTGGTTGACTTCTGCGCAGCGGTTTGGGAGTTAACATCAAAATTACATTTCTCGGCCATATCGCATAGATCTCACTGTGAAAAGGCTTAAATGGCTTTTTTGACCTAAGTTTGAGGATTGCGCTCAAACCAAATGTCCTAGAACGAAATTTTCAAATGTAACTACTAGAATGTGATACAATACACTATTGGGTGAAGTTTGGTTGACTTCTGCGCAGCGGTTTGGGAGTTAACATCAAAATTACATTTCTCGGCCATATCGCATAGATCTCACTGTGAAAAGGCTTAAATGGCTTTTTTGACCTAAGTTTGAGGATTGCGCTCAAATCAAATGTCCTAGAACGAAATTTCCACATGTAACTACTAGATTGTGATAAAATACACTAATGGGTGAAGTTTGGTTGACTTCTGCGCAGCGGTTTGGGAGTTAACATCAAAATTACATTTCTCGGCCATATCGCATAGATCTCACTGTGAAAAGGCTTAAATGACTTTTTTAATTAAGTTTGATGATTGCGTTCAAACAAAATGTCCTAGAACAAAATTTTTAAATGTAACTACTAGATTGTGATACAATACACTATTGGGTGAAGTTTGGTTGACTTCTGCGCAGCGGTTTGGGAGTTAACATCAAAATTACATTTCTCGGCCATATCGCATAGATCTCACTGTGAAAAGGCTTAAATGGCTTTTTTGACCTAAGTTTGAGGATTGCGCTCAAATCAAATGTCCTAGAACCAAATTTCCACATGTAACTACTAGATTGTGATAAAATACACTAATGGGTGAAGTTTGGTTGACTTCTGCGCAGCGGTTTGGGAGTTAACATCAAAATTACATTTCTCGGCCATATCGCATAGATCTCACTGTGAAAAGGCTTAAATGACTTTTTTAATTAAGTTTGATGATTGCGCTCAAACAAAATTTCCTAGAACAAAATTTTCAAATGTAACTACTAGATTGTGATACAATACACTATTGGGTGAAGTTTGGTTGACTTCTGCGCAGCGGTTTGGGAGTTAACATCAAAATTACATTTCTCGGCCATACCGCATAGATCTCACTGTGAAAAGGCTTAAATGACTTTTTTAATTAAGTTTGATGATTGCGTTCAAACAAAATGTCCTAGAACAAAATTTTCAAAAATGTAACTACTAGATTGTGATACAATACACTATTGGGTGAAGTTTGGTTGACTTCTGCGCAGCGGTTTGGGAGTTAACATCAAAATTACATTTCTCGGCCATATCGCATAGATCTCACTGTGAAAAGGCTTAAATGGCTTTTTTGACCTAAGTTTGAGGATTGCGTTCAAACAAAATGTCCTAGAACAAAATTTTCAAATGTAACTACTAGATTGTGATACAATACACTATTGGGTGAAGTTTGGTTGACTTCTGCGCAGCGGTTTGGGAGTTAACATCAAAATTACATTTCTCGGCCATATCGCATAGATCTCACTGTGAAAAGGCTTAAATGACTTTTTTAATTAAGTTTGATGATTGCGTTCAAACAAAATGTCCTAGAACAAAATTTTCAAATATAACTACTAGATTGTGATACAATACACTATTGGGTGAAGTTTGGTTGACTTCTGCGCAGCGGTTTGGGAGTTAACATCAAAATTACATTTCTCGGCCATATCGCTTAGATCTCACTGTGAAAAGGCTTAAATGGCTTTTTTGACCTAAGTTTGAGGATTGCGCTCAAACCAAATGTTCTAGAACGAAATTTTCAAATGTAACTACTAGAATGTGATACAATACACTATTGGGTGAAGTTTGGTTGACTTCTGCGCAGCGGTTTGGGAGTTAACATCAAAATTACATTTCTCGGCCATATCGCATAGATCTCACTGTGAAAAGGCTTAAATGGCTTTTTTGACCTAAGTTTGAGGATTGCGCTCAAATCAAATGTCCTAGAACCAAATTTCCACATGTAACTACTAGATTGTGATAAAATGCACTAATGGGTGAAGTTTGGTTGACTTCTGCGCAGCGGTTTGGGAGTTAACATCAAAATTACATTTCTCGGCCATATCGCATAGATCTCACTGTGAAAAGGCTTAAATGACTTTTTTAATTAAGTTTGATGATTGCGCTCAAACAAAATTTCCTAGAACAAAATTTTCAAATGTAACTACTAGATTGTGATACAATACACTATTGGGTGAAGTTTGGTTGACTTCTGCGCAGCGGTTTGGGAGTTAACATCAAAATTACATTTCTCGGCCATATCGCATAGATCTCACTGTGAAAAGGCTTAAATGGCTTTTTTGACCTAAGTTTGAGGATTGCGCTCAAATCAAATGTCCTATAACCAAATTTCCACATGTAACTACTAGATTGTGATACAATACACTAATGGGTGAAGTTTGGTTGACTTCTGCGCAGCGGTTTGGGAGTTAACATCAAAATTACATTTCTCGGCCATATCGCATAGATCTCAATGTGAAAAGGCTTAAATGACTTTTTTAATTAAGTTTGATGATTGCGCTCAAACAAAATTTCCTAGAACAAAATTTTCAAATGTAACTACTAGATTGTGATACAATACACTATTGGGTGAAGTTTGGTTGACTTCTGCGCAGCGGTTTGGGAGTTAACATCAAAATTACATTTCTCGGCCATATCGCATAGATCTCACTGTGAAAAGGCTTAAATGACTTTTTTAATTAAGTTTGATGATTGCGTTCAAACAAAATGTCCTAGAACAAAATTTTCAAATGTAACTACTAGATTGTGATACAATACACTATTGGGTGAAGTTTGGTTGACTTCTGCGCAGCGGTTTGGGAGTTAACATCAAAATTACATTTCTCGGCCATATCGCATAGATCTCACTGTGAAAAGGCTTAAATGGCTTTTTTGACCTAAGTTTGAGGATTGCGCTCAAACAAAATGTCCTAGAACAAAATTTTCAAATGTAACTACTAGATTGTGATACAATACACTATTGGGTGAAGTTTGGTTGACTTCTGCGCAGCGGTTTGGGAGTTAACATCAAAATTACATTTCTCGGCCATATCGCATAGATCTCACTGTGAAAAGGCTTAAATGACTTTTTTAATTAAGTTTGATGATTGCGTTCAAACAAAATGTCCTAGAACAAAATTTTTAAATGTAACTACTAGATTGTGATACAATACACTATTGGGTGAAGTTTGGTTGACTTCTGCGCAGCGGTTTGGGAGTTAACATCAAAATTACATTTCTCGGCCATATCGCATAGATCTCACTGTGAAAAGGCTTAAATGGCTTTTTTGACCTAAGTTTGAGGATTGCGCTCAAATCAAATGTCCTAGAACAAAATTTCCACATGTAACTACTAGATTGTGATAAAATACACTAATGGGTGAAGTTTGGTTGACTTCTGCGCAGCGGTTTGGGAGTTAACATCAAAATTACATTTCTCGGCCATATCGCATAGATCTCACTGTGAAAAGGCTTAAATGACTTTTTTAATTAAGTTTGATGATTGCGCTCAAACAAAATTTCCTAGAACAAAATTTTCAAATGTAACTACTAGATTGTGATACAATACACTATTGGGTGAAGTTTGGTTGACTTCTGCGCAGCGGTTTGGGAGTTAACATCAAAATTACATTTCTCGGCCATATCGCATAGATCTCACTGTGAAAAGGCTTAAATGACTTTTTTAATTAAGTTTGATGATTGCGTTCAAACAAAATGTCCTAGAACAAAATTTTCAAATGTAACTACTAGATTGTGATACAATACACTATTGGGTGAAGTTTGGTTGACTTCTGCGCAGCGGTTTGGGAGTTAACATCAAAATTACATTTCTCGGCCATATCGCATAGATCTCACTGTGAAAAGGCTTAAATGGCTTTTTTGACCTAAGTTTGAGGATTGCGCTCAAATCAAATGTCCTAGAACCAAATTTCCACATGTAACTACTAGATTGTGATAAAATACACTAATGGGTGAAGTTTGGTTGACTTCTGCGCAGCGGTTTGGGAGTTAACATAAAAATTACATTTCTCGGCCATATCGCATAGATCTCACTGTGAAAAGGCTTAAATGACTTTTTTAATTAAGTTTGATGATTGCGCTCAAACAAAATTTCCTAGAACAAAATTTTTAAATGTAACTACTAGATTGTGATACAATACACTATTGGGTGAAGTTTGGTTGACTTCTGCGCAGCGGTTTGGGAGTTAACATCAAAATTACATTTCTCGGCCATATCGCATAGATCTCACTGTGAAAAGGCTTAAATGGCTTTTTTGACCTAAGTTTGAGGATTGCGCTCAAATCAAATGTCCTAGAACCAAATTTCCACATGTAACTACTAGATTGTGATAAAATACACTAATGGGTGAAGTTTGGTTGACTTCTGCGCAGCGGTTTGGGAGTTAACATCAAAATTACATTTCTCGGCCATATCGCATAGATCTCACTGTGAAAAGGCTTAAATGACTTTTTTAATTAAGTTTGATGATTGCGCTCAAACAAAATTTCCTAGAACAAAATTTTCAAATGTAACTACTAGATTGTGATACAATACACTATTGGGTGAAGTTTGGTTGACTTCTGCGCAGCGGTTTGGGAGTTAACATCAAAATTACATTTCTCGGCCATATCGCATAGATCTCACTGTGAAAAGGCTTAAATGGCTTTTTTGACCTAAGTTTGAGGATTGCGCTCAAATCAAATGTCCTATAACCAAATTTCCACACGTAACTACTAGATTGTGATACAATACACTAATGGGTGAAGTTTGGTTGACTTCTGCGCAGCGGTTTGGGAGTTAACATCAAAATTACATTTCTCGGCCATATCGCATAGATCTCACTGTGAAAAGGCTTAAAGACTTTTTTAATTAAGTTTGATGATTGCGTTCAAACAAAATGTCCTAGAACAAAATTTTTAAATGTAACTACTAGATTGTGATACAATACACTATTGGGTGAAGTTTGGTTGACTTCTGCGCAGCGGTTTGGGAGTTAACATCAAAATTACATTTCTCGGCCATATCGCATAGATCTCACTGTGAAAAGGCTTAAATGGCTTTTTTGACCTAAGTTTGAGGATTGCGCTCAAATCAAATGTCCTAGAACCAAATTTCCACATGTAACTACTAGATTGTGATAAAATACACTAATGGGTGAAGTTTGGTTGACTTCTGCGCAGCGGTTTGGGAGTTAACATCAAAATTACATTTCTCGGCCATATCGCATAGATCTCACTGTGAAAAGGCTTAAATGACTTTTTTAATTAAGTTTGATGATTGCGCTCAAACAAAATTTCCTAGAACAAAATTTTCAAATGTAACTACTAGATTGTGATACAATACACTATTGGGTGAAGTTTGGTTGACTTCTGCGCAGCGGTTTGGGAGTTAACATCAAAATTACATTTCTCGGCCATATCGCATAGATCTCACTGTGAAAAGGCTTAAATGACTTTTTTAATTAAGTTTGATGATTGCGTTCATACAAAATGTCCTAGAACAAAATTTTCAAATGTAACTACTAGAATGTGATACAATACACTATTGGGTGAAGTTTGGTTGACTTCTGCGCAGCGGTTTGGGAGTTAACATCAAAATTACATTTCTCGGCCATATCGCATAGATCTCACTGTGAAAAGGCTTAAATGGCTTTTTTGACCTAAGTTTGAGGATTGCGCTCAAATCAAATGTCCTAGAACCAAATTTCCACATGTAACTACTAGATTGTGATAAAATACACTAATGGGTGAAGTTTGGTTGACTTCTGCGCAGCGGTTTGGGAGTTAACATCAAAATTACATTTCTCGGCCATATCGCATAGATCTCACTGTGAAAAGGCTTAAATGACTTTTTTAATTAAGTTTGATGATTGCGCTCAAACAAAATTTCCTAGAACAAAATTTTCAAATGTAACTACTAGATTGTGATACAATACACTATTGGGTGAAGTTTGGTTGACTTCTGCGCAGCGGTTTGGGAGTTAACATCAAAATTACATTTCTCGGCCATATCGCATAGATCTCACTGTGAAAAGGCTTAAATGGCTTTTTT
The DNA here is from genome assembly GCF_030265065.1 of Corythoichthys intestinalis. Lineage (NCBI taxonomy): Eukaryota > Metazoa > Chordata > Actinopteri > Syngnathiformes > Syngnathidae > Corythoichthys > Corythoichthys intestinalis. The sequence continues at coordinate 2,055,620 of NW_026651596.1, forward strand.
GACCTAAGTTTGAGGATTGCGCTCAAATCAAATGTCCTATAACCAAATTTCCACATGTAACTACTAGATTGTGATACAATACACTAATGGGTGAAGTTTGGTTGACTTCTGCGCAGCGGTTTGGGAGTTAACATCAAAATTACATTTCTCGGCCATATCGCATAGATCTCACTGTGAAAAGGCTTAAATGACTTTTTTAATTAAGTTTGATGATTGCGTTCAAACAAAATGTCCTAGAACAAAATTTTTAAATGTAACTACTAGATTGTGATACAATACACTATTGGGTGAAGTTTGGTTGACTTCTGCGCAGCGGTTTGGGAGTTAACATCAAAATTACATTTCTCGGCCATATCGCATAGATCTCACTGTGAAAAGGCTTAAATGGCTTTTTTGACCTAAGTTTGAGGATTGCGCTCAAATCAAATGTCCTAGAACCAAATTTCCACATGTAACTACTAGATTGTGATAAAATACACTAATGGGTGAAGTTTGGTTGACTTCTGCGCAGCGGTTTGGGAGTTAACATCAAAATTACAATTCTCGGCCATATCGCATAGATCTCACTGTGAAAAGGCTTAAATGACTTTTTTAATTAAGTTTGATGATTGCGCTCAAACAAAATTTCCTAGAACAAAATTTTCAAATGTAACTACTAGATTGTGATACAATACACTATTGGGTGAAGTTTGGTTGACTTCTGCGCAGCGGTTTGGGAGTTAACATCAAAATTACATTTCTCGGCCATATCGCATAGATCTCACTGTGAAAAGGCTTAAATGACTTTTTTAATTAAGTTTGATGATTGCGTTCAAACAAAATGTCCTAGAACAAAATTTTCAAATGTAACTACTAGATTGTGATACAATACACTAATGGGTGAAGTTTGGTTGACTTCTGCGCAGCGGTTTGGGAGTTAACATCAAAATTACATTTCTCGGCCATATCGCATAGATCTCACTGTGAAAAGGCTTAAATGACTTTTTTAATTAAGTTTGATGATTGCGTTCAAACAAAATGTCCTAGAACAAAATTTTTAAATGTAACTACTAGATTGTGATACAATACACTATTGGGTGAAGTTTGGTTGACTTCTGCGCAGCGGTTTGGGAGTTAACATCAAAATTACATTTCTTGGCCATATCGCATAGATCTCACTGTGAAAAGGCTTAAATGGCTTTTTTGACCTAAGTTTGAGGATTGCGCTCAAATCAAATGTCCTAGAACCAAATTTCCACATGTAACTACTAGATTGTGATAAAATACACTAATGGGTGAAGTTTGGTTGACTTCTGCGCAGCGGTTTGGGAGTTAACATCAAAATTACAATTCTCGGCCATATCGCATAGATCTCACTGTGAAAAGGCTTAAATGACTTTTTTAATTAAGTTTGATGATTGCGCTCAAACAAAATTTCCTAGAACAAAATTTTCAAATGTAACTACTAGATTGTGATACAATACACTATTGGGTGAAGTTTGGTTGACTTCTGCGCAGCGGTTTGGGAGTTAACATCAAAATTACATTTCTCGGCCATATCGCATAGATCTCACTGTGAAAAGGCTTAAATGGCTTTTTTGACCTAGGTTTGAGGATTGCGCTCAAACAAAATGTCCTAGAACAAAATTTTCAAATGTAACTACTAGATTGTGATACAATACACTATTGGGTGAAGTTTGGTTGACTTCTGCGCAGCGGTTTGGGAGTTAACATCAAAATTACATTTCTCGGCCATATCGCATAGATCTCACTGTGAAAAGGCTTAAATGGCTTTTTTGACCTAAGTTTGAGGATTGCGCTCAAACCAAATGTCCTAGAACGAAATTTTCAAATGTAACTACTAGAATGTGATACAATACACTATTGGATGAAGTTTGGTTGACTTCTGCGCAGCGGTTTGGGAGTTAACATCAAAATGACATTTCTCGGCCATATCGCATAGATCTCACTGTGAAAAGGCTTAAATGGCTTTTTTGACCTAAGTTTGAGGATTGCGCTCAAATCAAATGTCCTAGAACCAAATTTCCACATGTAACTACTAGATTGTGATAAAATACACTAATGGGTGAAGTTTGGTTGACTTCTGCGCAGCGGTTTGGGAGTTAACATCAAAATTACATTTCTCGGCCATATCGCATAGATCTCACTGTGAAAAGGCTTAAATGACTTTTTTAATTAAGTTTGATGATTGCGCTCAAACAAAATTTCCTAGAACAAAATTTTCAAATGTAACTACTAGATTGTGATACAATACACTATTGGGTGAAATTTGGTTGACTTCTGCGCAGCGGTTTGGGAGTTAACATCAAAATTACATTTCTCGGCCATATCGCATAGATCTCACTGTGAAAAGGCTTAAATGGCTTTTTTGACCTAAGTTTGAGGATTGCGCTCAAATCAAATGTCCTATAACCAAATTTCCACATGTAACTACTAGATTGTGATACAATACACTAATGGGTGAAGTTTGGTTGACTTCTGCGCAGCGGTTTGGGAGTTAACATCAAAATTACATTTCTCGGCCATATCGCATAGATCTCACTGTGAAAAGGCTTAAATGACTTTTTTAATTAAGTTTGATGATTGCGTTCAAACAAAATGTCCTAGAACAAAATTTTTAAATGTAACTACTAGATTGTGATACAATACACTATTGGGTGAAGTTTGGTTGACTTCTGCGCAGCGGTTTGGGAGTTAACATCAAAATTACATTTCTCGGCCATATCGCATAGATCTCACTGTGAAAAGGCTTAAATGGCTTTTTTGACCTAAGTTTGAGGATTGCGCTCAAATCAAATGTCCTAGAACCAAATTTCCACATGTAACTACTAGATTGTGATAAAATACACTAATGGGTGAAGTTTGGTTGACTTCTGCGCAGCGGTTTGGGAGTTAACATCAAAATTACATTTCTCGGCCATATCGCATAGATCTCACTGTGAAAAGGCTTAAATGACTTTTTTAATTAAGTTTGATGATTGCGCTCAAACAAAATTTCCTAGAACAAAATTTTCAAATGTAACTACTAGATTGTGATACAATACACTATTGGGTGAAGTTTGGTTGACTTCTGCGCAGCGGTTTGGGAGTTAACATCAAAATTACATTTCTAGGCCATATCGCATAGATCTCACTGTGAAAAGGCTTAAATGACTTTTTTAATTAAGTTTGATGATTGCGTTCAAACAAAATGTCCTAGAACAAAATTTTCAAATGTAACTACTAGATTGTGATACAATACACTATTGGGTGAAGTTTGGTTGACTTCTGCGCAGCGGTTTGGGAGTTAACATCAAAATTACATTTCTCGGCCATATCGCATAGATCTCACTGTGAAAAGGCTTAAATGGCTTTTTTGACCTAAGTTTGAGGATTGCGCTCAAATCAAATGTCCTAGAACCAAATTTCCACATGTAACTACTAGATTGTGATAAAATACACTAATGGGTGAAGTTTGGTTGACTTCTGCGCAGCGGTTTGGGAGTTAACATCAAAATTACATTTCTCGGCCATATCGCATAGATCTCACTGTGAAAAGGCTTAAATGACTTTTTTAATTAAGTTTGATGATTGCATTCAAACAAAATGTCCTAGAACAAAATTTTCAAATGTAACTACTAGATTGTGATACAATACACTATTGGGTGAAGTTTGGTTGACTTCTGCGCAGCGGTTTGGGAGTTAACATCAAAATTACATTTCTCGGCCATATCGCATAGATCTCACTGTGAAAAGGCTTAAATGGCTTTTTTGACCTAAGTTTGAGGATTGCGCTCAAATCAAATGTCCTAGAACCAAATTTCCACATGTAACTACTAGATTGTGATACAATACACTAATGGGTGAAGTTTGGTTTACTTCTGCGCAGCGGTTTGGGAGTTAACATCAAAATTACATTTCTCGGCCATATCGCATAGATCTCACTGTGAAAAGGCTTAAATGGCTTTTTTGACCTAAGTTTAATAATTGCGCTCAAACCAAATGTCCTAGAACGAAATTTTAAAATGTAACTACTAGAATGTGATACAATACACTATTGGGTGAAGTTTGGTTGACTTCTGCGCAGCGGTTTGGGAGTTAACATCAAAATTACATTTCTCGGCCATATCGCATAGATCTCACTGTGAAAAGGCTTAAATGGCTTTTTTGACCTAAGTTTGAGGATTGCGCTCAAATCAAATGTCCTAGAACCAAATTTCCACATGTAACTACTAGATTGTGATACAATACACTATTGGGTGAAGTTTGGTTGACTTCTGCGCAGCGGTTTGGGAGTTAACATCAAAATTACATTTCTCGGCCATATCGCATAGATCTCACTGTGAAAAGGCTTAAATGGCTTTTTTGACCTAAGTTTAAAGATTGCGCTCAAACCAAATGTCCTAGAACGAAATTTTCAAATGTAACTACTAGATTGTGATACAATACACTAATGGGTGAAGTTTGGTTGACTTCTGCGCAGCGGTTTGGGAGTTAACATCAAAATTACATTTCTCGGCCATATCGCATAGATCTCACTGTGAAAAGGCTTAAATGGCTTTTTTGACCTAAGTTTGAGGATTGCGCTCAAATCAAATGTCCTATAACCAAATTTCCACATGTAACTACTAGATTGTGATACAATACACTAATGGGTGAAGTTTGGTTGACTTCTGCGCAGCGGTTTGGGAGTGAACATCAAAATTACATTTCTCGGCCATATCGCATAGATCTCACTGTGAAAAGGCTTAAATGGCTTTTTTGACCTAAGTTTGAGGATTGCGCTCAAACAAAATATCCTAGAACAAAATTTTCAAATGTAACTACTAGATTGTGATACAATACACTATTGGGTGAAGTTTGGTTGACTTCTGCGCAGCGGTTTGGGAGTTAACATCAAAATTACATTTCTCGGCCATATCGCATAGATCTCACTTTGAAAAGGCTTAAATGACTTTTTTAATTAAGTTTGATGATTGCGTTCAAACAAAATGTCCTAGAACAAAATTTTTAAATGTAACTACTAGATTGTGATACAATACACTATTGGGTGAAGTTTGGTTGACTTCTGCGCAGCGGTTTGGGAGTTAACATCAAAATTACATTTCTCGGCCATATCGCATAGATCTCACTGTGAAAAGGCTTAAATGGCTTTTTTGACCTAAGTTTGAGGATTGCGCTCAAATCAAATGTCCTAGAACCAAATTTCCACATGTAACTACTAGATTGTGATAAAATACACTAATGGGTGAAGTTTGGTTGACTTCTGCGCAGCGGTTTGGGAGTTAACATCAAAATTACATTTCTCGGCCATATCGCATAGATCTCACTGTGAAAAGGCTTAAATGACTTTTTTAATTAAGTTTGATGATTGCGCTCAAACAAAATTTCCTAGAACAAAATTTTCAAATGTAACTACTAGATTGTGATACAATACACTATTGGGTGAAGTTTGGTTGACTTCTGCGCAGCGGTTTGGGAGTTAACATCAAAATTACATTTCTCGGCCATATCGCATAGATCTCACTGTGAAAAGGCTTAAATGACTTTTTTAATTAAGTTTGATGATTGCGTTCATACAAAATGTCCTAGAACAAAATTTTCAAATGTAACTACTAGAATGTGATACAATACACTATTGGGTGAAGTTTGGTTGACTTCTGCGCAGCGGTTTGGGAGTTAACATCAAAATTACATTTCTCGGCCATATCGCATAGATCTCACTGTGAAAAGGCTTAAATGGCTTTTTTGACCTAAGTTTGAGGATTGCGCTCAAATCAAATGTCCTAGAACCAAATTTCCACATGTAACTACTAGATTGTGATAAAATACACTAATGGGTGAAGTTTGGTTGACTTTTGCGCAGCGGTTTGGGAGTTAACATCAAAATTACATTTCTCGGCCATATCACATAGATCTCACTGTGAAAAGGCTTAAATGGCTTTTTTGACCTAAGTTTGAGGATTGCGCTCAAACAAAATGTCCTAGAACAAAATTTTCAAATGTAACTACTAGATTGTGATACAATACACTATTGGGTGAAGTTTGGTTGACTTCTGCGCAGCGGTTTGGGAGTTAACATCAAAATTACATTTCTCGGCCATATCGCATAGATCTCACTGTGAAAAGGCTTAAATGACTTTTTTAATTAAGTTTGATGATTGCGTTCAAACAAAATGTCCTAGAACAAAATTTTCAAATGTAACTACTAGATTGTGATACAATACACTATTGGGTGAAGTTTGGTTGACTTCTGCGCAGCGGTTTGGGAGTTAACATCAAAATTACATTTCTCGGCCATATCGCATAGATCTCACTGTGAAAAGGCTTAAATGGCTTTTTTGACCTAAGTTTGAGGATTGCGCTCAAACCAAATGTCCTAGAACGAAATTTTCAAATGTAACTACTAGAATGTGATACAATACACTATTGGGTGAAGTTTGGTTGACTTCTGCGCAGCGGTTTGGGAGTTAACATCAAAATTACATTTCTCGGCCATATCGCATAGATCTCACTGTGAAAAGGCTTAAATGGCTTTTTTGACCTAAGTTTGAGGATTGCGCTCAAATCAAATGTCCTAGAACCAAATTTCCACATGTAACTACTAGATTGTGATAAAATACACTAATGGGTGAAGTTTGGTTGACTTCTGCGCAGCGGTTTGGGAGTTAACATAAAAATTACATTTCTCGGCCATATCGCATAGATCTCACTGTGAAAAGGCTTAAATGACTTTTTTAATTAAGTTTGATGATTGCGTTCAAACAAAATGTCCTAGAACAAAATTTTCAAATGTAACTACTAGATTGTGATACAATACACTATTGGGTGAAATTTGGTTGACTTCTGCGCAGCGGTTTGGGAGTTAACATCAAAATTACATTTCTCGGCCATATCGCATAGATCTCACTGTGAAAAGGCTTAAATGGCTTTTTTGACCTAAGTTTGAGGATTGCGCTCAAATCAAATGTCCTATAACCAAATTTCCACATGTAACTACTAGATTGTGATACAATACACTAATGGGTGAAGTTTGGTTGACTTCTGCGCAGCGGTTTGGGAGTTAACATCAAAATTACATTTCTCGGCCATATCGCATAGATCTCACTGTGAAAAGGCTTAAATGACTTTTTTAATTAAGTTTGATGATTGCGTTCAAACAAAATGTCCTAGAACAAAATTTTCAAGTTTAACTACTAGATTGTGATACAATACACTATTGGGTGAAGTTTGGTTGACTTCTGCGCAGCGGTTTGGGAGTTAACATCAAAATTACATTTCTCGGCCATATCGCATAGATCTCACTGTGAAAAGGCTTAAATGACTTTTTTAATTAAGTTTGATGATTGCGTTCAAACAAAATGTCCTAGAACAAAATTTTCAAATGTAACTACTAGATTGTGATACAATACACTATTGGGTGAAGTTTGGTTGACTTCTGCGCAGCGGTTTGGGAGTTAACATCAAAATTACATTTCTCGGCCATATCGCATAGATCTCACTGTGAAAAGGCTTAAATGGCTTTTTTGACCTAAGTTTGAGGATTGCGCTCAAATCAAATGTCCTAGAACCAAATTTCCACATGTAACTACTAGATTGTGATAAAATACACTAATGGGTGAAGTTTGGTTGACTTCTGCGCAGCGGTTTGGGAGTTAACATCAAAATTACATTTCTCGGCCATATCGCATAGATCTCACTGTGAAAAGGCTTAAATGACTTTTTTAATTAAGTTTGATGATTGCATTCAAACAAAATGTCCTAGAACAAAATTTTCAAATGTAACTACTAGATTGTGATACAATACACTATTGGGTGAAGTTTGGTTGACTTCTGCGCAGCGGTTTGGGAGTTAACATCAAAATTACATTTCTCGGCCATATCGCATAGATCTCACTGTGAAAAGGCTTAAATGGCTTTTTTGACCTAAGTTTGAGGATTGCGCTCAAATCAAATGTCCTAGAACCAAATTTCCACATGTAACTACTAGATTGTGATACAATACACTAATGGGTGAAGTTTGGTTTACTTCTGCGCAGCGGTTTGGGAGTTAACATCAAAATTACATTTCTCGGCCATATCGCATAGATCTCACTGTGAAAAGGCTTAAATGGCTTTTTTGACCTAAGTTTAATAATTGCGCTCAAACCAAATGTCCTAGAACGAAATTTTAAAATGTAACTACTAGAATGTGATACAATACACTATTGGGTGAAGTTTGATTTACTTCTGCGCAGCGGTTTGGGAGTTAACATCAAAATTACATTTCTTTGCCATATCGCATAGATCTCACTGTGAAAAGGCTTAAATGGCTTTTTTGACCTAAGTTTGAGGATTGCGCTCAAATCAAATGTCCTAGAACCAAATTTCCACATGTAACTACTAGATTGTGATACAATACACTATTGGGTGAAGTTTGGTTGACTTCTGCGCAGCGGTTTGGGAGTTAACATCAAAATTACATTTCTCGGCCATATCGCATAGATCTCACTGTGAAAAGGCTTAAATGGCTTTTTTGACCTAAGTTTAAAGATTGCGCTCAAACCAAATGTCCTAGAACGAAATTTTCAAATGTAACTACTAGATTGTGATACAATACACTAATGGGTGAAGTTTGGTTGACTTCTGCGCAGCGGTTTGGGAGTTAACATCAAAATTACATTTCTCGGCCATATCGCATAGATCTCACTGTGAAAAGGCTTAAATGGCTTTTTTGACCTAAGTTTGAGGATTGCGCTCAAATCAAATGTCCTATAACCAAATTTCCACATGTAACTACTAGATTGTGATACAATACACTAATGGGTGAAGTTTGGTTGACTTCTGCGCAGCGGTTTGGGAGTGAACATCAAAATTACATTTCTCGGCCATATCGCATAGATCTCACTGTGAAAAGGCTTAAATGGCTTTTTTGACCTAAGTTTGAGGATTGCGCTCAAACAAAATGTCCTAGAACAAAATTTTCAAATGTAACTACTAGATTGTGATACAATACACTATTGGGTGAAGTTTGGTTGACTTCTGCGCAGCGGTTTGGGAGTTAACATCAAAATTACATTTCTCGGCCATATCGCATAGATCTCACTTTGAAAAGGCTTAAATGACTTTTTTTATTAAGTTTGATGATTGCGTTCAAACAAAATGTCCTAGAACAAAATTTTTAAATGTAACTACTAGATTGTGATACAATACACTATTGGGTGAAGTTTGGTTGACTTCTGCGCAGCGGTTTGGGAGTTAACATCAAAATTACATTTCTCGGCCATATCGCATAGATCTCACTGTGAAAAGGCTTAAATGGCTTTTTTGACCTAAGTTTGAGGATTGCGCTCAAATCAAATGTCCTAGAACCAAATTTCCACATGTAACTACTAGATTGTGATAAAATACACTAATGGGTGAAGTTTGGTTGACTTCTGCGCAGCGGTTTGGGAGTTAACATCAAAATTACATTTCTCGGCCATATCGCATAGATCTCACTGTGAAAAGGCTTAAATGACTTTTTTAATTAAGTTTGATGATTGCGCTCAAACAAAATTTCCTAGAACAAAATTTTCAAATGTAACTACTAGATTGTGATACAATACACTATTGGGTGAAGTTTGGTTGACTTCTGCGCAGCGGTTTGGGAGTTAACATCAAAATTACATTTCTCGGCCATATCGCATAGATCTCACTGTGAAAAGGCTTAAATGACTTTTTTAATTAAGTTTGATGATTGCGTTCAAACAAAATGTCCTAGAACAAAATTTTCAAATGTAACTACTAGATTGTGATACAATACACTATTGGGTGAAGTTTGGTTGACTTCTGCGCAGCGGTTTGGGAGTTAACATCAAAATTACATTTCTCGGCCATATCGCATAGATCTCACTGTGAAAAGGCTTAAATGGCTTTTTTGACCTAAGTTTGAGGATTGCGCTCAAATCAAATGTCCTAGAACCAAATTTCCACATGTAACTACTAGATTGTGATAAAATACACTAATGGGTGAAGTTTGGTTGACTTCTGCGCAGCGGTTTGGGAGTTAACATAAAAATTACATTTCTCGGCCATATCGCATAGATCTCACTGTGAAAAGGCTTAAATGACTTTTTTAATTAAGTTTGATGATTGCGCTCAAACAAAATTTCCTAGAACAAAATTTTCAAATGTAACTACTAGATTGTGATACAATACACTATTGGGTGAAGTTTGGTTGACTTCTGCGCAGCGGTTTGGGAGTTAACATCAAAATTACATTTCTCGGCCATATCGCATAGATCTCACTGTGAAAAGGCTTAAATGGCTTTTTTGACCTAAGTTTGAGGATTGCGCTCAAATCAAATGTCCTATAACCAAATTTCCACACGTAACTACTAGATTGTGATACAATACACTAATGGGTGAAGTTTGGTTGACTTCTGCGCAGCGGTTTGGGAGTTAACATCAAAATTACATTTCTCGGCCATATCGCATAGATCTCACTGTGAAAAGGCTTAAATGGCTTTTTTGACCTAAGTTTGAGGATTGCGCTCAAATCAAATGTCCTAGAACCAAATTTCCACATGTAACTACTAGATTGTGATAAAATACACTAATGGGTGAAGTTTGGTTGACTTCTGCGCAGCGGTTTGGGAGTTAACATCAAAATTACATTTCTCGGCCATATCGCATAGATCTCACTGTGAAAAGGCTTAAATGACTTTTTTAATTAAGTTTGATGATTGCGCTCAAACAAAATTTCCTAGAACAAAATTTTCAAATGTAACTACTAGATTGTGATACAATACACTATTGGGTGAAGTTTGGTTGACTTCTGCGCAGCGGTTTGGGAGTTAACATCAAAATTACATTTCTCGGCCATATCGCATAGATCTCACTGTGAAAAGGCTTAAATGACTTTTTTAATTAAGTTTGATGATTGCGTTCATACAAAATGTCCTAGAACAAAATTTTCAAATGTAACTACTAGAATGTGATACAATACACTAATGGCTGAAGTTTGGTTGACTTCTGCGCAGCGGTTTGGGAGTTAACATCAAAATTACATTTCTCGGCCATATCGCATAGATCTCACTGTGAAAAGGCTTAAATGACTTTTTTAATTAAGTTTGATGATTGCGTTCAAACAAAATGTCCTAGAACAAAATTTTTAAATGTAACTACTAGATTGTGATACAATACACTATTGGGTGAAGTTTGGTTGACTTCTGCGCAGCGGTTTGGGAGTTAACATCAAAATTACATTTCTCGGCCATATCGCATAGATCTCACTGTGAAAAGGCTTAAATGGCTTTTTTGACCTAAGTTTGAGGATTGCGCTCAAATCAAATGTCCTAGAACCAAATTTCCACATGTAACTACTAGATTGTGATAAAATACACTAATGGGTGAAGTTTGGTTGACTTTTGCGCAGCGGTTTGGGAGTTAACATCAAAATTACATTTCTCGGCCATATCACATAGATCTCACTGTGAAAAGGCTTAAATGGCTTTTTTGACCTAAGTTTGAGGATTGCGCTCAAACAAAATGTCCTAGAACAAAATTTTCAAATGTAACTACTAGATTGTGATACAATACACTATTGGGTGAAGTTTGGTTGACTTCTGCGCAGCGGTTTGGGAGTTAACATCAAAATTACATTTCTCGGCCATATCGCATAGATCTCACTGTGAAAAGGCTTAAATGACTTTTTTAATTAAGTTTGATGATTGCGTTAAAACAAAATGTCCTAGAACAAAATTTTCAAATGTAACTACTAGATTGTGATACAATACACTATTGGGTGAAGTTTGGTTGACTTCTGCGCAGCGGTTTGGGAGTTAACATCAAAATTACATTTCTCGGCCATATCGCATAGATCTCACTGTGAAAAGGCTTAAATGGCTTTTTTGACCTAAGTTTGAGGATTGCGCTCAAACCAAATGTCCTAGAACGAAATTTTCAAATGTAACTACTAGAATGTGATACAATACACTATTGGGTGAAGTTTGGTTGACTTCTGCGCAGCGGTTTGGGAGTTAACATCAAAATTACATTTCTCGGCCATATCGCATAGATCTCACTGTGAAAAGGCTTAAATGGCTTTTTTGACCTAAGTTTGAGGATTGCGCTCAAATCAAATGTCCTAGAACCAAATTTCCACATGTAACTACTAGATTGTGATAAAATACACTAATGGGTGAAGTTTGGTTGACTTCTGCGCAGCGGTTTGGGAGTTAACATAAAAATTACATTTCTCGGCCATATCGCATAGATCTCACTGTGAAAAGGCTTAAATGACTTTTTTAATTAAGTTTGATGATTGCGCTCAAACAAAATTTCCTAGAACAAAATTTTCAAATGTAACTACTAGATTGTGATACAATACACTATTGGGTGAAATTTGGTTGACTTCTGCGCAGCGGTTTGGGAGTTAACATCAAAATTACATTTCTCGGCCATATCGCATAGATCTCACTGTGAAAAGGCTTAAATGGCTTTTTTGACCTAAGTTTGAGGATTGCGCTCAAATCAAATGTCCTATAACCAAATTTCCACATGTAACTACTAGATTGTGATACAATACACTAATGGGTGAAGTTTGGTTGACTTCTGCGCAGCGGTTTGGGAGTTAACATCAAAATTACATTTCTCGGCCATATCGCATAGATCTCACTGTGAAAAGGCTTAAATGGTTTTTTTAATTAAGTTTGATGATTGCGTTCAAACAAAATGTCCTAGAACAAAATTTTTAAATGTAACTACTAGATTGTGATACAATACACTATTGGGTGAAGTTTGGTTGACTTCTGCGCAGCGGTTTGGGAGTTAACATCAAAATTACATTTCTCGGCCATATCGCATAGATCTCACTGTGAAAAGGCTTAAATGGCTTTTTTGACCTAAGTTTGAGGATTGCGCTCAAATCAAATGTCCTAGAACCAAATTTCCACATGTAACTACTAGATTGTGATAAAATACACTAATGGGTGAAGTTTGGTTGACTTCTGCGCAGCGGTTTGGGAGTTAACATCAAAATTACATTTCTCGGCCATATCGCATAGATCTCACTGTGAAAAGGCTTAAATGACTTTTTTAATTAAGTTTGATGATTGCGCTCAAACAAAATTTCCTAGAACAAAATTTTCAAATGTAACTACTAGATTGTGATACAATACACTATTGGGTGAAGTTTGGTTGACTTCTGCGCAGCGGTTTGGGAGTTAACATCAAAATTACATTTCTCGGCCATATCGCATAGATCTCACTGTGAAAAGGCTTAAATGACTTTTTTAATTAAGTTTGATGATTGCGTTCAAACAAAATGTCCTAGAACAAAATTTTCAAATGTAACTACTAGATTGTGATACAATACACTATTGGGTGAAGTTTGGTTGACTTCTGCGCAGCGGTTTGGGAGTTAACATCAAAATTACATTTCTCGGCCATATCGCATAGATCTCACTGTGAAAAGGCTTAAATGGCTTTTTTGACCTAAGTTTGAGGATTGCGCTCAAATCAAATGTCCTAGAACCAAATTTCCACATGTAACTACTAGATTGTGATAAAATACACTAATGGGTGAAGTTTGGTTGACTTCTGCGCAGCGGTTTGGGAGTTAACATCAAAATTACATTTCTCGGCCATATCGCATAGATCTCACTGTGAAAAGGCTTAAATGACTTTTTTAATTAAGTTTGATGATTGCATTCAAACAAAATGTCCTAGAACAAAATTTTCAAATGTAACTACTAGATTGTGATACAATACACTATTGGGTGAAGTTTGGTTGACTTCTGCGCAGCGGTTTGGGAGTTAACATCAAAATTACATTTCTCGGCCATATCGCATAGATCTCACTGTGAAAAGGCTTAAATGGCTTTTTTGACCTAAGTTTGAGGATTGCGCTCAAATCAAATGTCCTAGAACCAAATTTCCACATGTAACTACTAGATTGTGATACAATACACTAATGGGTGAAGTTTGGTTTACTTCTGCGCAGCGGTTTGGGAGTTAACATCAAAATTACATTTCTCGGCCATATCGCATAGATCTCACTGTGAAAAGGCTTAAATGGCTTTTTTGACCTAAGTTTAATAATTGCGCTCAAACCAAATGTCCTAGAACGAAATTTTAAAATGTAACTACTAGAATGTGATACAATACACTATTGGGTGAAGTTTGGTTGACTTCTGCGCAGCGGTTTGGGAGTTAACATCAAAATTACATTTCTCGGCCATATCGCATAGATCTCACTGTGAAAAGGCTTAAATGGCTTTTTTGACCTAAGTTTGAGGATTGCGCTCAAATCAAATGTCCTAGAACCAAATTTCCACATGTAACTACTAGATTGTGATACAATACACTATTGGGTGAAGTTTGGTTGACTTCTGCGCAGCGGTTTGGGAGTTAACATCAAAATTACATTTCTCGGCCATATCGCATAGATCTCACTGTGAAAAGGCTTAAATGGCTTTTTTGACCTAAGTTTAAAGATTGCGCTCAAACCAAATGTCCTAGAACGAAATTTTCAAATGTAACTACTAGATTGTGATACAATACACTAATGGGTGAAGTTTGGTTGACTTCTGCGCAGCGGTTTGGGAGTTAACATCAAAATTACATTTCTCGGCCATATCGCATAGATCTCACTGTGAAAAGGCTTAAATGGCTTTTTTGACCTAAGTTTGAGGATTGCGCTCAAATCAAATGTCCTATAACCAAATTTCCACATGTAACTACTAGATTGTGATACAATACACTAATGGGTGAAGTTTGGTTGACTTCTGCGCAGCGGTTTGGGAGTGAACATCAAAATTACATTTCTCGGCCATATCGCATAGATCTCACTGTGAAAAGGCTTAAATTGCTTTTTTGACCTAAGTTTAAGGATTGCGCTCAAACAAAATGTCCTAGAACAAAATTTTCAAATGTAACTACTAGATTGTGATACAATACACTATTGGGTGAAGTTTGGTTGACTTCTGCGCAGCGGTTTGGGAGTTAACATCAAAATTACATTTCTCGGCCATATCGCATAGATCTCACTGTGAAAAGGCTTAAATGGCTTTTTTGACCTAAGTTTGAGGATTGCGCTCAAATCAAATGTCCTAGAACCAAATTTCCACATGTAACTACTAGATTGTGATAAAATACACTAATGGGTGAAGTTTGGTTGACTTCTGCGCAGCGGTTTGGGAGTTAACATCAAAATTACATTTCTCGGCCATATCGCATAGATCTCACTGTGAAAAGGCTTAAATGACTTTTTTAATTAAGTTTGATGATTGCGCTCAAACAAAATTTCCTAGAACAAAATTTTCAAATGTAACTACTAGATTGTGATACAATACACTATTGGGTGAAGTTTGGTTGACTTCTGCGCAGCGGTTTGGGAGTTAACATCAAAATTACATTTCTCGGCCATATCGCATAGATCTCACTGTGAAAAGGCTTAAATGACTTTTTTAATTAAGTTTGATGATTGCGTTCAAACAAAATGTCCTAGAACAAAATTTTCAAATGTAACTACTAGATTGTGATACAATACACTATTGGGTGAAGTTTGGTTGACTTCTGCGCAGCGGTTTGGGAGTTAACATCAAAATTACATTTCTCGGCCATATCGCATAGATCTCACTGTGAAAAGGCTTAAATGGCTTTTTTGACCTAAGTTTGAGGATTGCGCTCAAATCAAATGTCCTAGAACCAAATTTCCACATGTAACTACTAGATTGTGATAAAATACACTAATGGGTGAAGTTTGGTTGACTTCTGCGCAGCGGTTTGGGAGTTAACATCAAAATTACATTTCTCGGCCATATCGCATAGATCTCACTGTGAAAAGGCTTAAATGACTTTTTTAATTAAGTTTGATGATTGCGCTCAAACAAAATTTCCTAGAACAAAATTTTCAAATGTAACTACTAGATTGTGATACAATACACTATTGGGTGAAGTTTGGTTGACTTCTGCGCAGCGGTTTGGGAGTTAACATCAAAATTACATTTCTCGGCCATATCGCATAGATCTCACTGTGAAAAGGCTTAAATGACTTTTTTAATTAAGTTTGATGATTGCGTTCATACAAAATGTCCTAGAACAAAATTTTCAAATGTAACTACTAGAATGTGATACAATACACTATTGGGTGAAGTTTGGTTGACTTCTGCGCAGCGGTTTGGGAGTTAACATCAAAATTACATTTCTCGGCCATATCGCATAGATCTCACTGTGAAAAGGCTTAAATGGCTTTTTTGACCTAAGTTTGAGGATTGCGCTCAAATCAAATGTCCTAGAACCAAATTTCCACATGTAACTACTAGATTGTGATAAAATACACTAATGGGTGAAGTTTGGTTGACTTTTGCGCAGCGGTTTGGGAGTTAACATCAAAATTACATTTCTCGGCCATATCGCATAGATCTCACTGTGAAAAGGCTTAAATGACTTTTTTAATTAAGTTTGATGATTGCGCTCAAACAAAATTTCCTAGAACAAAATTTTCAAATGTAACTACTAGATTGTGATACAATACACTATTGGGTGAAGTTTGGTTGACTTCTGCGCAGCGGTTTGGGAGTTAACATCAAAATTACATTTCTCGGCCATATCGCATAGATCTCACTGTGAAAAGGCTTAAATGGCTTTTTTGACCTAAGTTTGAGGATTGCGCTCAAATCAAATGTCCTATAACCAAATTTCCACATGTAACTACTAGATTGTGATACAATACACTAATGGGTGAAGTTTGGTTGACTTCTGCGCAGCGGTTTGGGAGTTAACATCAAAATTACATTTCTCGGCCATATCGCATAGATCTCACTGTGAAAAGGCTTAAATGACTTTTTTAATTAAGTTTGATGATTGCGTTCAAACAAAATGTCCTAGAACAAAATTTTTAAATGTAACTACTAGATTGTGATACAATACACTATTGGGTGAAGTTTGGTTGACTTCTGCGCAGCGGTTTGGGAGTTAACATCAAAATTACATTTCTCGGCCATATCGCATAGATCTCACTGTGAAAAGGCTTAAATGGCTTTTTTGACCTAAGTTTGAGGATTGCGCTCAAATCAAATGTCCTAGAACCAAATTTCCACATGTAACTACTAGATTGTGATAAAATACACTAATGGGTGAAGTTTGGTTGACTTCTGCGCAGCGGTTTGGGAGTTAACATCAAAATTACAATTCTCGGCCATATCGCATAGATCTCACTGTGAAAAGGCTTAAATGACTTTTTTAATTAAGTTTGATGATTGCGCTCAAACAAAATTTCCTAGAACAAAATTTTCAAATGTAACTACTAGATTGTGATACAATACACTATTGGGTGAAGTTTGGTTGACTTCTGCGCAGCGGTTTGGGAGTTAACATCAAAATTACATTTCTCGGCCATATCGCATAGATCTCACTGTGAAAAGGCTTAAATGACTTTTTTAATTAAGTTTGATGATTGCGTTCAAACAAAATGTCCTAGAACAAAATTTTCAAATGTAACTACTAGATTGTGATACAATACACTATTGGGTGAAGTTTGGTTGACTTCTGCGCAGCGGTTTGGGAGTTAACATCAAAATTACATTTCTCGGCCATATCGCATAGATCTCACTGTGAAAAGGCTTAAATGGCTTTTTTGACCTAAGTTTGAGGATTGCGCTCAAACAAAATGTCCTAGAACAAAATTTTCAAATGTAACTACTAGATTGTGATACAATACACTATTGGGTGAAGTTTGGTTGACTTCTGCGCAGCGGTTTGGGAGTTAACATCAAAATTACATTTCTCGGCCATATCGCATAGATCTCACTGTGAAAAGGCTTAAATGACTTTTTTAATTAAGTTTGATGATTGCGTTCAAACAAAATGTCCTAGAACAAAATTTTCAAATGTAACTACTAGATTGTGATACAATACACTATTGGGTGAAGTTTGGTTGACTTCTGCGCAGCGGTTTGGGAGTTAACATCAAAATTACATTTCTCGGCCATATCGCATAGATCTCACTGTGAAAAGGCTTAAATGGCTTTTTTGACCTAAGTTTGAGGATTGCGCTCAAATCAAATGTCCTAGAACCAAATTTCCACATGTAACTACTAGATTGTGATAAAATACACTAATGGGTGAAGTTTGGTTGACTTTTGCGCAGCGGTTTGGGAGTTAACATCAAAATTACATTTCTCGGCCATATCACATAGATCTCACTGTGAAAAGGCTTAAATGGCTTTTTTGACCTAAGTTTGAGGATTGCGCTCAAACAAAATGTCCTAGAACAAAATTTTCAAATGTAACTACTAGATTGTGATACAATACACTATTGGGTGAAGTTTGGTTGACTTCTGCGCAGCGGTTTGGGAGTTAACATCAAAATTACATTTCTCGGCCATATCGCATAGATCTCACTGTGAAAAGGCTTAAATGACTTTTTTAATTAAGTTTGATGATTGCGTTAAAACAAAATGTCCTAGAACAAAATTTTCAAATGTAACTACTAGATTGTGATACAATACACTATTGGGTGAAGTTTGGTTGACTTCTGCGCAGCGGTTTGGGAGTTAACATCAAAATTACATTTCTCGGCCATATCGCATAGATCTCACTGTGAAAAGGCTTAAATGGCTTTTTTGACCTAAGTTTGAGGATTGCGCTCAAACCAAATGTCCTAGAACGAAATTTTCAAATGTAACTACTAGAATGTGATACAATACACTATTGGGTGAAGTTTGGTTGACTTCTGCGCAGCGGTTTGGGAGTTAACATCAAAATTACATTTCTCGGCCATATCGCATAGATCTCACTGTGAAAAGGCTTAAATGGCTTTTTTGACCTAAGTTTGAGGATTGCGCTCAAATCAAATGTCCTAGAACCAAATTTTCACATGTAACTACTAGATTGTGATACAATACACTAATGGGTGAAGTTTGGTTGACTTCTGCGCAGCGGTTTGGGAGTTAACATAAAAATTACATTTCTCGGCCATATCGCATAGATCTCACTGTGAAAAGGCTTAAATGACTTTTTTAATTAAGTTTGATGATTGCGCTCAAACAAAATTTCCTAGAACAAAATTTTCAAATGTAACTACTAGATTGTGATACAATACACTATTGGGTGAAATTTGGTTGACTTCTGCGCAGCGGTTTGGGAGTTAACATCAAAATTACATTTCTCGGCCATATCGCATAGATCTCACTGTGAAAAGGCTTAAATGGCTTTTTTGACCTAAGTTTGAGGATTGCGCTCAAATCAAATGTCCTATAACCAAATTTCCACATGTAACTACTAGATTGTGATACAATACACTAATGGGTGAAGTTTGGTTGACTTCTGCGCAGCGGTTTGGGAGTTAACATCAAAATTACATTTCTCGGCCATATCGCATAGATCTCACTGTGAAAAGGCTTAAATGACTTTTTTAATTAAGTTTGATGATTGCGTTCAAACAAAATGTCCTAGAACAAAATTTTTAAATGTAACTACTAGATTGTGATACAATACACTATTGGGTGAAGTTTGGTTGACTTCTGCGCAGCGGTTTGGGAGTTAACATCAAAATTACATTTCTCGGCCATATCGCATAGATCTCACTGTGAAAAGGCTTAAATGGCTTTTTTGACATAAGTTTGATGATTGCATTCAAACAAAATGTCCTAGAACAAAATTTTCAAATGTAACTACTAGATTGTGATACAATACACTATTGGGTGAAGTTTGGTTGACTTCTGCGCAGCGGTTTGGGAGTTAACATCAAAATTACATTTCTCGGCCATATCGCATAGATCTCACTGTGAAAAGGCTTAAATGGCTTTTTTGACCTAAGTTTGAGGATTGCGCTCAAATCAAATGTCCTAGAACCAAATTTCCACATGTAACTACTAGATTGTGATACAATACACTAATGGGTGAAGTTTGGTTTACTTCTGCGCAGCGGTTTGGGAGTTAACATCAAAATTACATTTCTCGGCCATATCGCATAGATCTCACTGTGAAAAGGCTTAAATGGCTTTTTTGACCTAAGTTTAATAATTGCGCTCAAACCAAATGTCCTAGAACGAAATTTTAAAATGTAACTACTAGAATGTGATACAATACACTATTGGGTGAAGTTTGGTTGACTTCTGCGCAGCGGTTTGGGAGTTAACATCAAAATTACATTTCTCGGCCATATCGCATAGATCTCACTGTGAAAAGGCTTAAATGGCTTTTTTGACCTAAGTTTGAGGATTGCGCTCAAATCAAATGTCCTAGAACCAAATTTCCACATGTAACTACTAGATTGTGATACAATACACTATTGGGTGAAGTTTGGTTGACTTCTGCGCAGCGGTTTGGGAGTTAACATCAAAATTACATTTCTCGGCCATATCGCATAGATCTCACTGTGAAAAGGCTTAAATGGCTTTTTTGACCTAAGTTTAAAGATTGCGCTCAAACCAAATGTCCTAGAACGAAATTTTCAAATGTAACTACTAGATTGTGATACAATACACTAATGGGTGAAGTTTGGTTGACTTCTGCGCAGCGGTTTGGGAGTTAACATCAAAATTACATTTCTCGGCCATATCGCATAGATCTCACTGTGAAAAGGCTTAAATGGCTTTTTTGACCTAAGTTTGAGGATTGCGCTCAAATCAAATGTCCTATAACCAAATTTCCACATGTAACTACTAGATTGTGATACAATACACTAATGGGTGAAGTTTGGTTGACTTCTGCGCAGCGGTTTGGGAGTGAACATCAAAATTACATTTCTCGGCCATATCGCATAGATCTCACTGTGAAAAGGCTTAAATTGCTTTTTTGACCTAAGTTTAAGGATTGCGCTCAAACAAAATGTCCTAGAACAAAATTTTCAAATGTAACTACTAGATTGTGATACAATACACTATTGGGTGAAGTTTGGTTGACTTCTGCGCAGCGGTTTGGGAGTTAACATCAAAATTACATTTCTCGGCCATATCGCATAGATCTCACTGTGAAAAGGCTTAAATGGCTTTTTTGACCTAAGTTTGAGGATTGCGCTCAAATCAAATGTCCTAGAACCAAATTTCCACATGTAACTACTAGATTGTGATAAAATACACTAATGGGTGAAGTTTGGTTGACTTCTGCGCAGCGGTTTGGGAGTTAACATCAAAATTACATTTCTCGGCCATATCGCATAGATCTCACTGTGAAAAGGCTTAAATGACTTTTTTAATTAAGTTTGATGATTGCGCTCAAACAAAATTTCCTAGAACAAAATTTTCAAATGTAACTACTAGATTGTGATACAATACACTATTGGGTGAAGTTTGGTTGACTTCTGCGCAGCGGTTTGGGAGTTAACATCAAAATTACATTTCTCGGCCATATCGCATAGATCTCACTGTGAAAAGGCTTAAATGACTTTTTTAATTAAGTTTGATGATTGCGTTCAAACAAAATGTCCTAGAACAAAATTTTCAAATGTAACTACTAGATTGTGATACAATACACTATTGGGTGAAGTTTGGTTGACTTCTGCGCAGCGGTTTGGGAGTTAACATCAAAATTACATTTCTCGGCCATATCGCATAGATCTCACTGTGAAAAGGCTTAAATGGCTTTTTTGACCTAAGTTTGAGGATTGCGCTCAAATCAAATGTCCTAGAACCAAATTTCCACATGTAACTACTAGATTGTGATAAAATACACTAATGGGTGAAGTTTGGTTGACTTCTGCGCAGCGGTTTGGGAGTTAACATCAAAATTACATTTCTCGGCCATATCGCATAGATCTCACTGTGAAAAGGCTTAAATGACTTTTTTAATTAAGTTTGATGATTGCGCTCAAACAAAATTTCCTAGAACAAAATTTTCAAATGTAACTACTAGATTGTGATACAATACACTATTGGGTGAAGTTTGGTTGACTTCTGCGCAGCGGTTTGGGAGTTAACATCAAAATTACATTTCTCGGCCATATCGCATAGATCTCACTGTGAAAAGGCTTAAATGACTTTTTTAATTAAGTTTGATGATTGCGTTCATACAAAATGTCCTAGAACAAAATTTTCAAATGTAACTACTAGAATGTGATACAATACACTATTGGGTGAAGTTTGGTTGACTTCTGCGCAGCGGTTTGGGAGTTAACATCAAAATTACATTTCTCGGCCATATCGCATAGATCTCACTGTGAAAAGGCTTAAATGGCTTTTTTGACCTAAGTTTGAGGATTGCGCTCAAATCAAATGTCCTAGAACCAAATTTCCACATGTAACTACTAGATTGTGATAAAATACACTAATGGGTGAAGTTTGGTTGACTTTTGCGCAGCGGTTTGGGAGTTAACATCAAAATTACATTTCTCGGCCATATCGCATAGATCTCACTGTGAAAAGGCTTAAATGACTTTTTTAATTAAGTTTGATGATTGCGCTCAAACAAAATTTCCTAGAACAAAATTTTCAAATGTAACTACTAGATTGTGATACAATACACTATTGGGTGAAGTTTGGTTGACTTCTGCGCAGCGGTTTGGGAGTTAACATCAAAATTACATTTCTCGGCCATATCGCATAGATCTCACTGTGAAAAGGCTTAAATGGCTTTTTTGACCTAAGTTTGAGGATTGCGCTCAAATCAAATGTCCTATAACCAAATTTCCACATGTAACTACTAGATTGTGATACAATACACTAATGGGTGAAGTTTGGTTGACTTCTGCGCAGCGGTTTGGGAGTTAACATCAAAATTACATTTCTCGGCCATATCGCATAGATCTCACTGTGAAAAGGCTTAAATGACTTTTTTAATTAAGTTTGATGATTGCGTTCAAACAAAATGTCCTAGAACAAAATTTTTAAATGTAACTACTAGATTGTGATACAATACACTATTGGGTGAAGTTTGGTTGACTTCTGCGCAGCGGTTTGGGAGTTAACATCAAAATTACATTTCTCGGCCATATCGCATAGATCTCACTGTGAAAAGGCTTAAATGACTTTTTTAATTAAGTTTGATGATTGCGTTCAAACAAAATGTCCTAGAACAAAATTTTCAAATGTAACTACTAGATTGTGATACAATACACTATTGGGTGAAGTTTGGTTGACTTCTGCGCAGCGGTTTGGGAGTTAACATCAAAATTACATTTCTCGGCCATATCGCATAGATCTCACTGTGAAAAGGCTTAAATGGCTTTTTTGACCTAAGTTTGAGGATTGCGCTCAAATCAAATGTCCTAGAACCAAATTTCCACATGTAACTACTAGATTGTGATAAAATACACTAATGGGTGAAGTTTGGTTGACTTCTGCGCAGCGGTTTGGGAGTTAACATCAAAATTACATTTCTCGGCCATATCGCATAGATCTCACTGTGAAAAGGCTTAAATGACTTTTTTAATTAAGTTTGATGATTGCGCTCAAACAAAATTTCCTAGAACAAAATTTTCAAATGTAACTACTAGATTGTGATACAATACACTATTGGGTGAAGTTTGGTTGACTTCTGCGCAGCGGTTTGGGAGTTAACATCAAAATTACATTTCTCGGCCATATCGCATAGATCTCACTGTGAAAAGGCTTAAATGACTTTTTTAATTAAGTTTGATGATTGCGTTCATACAAAATGTCCTAGAACAAAATTTTCAAATGTAACTACTAGAATGTGATACAATACACTATTGGGTGAAGTTTGGTTGACTTCTGCGCAGCGGTTTGGGAGTTAACATCAAAATTACATTTCTCGGCCATATCGCATAGATCTCACTGTGAAAAGGCTTAAATGGCTTTTTTGACCTAAGTTTGAGGATTGCGCTCAAATCAAATGTCCTAGAACCAAATTTCCACATGTAACTACTAGATTGTGATAAAATACACTAATGGGTGAAGTTTGGTTGACTTTTGCGCAGCGGTTTGGGAGTTAACATCAAAATTACATTTCTCGGCCATATCGCATAGATCTCACTGTGAAAAGGCTTAAATGACTTTTTTAATTAAGTTTGATGATTGCGCTCAAACAAAATTTCCTAGAACAAAATTTTCAAATGTAACTACTAGATTGTGATACAATACACTATTGGGTGAAGTTTGGTTGACTTCTGCGCAGCGGTTTGGGAGTTAACATCAAAATTACATTTCTCGGCCATATCGCATAGATCTCACTGTGAAAAGGCTTAAATGGCTTTTTTGACCTAAGTTTGAGGATTGCGCTCAAATCAAATGTCCTATAACCAAATTTCCACATGTAACTACTAGATTGTGATACAATACACTAATGGGTGAAGTTTGGTTGACTTCTGCGCAGCGGTTTGGGAGTTAACATCAAAATTACATTTCTCGGCCATATCGCATAGATCTCACTGTGAAAAGGCTTAAATGACTTTTTTAATTAAGTTTGATGATTGCGTTCAAACAAAATGTCCTAGAACAAAATTTTTAAATGTAACTACTAGATTGTGATACAATACACTATTGGGTGAAGTTTGGTTGACTTCTGCGCAGCGGTTTGGGAGTTAACATCAAAATTACATTTCTCGGCCATATCGCATAGATCTCACTGTGAAAAGGCTTAAATGGCTTTTTTGACCTAAGTTTGAGGATTGCGCTCAAATCAAATGTCCTAGAACCAAATTTCCACATGTAACTACTAGATTGTGATAAAATACACTAATGGGTGAAGTTTGGTTGACTTCTGCGCAGCGGTTTGGGAGTTAACATCAAAATTACAATTCTCGGCCATATCGCATAGATCTCACTGTGAAAAGGCTTAAATGACTTTTTTAATTAAGTTTGATGATTGCGCTCAAACAAAATTTCCTAGAACAAAATTTTCAAATGTAACTACTAGATTGTGATACAATACACTATTGGGTGAAGTTTGGTTGACTTCTGCGCAGCGGTTTGGGAGTTAACATCAAAATTACATTTCTCGGCCATATCGCATAGATCTCACTGTGAAAAGGCTTAAATGACTTTTTTAATTAAGTTTGATGATTGCGTTCAAACAAAATGTCCTAGAACAAAATTTTCAAATGTAACTACTAGATTGTGATACAATACACTATTGGGTGAAGTTTGGTTGACTTCTGCGCAGCGGTTTGGGAGTTAACATCAAAATTACATTTCTCGGCCATATCGCATAGATCTCACTGTGAAAAGGCTTAAATGGCTTTTTTGACCTAAGTTTGAGGATTGCGCTCAAACAAAATGTCCTAGAACAAAATTTTCAAATGTAACTACTAGATTGTGATACAATACACTATTGGGTGAAGTTTGGTTGACTTCTGCGCAGCGGTTTGGGAGTTAACATCAAAATTACATTTCTCGGCCATATCGCATAGATCTCACTGTGAAAAGGCTTAAATGACTTTTTTAATTAAGTTTGATGATTGCGTTCAAACAAAATGTCCTAGAACAAAATTTTCAAATGTAACTACTAGATTGTGATACAATACACTATTGGGTGAAGTTTGGTTGACTTCTGCGCAGCGGTTTGGGAGTTAACATCAAAATTACATTTCTCGGCCATATCGCATAGATCTCACTGTGAAAAGGCTTAAATGGCTTTTTTGACCTAAGTTTGAGGATTGCGCTCAAATCAAATGTCCTAGAACCAAATTTCCACATGTAACTACTAGATTGTGATAAAATACACTAATGGGTGAAGTTTGGTTGACTTTTGCGCAGCGGTTTGGGAGTTAACATCAAAATTACATTTCTCGGCCATATCACATAGATCTCACTGTGAAAAGGCTTAAATGGCTTTTTTGACCTAAGTTTGAGGATTGCGCTCAAACAAAATGTCCTAGAACAAAATTTTCAAATGTAACTACTAGATTGTGATACAATACACTATTGGGTGAAGTTTGGTTGACTTCTGCGCAGCGGTTTGGGAGTTAACATCAAAATTACATTTCTCGGCCATATCGCATAGATCTCACTGTGAAAAGGCTTAAATGACTTTTTTAATTAAGTTTGATGATTGCGTTAAAACAAAATGTCCTAGAACAAAATTTTCAAATGTAACTACTAGATTGTGATACAATACACTATTGGGTGAAGTTTGGTTGACTTCTGCGCAGCGGTTTGGGAGTTAACATCAAAATTACATTTCTCGGCCATATCGCATAGATCTCACTGTGAAAAGGCTTAAATGGCTTTTTTGACCTAAGTTTGAGGATTGCGCTCAAACCAAATGTCCTAGAACGAAATTTTCAAATGTAACTACTAGAATGTGATACAATACACTATTGGGTGAAGTTTGGTTGACTTCTGCGCAGCGGTTTGGGAGTTAACATCAAAATTACATTTCTCGGCCATATCGCATAGATCTCACTGTGAAAAGGCTTAAATGGCTTTTTTGACCTAAGTTTGAGGATTGCGCTCAAATCAAATGTCCTAGAACCAAATTTTCACATGTAACTACTAGATTGTGATACAATACACTAATGGGTGAAGTTTGGTTGACTTCTGCGCAGCGGTTTGGGAGTTAACATAAAAATTACATTTCTCGGCCATATCGCATAGATCTCACTGTGAAAAGGCTTAAATGACTTTTTTAATTAAGTTTGATGATTGCGCTCAAACAAAATTTCCTAGAACAAAATTTTCAAATGTAACTACTAGATTGTGATACAATACACTATTGGGTGAAATTTGGTTGACTTCTGCGCAGCGGTTTGGGAGTTAACATCAAAATTACATTTCTCGGCCATATCGCATAGATCTCACTGTGAAAAGGCTTAAATGGCTTTTTTGACCTAAGTTTGAGGATTGCGCTCAAATCAAATGTCCTATAACCAAATTTCCACATGTAACTACTAGATTGTGATACAATACACTAATGGGTGAAGTTTGGTTGACTTCTGCGCAGCGGTTTGGGAGTTAACATCAAAATTACATTTCTCGGCCATATCGCATAGATCTCACTGTGAAAAGGCTTAAATGACTTTTTTAATTAAGTTTGATGATTGCGTTCAAACAAAATGTCCTAGAACAAAATTTTTAAATGTAACTACTAGATTGTGATACAATACACTATTGGGTGAAGTTTGGTTGACTTCTGCGCAGCGGTTTGGGAGTTAACATCAAAATTACATTTCTCGGCCATATCGCATAGATCTCACTGTGAAAAGGCTTAAATGGCTTTTTTGACATAAGTTTGATGATTGCATTCAAACAAAATGTCCTAGAACAAAATTTTCAAATGTAACTACTAGATTGTGATACAATACACTATTGGGTGAAGTTTGGTTGACTTCTGCGCAGCGGTTTGGGAGTTAACATCAAAATTACATTTCTCGGCCATATCGCATAGATCTCACTGTGAAAAGGCTTAAATGGCTTTTTTGACCTAAGTTTGAGGATTGCGCTCAAATCAAATGTCCTAGAACCAAATTTCCACATGTAACTACTAGATTGTGATACAATACACTAATGGGTGAAGTTTGGTTTACTTCTGCGCAGCGGTTTGGGAGTTAACATCAAAATTACATTTCTCGGCCATATCGCATAGATCTCACTGTGAAAAGGCTTAAATGGCTTTTTTGACCTAAGTTTAATAATTGCGCTCAAACCAAATGTCCTAGAACGAAATTTTAAAATGTAACTACTAGAATGTGATACAATACACTATTGGGTGAAGTTTGGTTGACTTCTGCGCAGCGGTTTGGGAGTTAACATCAAAATTACATTTCTCGGCCATATCGCATAGATCTCACTGTGAAAAGGCTTAAATGGCTTTTTTGACCTAAGTTTGAGGATTGCGCTCAAATCAAATGTCCTAGAACCAAATTTCCACATGTAACTACTAGATTGTGATACAATACACTATTGGGTGAAGTTTGGTTGACTTCTGCGCAGCGGTTTGGGAGTTAACATCAAAATTACATTTCTCGGCCATATCGCATAGATCTCACTGTGAAAAGGCTTAAATGGCTTTTTTGACCTAAGTTTAAAGATTGCGCTCAAACCAAATGTCCTAGAACGAAATTTTCAAATGTAACTACTAGATTGTGATACAATACACTAATGGGTGAAGTTTGGTTGACTTCTGCGCAGCGGTTTGGGAGTTAACATCAAAATTACATTTCTCGGCCATATCGCATAGATCTCACTGTGAAAAGGCTTAAATGGCTTTTTTGACCTAAGTTTGAGGATTGCGCTCAAATCAAATGTCCTATAACCAAATTTCCACATGTAACTACTAGATTGTGATACAATACACTAATGGGTGAAGTTTGGTTGACTTCTGCGCAGCGGTTTGGGAGTGAACATCAAAATTACATTTCTCGGCCATATCGCATAGATCTCACTGTGAAAAGGCTTAAATTGCTTTTTTGACCTAAGTTTAAGGATTGCGCTCAAACAAAATGTCCTAGAACAAAATTTTCAAATGTAACTACTAGATTGTGATACAATACACTATTGGGTGAAGTTTGGTTGACTTCTGCGCAGCGGTTTGGGAGTTAACATCAAAATTACATTTCTCGGCCATATCGCATAGATCTCACTGTGAAAAGGCTTAAATGGCTTTTTTGACCTAAGTTTGAGGATTGCGCTCAAATCAAATGTCCTAGAACCAAATTTCCACATGTAACTACTAGATTGTGATAAAATACACTAATGGGTGAAGTTTGGTTGACTTCTGCGCAGCGGTTTGGGAGTTAACATCAAAATTACATTTCTCGGCCATATCGCATAGATCTCACTGTGAAAAGGCTTAAATGACTTTTTTAATTAAGTTTGATGATTGCGCTCAAACAAAATTTCCTAGAACAAAATTTTCAAATGTAACTACTAGATTGTGATACAATACACTATTGGGTGAAGTTTGGTTGACTTCTGCGCAGCGGTTTGGGAGTTAACATCAAAATTACATTTCTCGGCCATATCGCATAGATCTCACTGTGAAAAGGCTTAAATGACTTTTTTAATTAAGTTTGATGATTGCGTTCAAACAAAATGTCCTAGAACAAAATTTTCAAATGTAACTACTAGATTGTGATACAATACACTATTGGGTGAAGTTTGGTTGACTTCTGCGCAGCGGTTTGGGAGTTAACATCAAAATTACATTTCTCGGCCATATCGCATAGATCTCACTGTGAAAAGGCTTAAATGGCTTTTTTGACCTAAGTTTGAGGATTGCGCTCAAATCAAATGTCCTAGAACCAAATTTCCACATGTAACTACTAGATTGTGATAAAATACACTAATGGGTGAAGTTTGGTTGACTTCTGCGCAGCGGTTTGGGAGTTAACATCAAAATTACATTTCTCGGCCATATCGCATAGATCTCACTGTGAAAAGGCTTAAATGACTTTTTTAATTAAGTTTGATGATTGCGCTCAAACAAAATTTCCTAGAACAAAATTTTCAAATGTAACTACTAGATTGTGATACAATACACTATTGGGTGAAGTTTGGTTGACTTCTGCGCAGCGGTTTGGGAGTTAACATCAAAATTACATTTCTCGGCCATATCGCATAGATCTCACTGTGAAAAGGCTTAAATGACTTTTTTAATTAAGTTTGATGATTGCGTTCATACAAAATGTCCTAGAACAAAATTTTCAAATGTAACTACTAGAATGTGATACAATACACTATTGGGTGAAGTTTGGTTGACTTCTGCGCAGCGGTTTGGGAGTTAACATCAAAATTACATTTCTCGGCCATATCGCATAGATCTCACTGTGAAAAGGCTTAAATGGCTTTTTTGACCTAAGTTTGAGGATTGCGCTCAAATCAAATGTCCTAGAACCAAATTTCCACATGTAACTACTAGATTGTGATAAAATACACTAATGGGTGAAGTTTGGTTGACTTTTGCGCAGCGGTTTGGGAGTTAACATCAAAATTACATTTCTCGGCCATATCGCATAGATCTCACTGTGAAAAGGCTTAAATGACTTTTTTAATTAAGTTTGATGATTGCGCTCAAACAAAATTTCCTAGAACAAAATTTTCAAATGTAACTACTAGATTGTGATACAATACACTATTGGGTGAAGTTTGGTTGACTTCTGCGCAGCGGTTTGGGAGTTAACATCAAAATTACATTTCTCGGCCATATCGCATAGATCTCACTGTGAAAAGGCTTAAATGGCTTTTTTGACCTAAGTTTGAGGATTGCGCTCAAATCAAATGTCCTATAACCAAATTTCCACATGTAACTACTAGATTGTGATACAATACACTAATGGGTGAAGTTTGGTTGACTTCTGCGCAGCGGTTTGGGAGTTAACATCAAAATTACATTTCTCGGCCATATCGCATAGATCTCACTGTGAAAAGGCTTAAATGACTTTTTTAATTAAGTTTGATGATTGCGTTCAAACAAAATGTCCTAGAACAAAATTTTTAAATGTAACTACTAGATTGTGATACAATACACTATTGGGTGAAGTTTGGTTGACTTCTGCGCAGCGGTTTGGGAGTTAACATCAAAATTACATTTCTCGGCCATATCGCATAGATCTCACTGTGAAAAGGCTTAAATGGCTTTTTTGACCTAAGTTTGAGGATTGCGCTCAAATCAAATGTCCTAGAACCAAATTTCCACATGTAACTACTAGATTGTGATAAAATACACTAATGGGTGAAGTTTGGTTGACTTCTGCGCAGCGGTTTGGGAGTTAACATCAAAATTACAATTCTCGGCCATATCGCATAGATCTCACTGTGAAAAGGCTTAAATGACTTTTTTAATTAAGTTTGATGATTGCGCTCAAACAAAATTTCCTAGAACAAAATTTTCAAATGTAACTACTAGATTGTGATACAATACACTATTGGGTGAAGTTTGGTTGACTTCTGCGCAGCGGTTTGGGAGTTAACATCAAAATTACATTTCTCGGCCATATCGCATAGATCTCACTGTGAAAAGGCTTAAATGACTTTTTTAATTAAGTTTGATGATTGCGTTCAAACAAAGTGTCCTAGAACAAAATTTTCAAATGTAACTACTAGATTGTGATACAATACACTATTGGGTGAAGTTTGGTTGACTTCTGCGCAGCGGTTTGGGAGTTAACATCAAAATTACATTTCTCGGCCATATCGCATAGATCTCACTGTGAAAAGGCTTAAATGGCTTTTTTGACCTAAGTTTGAGGATTGCGCTCAAACAAAATGTCCTAGAACAAAATTTTCAAATGTAACTACTAGATTGTGATACAATACACTATTGGGTGAAGTTTGGTTGACTTCTGCGCAGCGGTTTGGGAGTTAACATCAAAATTACATTTCTCGGCCATATCGCATAGATCTCACTGTGAAAAGGCTTAAATGACTTTTTTAATTAAGTTTGATGATTGCGTTCAAACAAAATGTCCTAGAACAAAATTTTCAAATGTAACTACTAGATTGTGATACAATACACTATTGGGTGAAGTTTGGTTGACTTCTGCGCAGCGGTTTGGGAGTTAACATCAAAATTACATTTCTCGGCCATATCGCATAGATCTCACTGTGAAAAGGCTTAAATGGCTTTTTTGACCTAAGTTTGAGGATTGCGCTCAAACCAAATGTCCTAGAACGAAATTTTCAAATGTAACTACTAGAATGTGATACAATACACTATTGGGTGAAGTTTGGTTGACTTCTGCGCAGCGGTTTGGGAGTTAACATCAAAATTACATTTCTCGGCCATATCGCATAGATCTCACTGTGAAAAGGCTTAAATGGCTTTTTTGACCTAAGTTTGAGGATTGCGCTCAAATCAAATGTCCTAGAACCAAATTTCCACATGTAACTACTAGATTGTGATAAAATACACTAATGGGTGAAGTTTGGTTGACTTCTGCGCAGCGGTTTGGGAGTTAACATGAAAATTACATTTCTCGGCCATATCGCATAGATCTCACTGTGAAAAGGCTTAAATGACTTTTTTAATTAAGTTTGATGATTGCGCTCAAACAAAATTTCCTAGAACAAAATTTTCAAATGTAACTACTAGATTGTGATACAATACACTTTTGGGTGAAGTTTGGTTGACTTCTGCGCAGCGGTTTGGGAGTTAACATCAAAATTACATTTCTCGGCCATATCGCATAGATCTCACTGTGAAAAGGCTTAAATGGCTTTTTTGACCTAAGTTTGAGGATTGCGCTCAAATCAAATGTCCTATAACCAAATTTCCACATGTAACTACTAGATTGTGATACAATACACTAATGGGTGAAGTTTGGTTGACTTCTGCGCAGCGGTTTGGGAGTTAACATCAAAATTACATTTCTCGGCCATATCGCATAGATCTCTCTGTGAAAAGGCTTAAATGACTTTTTTAATTAAGTTTGATGATTGCGTTCAAACAAAATGTCCTAGAACAAAATTTTTAAATGTAACTACTAGATTGTGATACAATACACTATTGGGTGAAGTTTGGTTGACTTCTGCGCAGCGGTTTGGGAGTTAACATCAAAATTACATTTCTCGGCCATATCGCATAGATCTCACTGTGAAAAGGCTTAAATGGCTTTTTTGACCTAAGTTTGAGGATTGCGCTCAAATCAAATGTCCTAGAACCAAATTTCCACATGTAACTACTAGATTGTGATAAAATACACTAATGGGTGAAGTTTGGTTGACTTCTGCGCAGCGGTTTGGGAGTTAACATCAAAATTACATTTCTCGGCCATATCGCATAGATCTCACTGTGAAAAGGCTTAAATGACTTTTTTAATTAAGTTTGATGATTGCGCTCAAACAAAATTTCCTAGAACAAAATTTTCAAATGTAACTACTAGATTGTGATACAATACACTATTGGGTGAAGTTTGGTTGACTTCTGCGCAGCGGTTTGGGAGTTAACATCAAAATTACATTTCTCGGCCATATCGCATAGATCTCACTGTGAAAAGGCTTAAATGACTTTTTTAATTAAGTTTGATGATTGCGTTCAAACAAAATGTCCTAGAACAAAATTTTCAAATGTAACTACTAGATTGTGATACAATACACTATTGGGTGAAGTTTGGTTGACTTCTGCGCAGCGGTTTGGGAGTTAACATCAAAATTACATTTCTCGGCCATATCGCATAGATCTCACTGTGAAAAGGCTTAAATGGCTTTTTTGACCTAAGTTTGAGGATTGCGCTCAAATCAAATGTCCTAGAACCAAATTTCCACATGTAACTACTAGATTGTGATAAAATACACTAATGGGTGAAGTTTGGTTGACTTCTGCGCAGCGGTTTGGGAGTTAACATCAAAATTACATTTCTCGGCCATATCGCATAGATCTCACTGTGAAAAGGCTTAAATGACTTTTTTAATTAAGTTTGATGATTGCATTCAAACAAAATGTCCTAGAACAAAATTTTCAAATGTAACTACTAGATTGTGATACAATACACTACTGGGTGAAGTTTGGTTGACTTCTGCGCAGCGGTTTGGGAGTTAACATCAAAATTACATTTCTCGGCCATATCGCATAGATCTCACTGTGAAAAGGCTTAAATGGCTTTTTTGACCTAAGTTTGAGGATTGCGCTCAAATCAAATGTCCTAGAACCAAATTTCCACATGTAACTACTAGATTGTGATACAATACACTAATGGGTGAAGTTTGGTTTACTTCTGCGCAGCGGTTTGGGAGTTAACATCAAAATTACATTTCTCGGCCATATCGCATAGATCTCACTGTGAAAAGGCTTAAATGGCTTTTTTGACCTAAGTTTAATAATTGCGCTCAAACCAAATGTCCTAGAACGAAATTTTAAAATGTAACTACTAGAATGTGATACAATACACTATTGGGTGAAGTTTGGTTGACTTCTGCGCAGCGGTTTGGGAGTTAACATCAAAATTACATTTCTCGGCCATATCGCATAGATCTCACTGTGAAAAGGCTTAAATGGCTTTTTTGACCTAAGTTTGAGGATTGCGCTTAAATCAAATGTCCTAGAACCAAATTTCCACATGTAACTACTAGATTGTGATACAATACACTATTGGGTGAAGTTTGGTTGACTTCTGCGCAGCGGTTTGGGAGTTAACATCAAAATTACATTTCTCGGCCATATCGCATAGATCTCACTGTGAAAAGGCTTAAATGGCTTTTTTGACCTAAGTTAAAAGATTGCGCTCAAACCAAATGTCCTAGAACGAAATTTTCAAATGTAACTACTAGATTGTGATACAATACACTAATGGGTGAAGTTTGGTTGACTTCTGCGCAGCGGTTTGGGAGTTAACATCAAAATTACATTTCTCGGCCATATCGCATAGATCTCACTGTGAAAAGGCTTAAATGGCTTTTTTGACCTAGGTTTGAGGATTGCGCTCAAATCAAATGTCCTATAACCAAATTTCCACATGTAACTACTAGATTGTGATACAATACACTAACGGGTGAAGTTTGGTTGACTTCTGCGCAGCGGTTTGGGAGTGAACATCAAAATTACATTTCTCGGCCATATCGCATAGATCTCACTGTGAAAAGGCTTAAATGGCTTTTTTGACCTAAGTTTGAGGATTGCGCTCAAATCAAATGTCCTAGAACCAAATTTCCACATGTAACTACTAGATTGTGATACAATACACTAATGGGTGAAGTTTGGTTGACTTCTGCGTAGCGGTTTGGGAGTGAACATCAAAATTACATTTCTCGGCCATATCGCATAGATCTCACTGTGAAAAGGCTTAAATGGCTTTTTTGACCTAAGTTTGAGGATTGCGCTCAAATCAAATGTCCTAGAACCAAATTTCCACATGTAACTACTAGATTGTGATAAAATACACTAATGGGTGAAGTTTGGTTGACTTCTGCGCAGCGGTTTGGGAGTTAACATCAAAATTACATTTCTCGGCCATATCGCATAGATCTCACTGTGAAAAGGCTTAAATGACTTTTTTAATTAAGTTTGATGATTGCGCTCAAACAAAATTTCCTAGAACAAAATTTTCAAATGTAACTACTAGATTGTGATACAATACACTATTGGGTGAAGTTTGGTTGACTTCTGCGCAGCGGTTTGGGAGTTAACATCAAAATTACATTTCTCGGCCATATCGCATAGATCTCACTGTGAAAAGGCTTAAATGGCTTTTTTGACCTAAGTTTGAGGATTGCGCTCAAATCAAATGTCCTAGAACCAAATTTCCACATGTAACTACTAGATTGTGATAAAATACACTAATGGGTGAAGTTTGGTTGACTTCTGCGCAGCGGTTTGGGAGTTAACATCAAAATTACATTTCTCGGCCATATCGCATAGATCTCACTGTGAAAAGGCTTAAATGACTTTTTTAATTAAGTTTGATGATTGCGCTCAAACAAAATTTCCTAGAACAAAATTTTCAAATGTAACTACTAGATTGTGATACAATACACTATTGGGTGAAGTTTGGTTGACTTCTGCGCAGCGGTTTGGGAGTTAACATCAAAATTACATTTCTCGGCCATATCGCATAGATCTCACTGTGAAAAGGCTTAAATGACTTTTTTAATTAAGTTTGATGATTGCGTTCATACAAAATGTCCTAGAACAAAATTTTCAAATGTAACTACTAGAATGTGATACAATACACTATTGGGTGAAGTTTGGTTGACTTCTGCGCAGCGGTTTGGGAGTTAACATCAAAATTACATTTCTCGGCCATATCGCATAGATCTCACTGTGAAAAGGCTTAAATGGCTTTTTTGACCTAAGTTTGAGGATTGCGCTCAAATCAAATGTCCTAGAACCAAATTTCCACATGTAACTACTAGATTGTGATAAAATACACTAATGGGTGAAGTTTGGTTGACTTTTGCGCAGCGGTTTGGGAGTTAACATCAAAATTACATTTCTCGGCCATATCGCATAGATCTCACTGTGAAAAGGCTTAAATGACTTTTTTAATTAAGTTTGATGATTGCGCTCAAACAAAATTTCCTAGAACAAAATTTTCAAATGTAACTACTAGATTGTGATACAATACACTATTGGGTGAAGTTTGGTTGACTTCTGCGCAGCGGTTTGGGAGTTAACATCAAAATTACATTTCTCGGCCATATCGCATAGATCTCACTGTGAAAAGGCTTAAATGGCTTTTTTGACCTAAGTTTGAGGATTGCGCTCAAATCAAATGTCCTATAACCAAATTTCCACATGTAACTACTAGATTGTGATACAATACACTAATGGGTGAAGTTTGGTTGACTTCTGCGCAGCGGTTTGGGAGTTAACATCAAAATTACATTTCTCGGCCATATCGCATAGATCTCACTGTGAAAAGGCTTAAATGACTTTTTTAATTAAGTTTGATGATTGCGTTCAAACAAAATGTCCTAGAACAAAATTTTTAAATGTAACTACTAGATTGTGATACAATACACTATTGGGTGAAGTTTGGTTGACTTCTGCGCAGCGGTTTGGGAGTTAACATCAAAATTACATTTCTCGGCCATATCGCATAGATCTCACTGTGAAAAGGCTTAAATGGCTTTTTTGACCTAAGTTTGAGGATTGCGCTCAAATCAAATGTCCTAGAACCAAATTTCCACATGTAACTACTAGATTGTGATAAAATACACTAATGGGTGAAGTTTGGTTGACTTCTGCGCAGCGGTTTGGGAGTTAACATCAAAATTACAATTCTCGGCCATATCGCATAGATCTCACTGTGAAAAGGCTTAAATGACTTTTTTAATTAAGTTTGATGATTGCGCTCAAACAAAATTTCCTAGAACAAAATTTTCAAATGTAACTACTAGATTGTGATACAATACACTATTGGGTGAAGTTTGGTTGACTTCTGCGCAGCGGTTTGGGAGTTAACATCAAAATTACATTTCTCGGCCATATCGCATAGATCTCACTGTGAAAAGGCTTAAATGACTTTTTTAATTAAGTTTGATGATTGCGTTCAAACAAAATGTCCTAGAACAAAATTTTCAAATGTAACTACTAGATTGTGATACAATACACTATTGGGTGAAGTTTGGTTGACTTCTGCGCAGCGGTTTGGGAGTTAACATCAAAATTACATTTCTCGGCCATATCGCATAGATCTCACTGTGAAAAGGCTTAAATGGCTTTTTTGACCTAAGTTTGAGGATTGCGCTCAAACAAAATGTCCTAGAACAAAATTTTCAAATGTAACTACTAGATTGTGATACAATACACTATTGGGTGAAGTTTGGTTGACTTCTGCGCAGCGGTTTGGGAGTTAACATCAAAATTACATTTCTCGGCCATATCGCATAGATCTCACTGTGAAAAGGCTTAAATGGCTTTTTTGACCTAAGTTTGAGGATTGCGCTCAAACAAAATGTCCTAGAACAAAATTTTCAAATGTAACTACTAGATTGTGATACAATACACTATTGGGTGAAGTTTGGTTGACTTCTGCGCAGCGGTTTGGGAGTTAACATCAAAATTACATTTCTCGGCCATATCGCATAGATCTCACTGTGAAAAGGCTTAAATGACTTTTTTAATTAAGTTTGATGATTGCGTTCAAACAAAATGTCCTAGAACAAAATTTTCAAATGTAACTACTAGATTGTGATACAATACACTATTGGGTGAAGTTTGGTTGACTTCTGCGCAGCGGTTTGGGAGTTAACATCAAAATTACATTTCTCGGCCATATCGCATAGATCTCACTGTGAAAAGGCTTAAATGGCTTTTTTGACCTAAGTTTGAGGATTGCGCTCAAACCAAATGTCCTAGAACGAAATTTTCAAATGTAACTACTAGAATGTGATACAATACACTATTGGGTGAAGTTTGGTTGACTTCTGCGCAGCGGTTTGGGAGTTAACATCAAAATTACATTTCTCGGCCATATCGCATAGATCTCACTGTGAAAAGGCTTAAATGGCTTTTTTGACCTAAGTTTGAGGATTGCGCTCAAATCAAATGTCCTAGAACCAAATTTCCACATGTAACTACTAGATTGTGATAAAATACACTAATGGGTGAAGTTTGGTTGACTTCTGCGCAGCGGTTTGGGAGTTAACATAAAAATTACATTTCTCGGCCATATCGCATAGATCTCACTGTGAAAAGGCTTAAATGACTTTTTTAATTAAGTTTGATGATTGCGCTCAAACAAAATTTCCTAGAACAAAATTTTCAAATGTAACTACTAGATTGTGATACAATACACTTTTGGGTGAAGTTTGGTTGACTTCTGCGCAGCGGTTTGGGAGTTAACATCAAAATTACATTTCTCGGCCATATCGCATAGATCTCACTGTGAAAAGGCTTAAATGGCTTTTTTGACCTAAGTTTGAGGATTGCGCTCAAATCAAATGTCCTATAACCAAATTTCCACATGTAACTACTAGATTGTGATACAATACACTAATGGGTGAAGTTTGGTTGACTTCTGCGCAGCGGTTTGGGAGTTAACATCAAAATTACATTTCTCGGCCATATCGCATAGATCTCTCTGTGAAAAGGCTTAAATGACTTTTTTAATTAAGTTTGATGATTGCGTTCAAACAAAATGTCCTAGAACAAAATTTTTAAATGTAACTACTAGATTGTGATACAATACACTATTGGGTGAAGTTTGGTTGACTTCTGCGCAGCGGTTTGGGAGTTAACATCAAAATTACATTTCTCGGCCATATCGCATAGATCTCACTGTGAAAAGGCTTAAATGGCTTTTTTGACCTAAGTTTGAGGATTGCGCTCAAATCAAATGTCCTAGAACCAAATTTCCACATGTAACTACTAGATTGTGATAAAATACACTAATGGGTGAAGTTTGGTTGACTTCTGCGCAGCGGTTTGGGAGTTAACATCAAAATCACATTTCTCGGCCATATCGCATAGATCTCACTGTGAAAAGGCTTAAATGACTTTTTTAATTAAGTTTGATGATTGCGCTCAAACAAAATTTCCTAGAACAAAATTTTCAAATGTAACTACTAGATTGTGATACAATACACTATTGGGTGAAGTTTGGTTGACTTCTGCGCAGCGGTTTGGGAGTTAACATCAAAATTACATTTCTCGGCCATATCGCATAGATCTCACTGTGAAAAGGCTTAAATGACTTTTTTAATTAAGTTTGATGATTGCATTCAAACAAAATGTCCTAGAACAAAATTTTCAAATGTAACTACTAGATTGTGATACAATACACTATTGGGTGAAGTTTGGTTGACTTCTGCGCAGCGGTTTGGGAGTTAACATCAAAATTACATTTCTCGGCCATATCGCATAGATCTCACTGTGAAAAGGCTTAAATGGCTTTTTTGACCTAAGTTTGAGGATTGCGCTCAAATCAAATGTCCTAGAACCAAATTTCCACATGTAACTACTAGATTGTGATACAATACACTAATGGGTGAAGTTTGGTTTACTTCTGCGCAGCGGTTTGGGAGTTAACATCAAAATTACATTTCTCGGCCATATCGCATAGATCTCACTGTGAAAAGGCTTAAATGGCTTTTTTGACCTAAGTTTAATAATTGCGCTCAAACCAAATGTCCTAGAACGAAATTTTAAAATGTAACTACTAGAATGTGATACAATACACTATTGGGTGAAGTTTGGTTGACTTCTGCGCAGCGGTTTGGGAGTTAACATCAAAATTACATTTCTCGGCCATATCGCATAGATCTCACTGTGAAAAGGCTTAAATGGCTTTTTTGACCTAAGTTTGAGGATTGCGCTTAAATCAAATGTCCTAGAACCAAATTTCCACATGTAACTACTAGATTGTGATACAATACACTATTGGGTGAAGTTTGGTTGACTTCTGCGCAGCGGTTTGGGAGTTAACATCAAAATTACATTTCTCGGCCATATCGCATAGATCTCACTGTGAAAAGGCTTAAATGGCTTTTTTGACCTAAGTTAAAAGATTGCGCTCAAACCAAATGTCCTAGAACGAAATTTTCAAATGTAACTACTAGATTGTGATACAATACACTAATGGGTGAAGTTTGGTTGACTTCTGCGCAGCGGTTTGGGAGTTAACATCAAAATTACATTTCTCGGCCATATCGCATAGATCTCACTGTGAAAAGGCTTAAATGGCTTTTTTGACCTAAGTTTGAGGATTGCGCTCAAATCAAATGTCCTATAACCAAATTTCCACATGTAACTACTAGATTGTGATACAATACACTAACGGGTGAAGTTTGGTTGACTTCTGCGCAGCGGTTTGGGAGTGAACATCAAAATTACATTTCTCGGCCATATCGCATAGATCTCACTGTGAAAAGGCTTAAATGGCTTTTTTGACCTAAGTTTGAGGATTGCGCTCAAATCAAATGTCCTAGAACCAAATTTCCACATGTAACTACTAGATTGTGATACAATACACTAATGGGTGAAGTTTGGTTGACTTCTGCGTAGCGGTTTGGGAGTGAACATCAAAATTACATTTCTCGGCCATATCGCATAGATCTCACTGTGAAAAGGCTTAAATGGCTTTTTTGACCTAAGTTTGAGGATTGCGCTCAAATCAAATGTCCTAGAACCAAATTTCCACATGTAACTACTAGATTGTGATAAAATACACTAATGGGTGAAGTTTGGTTGACTTCTGCGCAGCGGTTTGGGAGTTAACATCAAAATTACATTTCTCGGCCATATCGCATAGATCTCACTGTGAAAAGGCTTAAATGACTTTTTTAATTAAGTTTGATGATTGCGCTCAAACAAAATTTCCTAGAACAAAATTTTCAAATGTAACTACTAGATTGTGATACAATACACTATTGGGTGAAGTTTGGTTGACTTCTGCGCAGCGGTTTGGGAGTTAACATCAAAATTACATTTCTCGGCCATATCGCATAGATCTCACTGTGAAAAGGCTTAAATGGCTTTTTTGACCTAAGTTTGAGGATTGCGCTCAAATCAAATGTCCTATAACCAAATTTCCACATATAACTACTAGATTGTGATACAATACACTAATGGGTGAAGTTTGGTTGACTTCTGCGCAGCGGTTTGGGAGTTAACATCAAAATTACATTTCTCGGCCATATCGCATAGATCTCACTGTGAAAAGGCTTAAATGACTTTTTTAATTAAGTTTGATGATTGCGTTCAAACAAAATGTCCTAGAACAAAATTTTCAAATGTAACTACTAGATTGTGATACAATACACTAATGGGTGAAGTTTGGTTGACTTCTGCGCAGCGGTTTGGGAGTTAACATCAAAATTACATTTCTCGGCCATATCGCATAGATCTCACTGTGAAAAGGCTTAAATGACTTTTTTAATTAAGTTTGATGATTGCATTCAAACAAAATGTCCTAGAACAAAATTTTCAAATGTAACTACTAGATTGTGATACAATACACTATTGGGTGAAGTTTGGTTGACTTCTGCGCAGCGGTTTGGGAGTTAACATCAAAATTACATTTCTCGGCCATATCGCATAGATCTCACTGTGAAAAGGCTTAAATGGCTTTTTTGACCTAAGTTTGAGGATTGCGCTCAAATCAAATGTCCTAGAACCAAATTTCCACATGTAACTACTAGATTGTGATACAATACACTAATGGGTGAAGTTTGGTTTACTTCTGCGCAGCGGTTTGGGAGTTAACATCAAAATTACATTTCTCGGCCATATCGCATAGATCTCACTGTGAAAAGGCTTAAATGGCTTTTTTGACCTAAGTTTAATAATTGCGCTCAAACCAAATGTCCTAGAACGAAATTTTAAAATGTAACTACTAGAATGTGATACAATACACTATTGGGTGAAGTTTGGTTGACTTCTGCGCAGCCGTTTGGGAGTTAACATCAAAATTACATTTCTCGGCCATATCGCATAGATCTCACTGTGAAAAGGCTTAAATGGCTTTTTTGACCTAAGTTTAATAATTGCGCTCAAACCAAATGTCCTAGAACGAAATTTTAAAATGTAACTACTAGAATGTGATACAATACACTATTGGGTGAAGTTTGGTTGACTTCTGCGCAGCGGTTTGGGAGTTAACATCAAAATTACATTTCTCGGCCATATCGCATAGATCTCACTGTGAAAAGGCTTAAATGGCTTTTTTGACCTAAGTTTGAGGATTGCGCTCAAATCAAATGTCCTAGAACCAAATTTCCACATGTAACTACTAGATTGTGATACAATACACTAATGGGTGAAGTTTGGTTTACTTCTGCGCAGCGGTTTGGGAGTTAACATCAAAATTACATTTCTCGGCCATATCGCATAGATCTCACTGTGAAAAGGCTTAAATGGCTTTTTTGACCTAAGTTTGAGGATTGCGCTCAAATCAAATGTCCTATAAACAAATTTCCACATGTAACTACTAGATTGTGATACAATACACTAATGGGTGAAGTTTGGTTGACTTCTGCGCAGCGGTTTGGGAGTTAACATCAAAATTACATTTCTCGGCCATATCGCATAGATCTCACTGTGAAAAGGCTTAAATGGCTTTTTTGACCTAAGTTTGAGGATTGCGCTCAAACAAAATGTCCTAGAACAAAATTTTCAAATGTAACTACTAGATTGTGATACAATACACTATTGGGTGAAGTTTGGTTGACTTCTGCGCAGCGGTTTGGGAGTTAACATCAAAATTACATTTCTCGGCCATATCGCATAGATCTAACTGTGAAAAGGCTTAAATGACTTTTTTAATTAAGTTTGATGATTGCGTTCAAACAAAATGTCCTAGAACAAAATTTTCAAATGTAACTACTAGATTGTGATACAATACACTATTGGGTGAAGTTTGGTTGACTTCTGCGCAGCGGTTTGGGAGTTAACATCAAAATTACATTTCTCGGCCATATCGCATAGATCTCACTGTGAAAAGGCTTAAATGGCTTTTTTGACCTAAGTTTGAGGATTGCGCTCAAACCAAATGTCCTAGAACGAAATTTTCAAATGTAACTACTAGAATGTGATACAATACACTATTGGGTGAAGTTTGGTTGACTTCTGCGCAGCGGTTTGGGAGTTAACATCAAAATTACATTTCTCGGCCATATCGCATAGATCTCACTGTGAAAAGGCTTAAATGGCTTTTTTGACCTAAGTTTGAGGATTGCGCTCAAATCAAATGTCCTAGAACGAAATTTCCACATGTAACTACTAGATTGTGATAAAATACACTAATGGGTGAAGTTTGGTTGACTTCTGCGCAGCGGTTTGGGAGTTAACATCAAAATTACATTTCTCGGCCATATCGCATAGATCTCACTGTGAAAAGGCTTAAATGACTTTTTTAATTAAGTTTGATGATTGCGTTCAAACAAAATGTCCTAGAACAAAATTTTTAAATGTAACTACTAGATTGTAATACAATACACTATTGGGTGAAGTTTGGTTGACTTCTGCGCAGCGGTTTGGGAGTTAACATCAAAATTACATTTCTCGGCCATATCGCATAGATCTCACTGTGAAAAGGCTTAAATGGCTTTTTTGACCTAAGTTTGAGGATTGCGCTCAAATCAAATGTCCTAGAACCAAATTTCCACATGTAACTACTAGATTGTGATAAAATACACTAATGGGTGAAGTTTGGTTGACTTCTGCGCAGCGGTTTGGGAGTTAACATCAAAATTACATTTCTCGGCCATATCGCATAGATCTCACTGTGAAAAGGCTTAAATGACTTTTTTAATTAAGTTTGATGATTGCGCTCAAACAAAATTTCCTAGAACAAAATTTTCAAATGTAACTACTAGATTGTGATACAATACACTATTGGGTGAAGTTTGGTTGACTTCTGCGCAGCGGTTTGGGAGTTAACATCAAAATTACATTTCTCGGCCATATCGCATAGATCTCACTGTGAAAAGGCTTAAATGACTTTTTTAATTAAGTTTGATGATTGCGTTCAAACAAAATGTCCTAGAACAAAATTTTCAAAAATGTAACTACTAGATTGTGATACAATACACTATTGGGTGAAGTTTGGTTGACTTCTGCGCAGCGGTTTGGGAGTTAACATCAAAATTACATTTCTCGGCCATATCGCATAGATCTCACTGTGAAAAGGCTTAAATGGCTTTTTTGACCTAAGTTTGAGGATTGCGTTCAAACAAAATGTCCTAGAACAAAATTTTCAAATGTAACTACTAGATTGTGATACAATACACTATTGGGTGAAGTTTGGTTGACTTCTGCGCAGCGGTTTGGGAGTTAACATCAAAATTATATTTCTCGGCCATATCGCATAGATCTCACTGTGAAAAGGCTTAAATGACTTTTTTAATTAAGTTTGATGATTGCGTTCAAACAAAATGTCCTAGAACAAAATTTTCAAATATAACTACTAGATTGTGATACAATACACTATTGGGTGAAGTTTGGTTGACTTCTGCGCAGCGGTTTGGGAGTTAACATCAAAATTACATTTCTCGGCCATATCGCTTAGATCTCACTGTGAAAAGGCTTAAATGGCTTTTTTGACCTAAGTTTGAGGATTGCGCTCAAACCAAATGTTCTAGAACGAAATTTTCAAATGTAACTACTAGAATGTGATACAATACACTATTGGGTGAAGTTTGGTTGACTTCTGCGCAGCGGTTTGGGAGTTAACATCAAAATTACATTTCTCGGCCATATCGCATAGATCTCACTGTGAAAAGGCTTAAATGGCTTTTTTGACCTAAGTTTGAGGATTGCGCTCAAATCAAATGTCCTAGAACCAAATTTCCACATGTAACTACTAGATTGTGATAAAATACACTAATGGGTGAAGTTTGGTTGACTTCTGCGCAGCGGTTTGGGAGTTAACATCAAAATTACATTTCTCGGCCATATCGCATAGATCTCACTGTGAAAAGGCTTAAATGGCTTTTTTGACCTAAGTTTGAGGATTGCGCTCAAATCAAATGTCCTATAACCAAATTTCCACATGTAACTACTAGATTGTGATACAATACACTAATGGGT
Organism: Corythoichthys intestinalis; assembly: GCF_030265065.1. NCBI lineage: Eukaryota > Metazoa > Chordata > Actinopteri > Syngnathiformes > Syngnathidae > Corythoichthys > Corythoichthys intestinalis. The sequence goes on from NW_026651596.1 coordinate 2,100,368, forward strand.
GAAGTTTGGTTGACTTCTGCGCAGCGGTTTGGGAGTTAACATCAAAATTACATTTCTCGGCCATATCGCATAGATCTCACTGTGAAAAGGCTTAAATGGCTTTTTTGACCTAAGTTTGAGGATTGCGCTCAAATCAAATGTCCTAGAACCAAATTTCTACATGTAACTACTAGATTGTGATAAAATACACTAATGGGTGAAGTTTGGTTGACTTCTGCGCAGCGGTTTGGGAGTAAACATCAAAATTACATTTCTCGGCCATATCGCATAGATCTCACTGTGAAAAGGCTTAAATGACTTTTTTAATTAAGTTTGATGATTGCGCTCAAACAAAATTTCCTAGAACAAAATTTTCAAATGTAACTACTAGATTGTGATACAATACACTATTGGGTGAAGTTTGGTTGACTTCTGCGCAGCGGTTTGGGAGTTAACATCAAAATTACATTTCTCGGCCATATCGCATAGATCTCACTGTGAAAAGGCTTAAATGACTTTTTTAATTAAGTTTGATGATTGCGTTCAAACAAAATGTCCTAGAACAAAATTTTCAAATGTAACTACTAGATTGTGATACAATACACTATTGGGTGAAGTTTGGTTGACTTCTGCGCAGCGGTTTGGGAGTTAACATCAAAATTACATTTCTCGGCCATATCGCATAGATCTCACTGTGAAAAGGCTTAAATGGCTTTTTTGACCTAAGTTTGAGGATTGCGCTCAAACAAAATGTCCTAGAACAAAATTTTCAAATGTAACTACTAGATTGTGATACAATACACTATTGGGTGAAGTTTGGTTGACTTCTGCGCAGCGGTTTGGGAGTTAACATCAAAATTACATTTCTCGGCCATATCGCATAGATCTCACTGTGAAAAGGCTTAAATGACTTTTTTAATTAAGTTTGATGATTGCGTTCAAACAAAATGTCCTAGAACAAAATTTTCAAAAATGTAACTACTAGATTGTGATACAATACACTATTGGGTGAAGTTTGGTTGACTTCTGCGCAGCGGTTTGGGAGTTAACATCAAAATTACATTTCTCGGCCATATCGCATAGATCTCACTGTGAAAAGGCTTAAATGGCTTTTTTGACCTAAGTTTGAGGATTGCGCTCAAACCAAATGTCCTAGAACGAAATTTTCAAATGTAACTACTAGAATGTGATACAATACACTATTGGGTGAAGTTTGGTTGACTTCTGCGCAGCGGTTTGGGAGTTAACATCAAAATTACATTTCTCGGCCATATCGCATAGATCTCACTGTGAAAAGGCTTAAATGACTTTTTTAATTAAGTTTGATGATTGCGTTCAAACAAAATGTCCTAGAACAAAATTTTTAAATGTAACTACTAGATTGTGATACAATACACTATTGGGTGAAGTTTGGTTGACTTCTGCGCAGCGGTTTGGGAGTTAACATCAAAATTACATTTCTCGGCCATATCGCATAGATCTCACTGTGAAAAGGCTTAAATGGCTTTTTTGACCTAAGTTTGAGGATTGCGCTCAAATCAAATGTCCTAGAACCAAATTTCCACATGTAACTACTAGATTGTGATAAAATACACTAATGGGTGAAGTTTGGTTGACTTCTGCGCAGCGGTTTGGGAGTTAACATCAAAATTACATTTCTCGGCCATATCGCATAGATCTCACTGTGAAAAGGCTTAAATGGCTTTTTTGACCTAAGTTTGAGGATTGCGCTCAAACAAAATGTCCTAGAACAAAATTTTCAAATGTAACTACTAGATTGTGATACAATACACTATTGGGTGAAGTTTGGTTGACTTCTGCGCAGCGGTTTGGGAGTTAACATCAAAATTACATTTCTCGGCCATATCGCATAGATCTAACTGTGAAAAGGCTTAAATGACTTTAATTAAGTTTGATGATTGCGTTCAAACAAAATGTCCTAGAACAAAATTTTCAAATGTAACTACTAGATTGTGATACAATACACTATTGGGTGAAGTTTGGTTGACTTCTGCGCAGCGGTTTGGGAGTTAACATCAAAATTACATTTCTCGGCCATATCGCATAGATCTCACTGTGAAAAGGCTTAAATGGCTTTTTTGACCTAAGTTTGAGGATTGCGCTCAAACCAAATGTCCTAGAACGAAATTTTCAAATGTAACTACTAGAATGTGATACAATACACTATTGGGTGAAGTTTGGTTGACTTCTGCGCAGCGGTTTGGGAGTTAACATCAAAATTACATTTCTCGGCCATATCGCATAGATCTCACTGTGAAAAGGCTTAAATGACTTTTTTAATTAAGTTTGATGATTGCGTTCAAACAAAATGTCCTAGAACAAAATTTTCAAATGTAACTACTAGATTGTGATACAATACACTATTGGGTGAAGTTTGGTTGACTTCTGCGCAGCGGTTTGGGAGTTAACATCAAAATTACATTTCTCGGCCATATCGCATAGATCTCACTGTGAAAAGGCTTAAATGGCTTTTTTGACCTAAGTTTGAGGATTGCGCTCAAATCAAATGTCCTAGAACCAAATTTCCACATGTAACTACTAGATTGTGATAAAATACACTAATGGGTGAAGTTTGGTTGACTTCTGCGCAGCGGTTTGGGAGTTAACATCAAAATTACATTTCTCGGCCATATCGCATAGATCTCACTGTGAAAAGGCTTAAATGACTTTTTTAATTAAGTTTGATGATTGCATTCAAACAAAATGTCCTAGAACAAAATTTTCAAATGTAACTACTAGATTGTGATACAATACACTATTGGGTGAAGTTTGGTTGACTTCTGCGCAGCGGTTTGGGAGTTAACATCAAAATTACATTTCTCGGCCATATCGCATAGATCTCACTGTGAAAAGGCTTAAATGGCTTTTTTGACCTAAGTTTGAGGATTGCGCTCAAATCAAATGTCCTAGAACCAAATTTCCACATGTAACTACTAGATTGTGATACAATACACTAATGGGTGAAGTTTGGTTTACTTCTGCGCAGCGGTTTGGGAGTTAACATCAAAATTACATTTCTCGGCCATATCGCATAGATCTCACTGTGAAAAGGCTTAAATGGCTTTTTTGACCTAAGTTTAATAATTGCGCTCAAACCAAATGTCCTAGAACGAAATTTTAAAATGTAACTACTAGAATGTGATACAATACACTATTGGGTGAAGTTTGGTTGACTTCTGCGCAGCGGTTTGGGAGTTAACATCAAAATTACATTTCTCGGCCATATCGCATAGATCTCACTGTGAAAAGGCTTAAATGGCTTTTTTGACCTAAGTTTGAGGATTGCGCTCAAATCAAATGTCCTAGAACCAAATTTCCACATGTAACTACTAGATTGTGATACAATACACTATTGGGTGAAGTTTGGTTGACTTCTGCGCAGCGGTTTGGGAGTTAACATCAAAATTACATTTCTCGGCCATATCGCATAGATCTCACTGTGAAAAGGCTTAAATGGCTTTTTTGACCTAAGTTTAAAGATTGCGCTCAAACCAAATGTCCTAGAACGAAATTTTCAAATGTAACTACTAGATTGTGATACAATACACTAATGGGTGAAGTTTGGTTGACTTCTGCGCAGCGGTTTGGGAGTTAACATCAAAATTACATTTCTCGGCCATATCGCATAGATCTCACTGTGAAAAGGCTTAAATGGCTTTTTTGACCTAAGTTTGAGGATTGCGCTCAAATCAAATGTCCTATAACCAAATTTCCACATGTAACTACTAGATTGTGATACAATACACTAATGGGTGAAGTTTGGTTGACTTCTGCGCAGCGGTTTGGGAGTGAACATCAAAATTACATTTCTCGGCCATATCGCATAGATCTCACTGTGAAAAGGCTTAAATTGCTTTTTTGACCTAAGTTTGAGGATTGCGCTCAAACAAAATGTCCTAGAACAAAATTTTCAAATGTAACTACTAGATTGTGATACAATACACTATTGGGTGAAGTTTGGTTGACTTCTGCGCAGCGGTTTGGGAGTTAACATCAAAATTACATTTCTCGGCCATATCGCATAGATCTCACTGTGAAAAGGCTTAAATGACTTTTTTAATTAAGTTTGATGATTGCGTTCAAACAAAATGTCCTAGAACAAAATTTTTAAATGTAACTACTAGATTGTGATACAATACACTATTGGGTGAAGTTTGGTTGACTTCTGCGCAGCGGTTTGGGAGTTAACATCAAAATTACATTTCTCGGCCATATCGCATAGATCTCACTGTGAAAAGGCTTAAATGGCTTTTTTGACCTAAGTTTGAGGATTGCGCTCAAATCAAATGTCCTAGAACCAAATTTCCACATGTAACTACTAGATTGTGATAAAATACACTAATGGGTGAAGTTTGGTTGACTTCTGCGCAGCGGTTTGGGAGTTAACATCAAAATTACATTTCTCGGCCATATCGCATAGATCTCACTGTGAAAAGGCTTAAATGACTTTTTTAATTAAGTTTGATGATTGCGCTCAAACAAAATTTCCTAGAACAAAATTTTCAAATGTAACTACTAGATTGTGATACAATACACTATTGGGTGAAGTTTGGTTGACTTCTGCGCAGCGGTTTGGGAGTTAACATCAAAATTACATTTCTCGGCCATATCGCATAGATCTCACTGTGAAAAGGCTTAAATGACTTTTTTAATTAAGTTTGATGATTGCGTTCAAACAAAATGTCCTAGAACAAAATTTTCAAATGTAACTACTAGATTGTGATACAATACACTATTGGGTGAAGTTTGGTTGACTTCTGCGCAGCGGTTTGGGAGTTAACATCAAAATTACATTTCTCGGCCATATCGCATAGATCTCACTGTGAAAAGGCTTAAATGGCTTTTTTGACCTAAGTTTGAGGATTGCGCTCAAATCAAATGTCCTAGAACCAAATTTCCACATGTAACTACTAGATTGTGATAAAATACACTAATGGGTGAAGTTTGGTTGACTTCTGCGCAGCGGTTTGGGAGTTAACATCAAAATTACATTTCTCGGCCATATCGCATAGATCTCACTGTGAAAAGGATTAAATGACTTTTTTAATTAAGTTTGATGATTGCGCTCAAACAAAATTTCCTAGAACAAAATTTTCAAATGTAACTACTAGATTGTGATACAATACACTATTGGGTGAAGTTTGGTTGACTTCTGCGCAGCGGTTTGGGAGTTAACATCAAAATTACATTTCTCGGCCATATCGCATAGATCTCACTGTGAAAAGGCTTAAATGACTTTTTTAATTAAGTTTGATGATTGCGTTCATACAAAATGTCCTAGAACAAAATTTTCAAATGTAACTACTAGAATGTGATACAATACACTATTGGGTGAAGTTTGGTTGACTTCTGCGCAGCGGTTTGGGAGTTAACATCAAAATTACATTTCTCGGCCATATCGCATAGATCTCACTGTGAAAAGGCTTAAATGGCTTTTTTGACCTAAGTTTGAGGATTGCGCTCAAATCAAATGTCCTAGAACCAAATTTCCACATGTAACTACTAGATTGTGATAAAATACACTAATGGGTGAAGTTTGGTTGACTTTTGCGCAGCGGTTTGGGAGTTAACATCAAAATTACATTTCTCGGCCATATCGCATAGATCTCACTGTGAAAAGGCTTAAATGACTTTTTTAATTAAGTTTGATGATTGCGCTCAAACAAAATTTCCTAGAACAAAATTTTCAAATGTAACTACTAGATTGTGATACAATACACTATTGGGTGAAGTTTGGTTGACTTCTGCGCAGCGGTTTGGGAGTTAACATCAAAATTACATTTCTCGGCCATATCGCATAGATCTCACTGTGAAAAGGCTTAAATGGCTTTTTTGACCTAAGTTTGAGGATTGCGCTCAAATCAAATGTCCTATAACCAAATTTCCACATGTAACTACTAGATTGTGATACAATACACTAATGGGTGAAGTTTGGTTGACTTCTGCGCAGCGGTTTGGGAGTGAACATCAAAATTACATTTCTCGGCCATATCGCATAGATCTCACTGTGAAAAGGCTTAAATTGCTTTTTTGACCTAAGTTTGAGGATTGCGCTCAAACAAAATGTCCTAGAACAAAATTTTCAAATGTAACTACTAGATTGTGATACAATACACTATTGGGTGAAGTTTGGTTGACTTCTGCGCAGCGGTTTGGGAGTTAACATCAAAATTACATTTCTCGGCCATATCGCATAGATCTCACTGTGAAAAGGCTTAAATGACTTTTTTAATTAAGTTTGATGATTGCGTTCAAACAAAATGTCCTAGAACAAAATTTCCACATGTAACTACTAGATTGTGATAAAATACACTAATGGGTGAAGTTTGGTTGACTTCTGCGCAGCGGTTTGGGAGTTAACATCAAAATTACATTTCTCGGCCATATCGCATAGATCTCACTGTGAAAAGGCTTAAATGGCTTTTTTGACCTAAGTTTGAGGATTGCGCTCAAATCAAATGTCCTATAACCAAATTTCCACATGTAACTACTAGATTGTGATACAATACACTAATGGGTGAAGTTTGGTTGACTTCTGCGCAGCGGTTTGGGAGTTAACATCAAAATTACATTTCTCGGCCATATCGCATAGATCTCACTGTGAAAAGGCTTAAATGGCTTTTTTGACCTAAGTTTGAGGATTGCGCTCAAATCAAATGTCCTAGAACCAAATTTCTACATGTAACTACTAGATTGTGATAAAATACACTAATGGGTGAAGTTTGGTTGACTTCTGCGCAGCGGTTTGGGAGTAAACATCAAAATTACATTTCTCGGCCATATCGCATAGATCTCACTGTGAAAAGGCTTAAATGACTTTTTTAATTAAGTTTGATGATTGCGCTCAAACAAAATTTCCTAGAACAAAATTTTCAAATGTAACTACTAGATTGTGATACAATACACTATTGGGTGAAGTTTGGTTGACTTCTGCGCAGCGGTTTGGGAGTTAACATCAAAATTACATTTCTCGGCCATATCGCATAGATCTCACTGTGAAAAGGCTTAAATGACTTTTTTAATTAAGTTTGATGATTGCGTTCAAACAAAATGTCCTAGAACAAAATTTTCAAATGTAACTACTAGATTGTGATACAATACACTATTGGGTGAAGTTTGGTTGACTTCTGCGCAGCGGTTTGGGAGTTAACATCAAAATTACATTTCTCGGCCATATCGCATAGATCTCACTGTGAAAAGGCTTAAATGGCTTTTTTGACCTAAGTTTGAGGATTGCGCTCAAACAAAATGTCCTAGAACAAAATTTTCAAATGTAACTACTAGATTGTGATACAATACACTATTGGGTGAAGTTTGGTTGACTTCTGCGCAGCGGTTTGGGAGTTAACATCAAAATTACATTTCTCGGCCATATCGCATAGATCTCACTGTGAAAAGGCTTAAATGACTTTTTTAATTAAGTTTGATGATTGCGTTCAAACAAAATGTCCTAGAACAAAATTTTCAAAAATGTAACTACTAGATTGTGATACAATACACTATTGGGTGAAGTTTGGTTGACTTCTGCGCAGCGGTTTGGGAGTTAACATCAAAATTACATTTCTCGGCCATATCGCATAGATCTCACTGTGAAAAGGCTTAAATGGCTTTTTTGACCTAAGTTTGAGGATTGCGCTCAAACCAAATGTCCTAGAACGAAATTTTCAAATGTAACTACTAGAATGTGATACAATACACTATTGGGTGAAGTTTGGTTGACTTCTGCGCAGCGGTTTGGGAGTTAACATCAAAATTACATTTCTCGGCCATATCGCATAGATCTCACTGTGAAAAGGCTTAAATGACTTTTTTAATTAAGTTTGATGATTGCGTTCAAACAAAATGTCCTAGAACAAAATTTTTAAATGTAACTACTAGATTGTGATACAATACACTATTGGGTGAAGTTTGGTTGACTTCTGCGCAGCGGTTTGGGAGTTAACATCAAAATTACATTTCTCGGCCATATCGCATAGATCTCACTGTGAAAAGGCTTAAATGGCTTTTTTGACCTAAGTTTGAGGATTGCGCTCAAATCAAATGTCCTAGAACCAAATTTCCACATGTAACTACTAGATTGTGATAAAATACACTAATGGGTGAAGTTTGGTTGACTTCTGCGCAGCGGTTTGGGAGTTAACATCAAAATTACATTTCTCGGCCATATCGCATAGATCTCACTGTGAAAAGGCTTAAATGACTTTTTTAATTAAGTTTGATGATTGCATTCAAACAAAATGTCCTAGAACAAAATTTTCAAATGTAACTACTAGATTGTGATACAATACACTATTGGGTGAAGTTTGGTTGACTTCTGCGCAGCGGTTTGGGAGTTAACATCAAAATTACATTTCTCGGCCATATCGCATAGATCTCACTGTGAAAAGGCTTAAATGGCTTTTTTGACCTAAGTTTGAGGATTGCGCTCAAATCAAATGTCCTAGAACCAAATTTCCACATGTAACTACTAGATTGTGATACAATACACTAATGGGTGAAGTTTGGTTTACTTCTGCGCAGCGGTTTGGGAGTTAACATCAAAATTACATTTCTCGGCCATATCGCATAGATCTCACTGTGAAAAGGCTTAAATGGCTTTTTTGACCTAAGTTTAATAATTGCGCTCAAACCAAATGTCCTAGAACGAAATTTTAAAATGTAACTACTAGAATGTGATACAATACACTATTGGGTGAAGTTTGGTTGACTTCTGCGCAGCGGTTTGGGAGTTAACATCAAAATTACATTTCTCGGCCATATCGCATAGATCTCACTGTGAAAAGGCTTAAATGGCTTTTTTGACCTAAGTTTGAGGATTGCGCTCAAATCAAATGTCCTAGAACCAAATTTCCACATGTAACTACTAGATTGTGATACAATACACTATTGGGTGAAGTTTGGTTGACTTCTGCGCAGCGGTTTGGGAGTTAACATCAAAATTACATTTCTCGGCCATATCGCATAGATCTCACTGTGAAAAGGCTTAAATGGCTTTTTTGACCTAAGTTTAAAGATTGCGCTCAAACCAAATGTCCTAGAACGAAATTTTCAAATGTAACTACTAGATTGTGATACAATACACTAATGGGTGAAGTTTGGTTGACTTCTGCGCAGCGGTTTGGGAGTTAACATCAAAATTACATTTCTCGGCCATATCGCATAGATCTCACTGTGAAAAGGCTTAAATGGCTTTTTTGACCTAAGTTTGAGGATTGCGCTCAAATCAAATGTCCTATAACCAAATTTCCACATGTAACTACTAGATTGTGATACAATACACTAATGGGTGAAGTTTGGTTGACTTCTGCGCAGCGGTTTGGGAGTGAACATCAAAATTACATTTCTCGGCCATATCGCATAGATCTCACTGTGAAAAGGCTTAAATTGCTTTTTTGACCTAAGTTTGAGGATTGCGCTCAAACAAAATGTCCTAGAACAAAATTTTCAAATGTAACTACTAGATTGTGATACAATACACTATTGGGTGAAGTTTGGTTGACTTCTGCGCAGCGGTTTGGGAGTTAACATCAAAATTACATTTCTCGGCCATATCGCATAGATCTCACTGTGAAAAGGCTTAAATGACTTTTTTAATTAAGTTTGATGATTGCGTTCAAACAAAATGTCCTAGAACAAAATTTTTAAATGTAACTACTAGATTGTGATACAATACACTATTGGGTGAAGTTTGGTTGACTTCTGCGCAGCGGTTTGGGAGTTAACATCAAAATTACATTTCTCGGCCATATCGCATAGATCTCACTGTGAAAAGGCTTAAATGGCTTTTTTGACCTAAGTTTGAGGATTGCGCTCAAATCAAATGTCCTAGAACCAAATTTCCACATGTAACTACTAGATTGTGATAAAATACACTAATGGGTGAAGTTTGGTTGACTTCTGCGCAGCGGTTTGGGAGTTAACATCAAAATTACATTTCTCGGCCATATCGCATAGATCTCACTGTGAAAAGGCTTAAATGACTTTTTTAATTAAGTTTGATGATTGCGCTCAAACAAAATTTCCTAGAACAAAATTTTCAAATGTAACTACTAGATTGTGATACAATACACTATTGGGTGAAGTTTGGTTGACTTCTGCGCAGCGGTTTGGGAGTTAACATCAAAATTACATTTCTCGGCCATATCGCATAGATCTCACTGTGAAAAGGCTTAAATGACTTTTTTAATTAAGTTTGATGATTGCGTTCAAACAAAATGTCCTAGAACAAAATTTTCAAATGTAACTACTAGATTGTGATACAATACACTATTGGGTGAAGTTTGGTTGACTTCTGCGCAGCGGTTTGGGAGTTAACATCAAAATTACATTTCTCGGCCATATCGCATAGATCTCACTGTGAAAAGGCTTAAATGGCTTTTTTGACCTAAGTTTGAGGATTGCGCTCAAATCAAATGTCCTAGAACCAAATTTCCACATGTAACTACTAGATTGTGATAAAATACACTAATGGGTGAAGTTTGGTTGACTTCTGCGCAGCGGTTTGGGAGTTAACATCAAAATTACATTTCTCGGCCATATCGCATAGATCTCACTGTGAAAAGGATTAAATGACTTTTTTAATTAAGTTTGATGATTGCGCTCAAACAAAATTTCCTAGAACAAAATTTTCAAATGTAACTACTAGATTGTGATACAATACACTATTGGGTGAAGTTTGGTTGACTTCTGCGCAGCGGTTTGGGAGTTAACATCAAAATTACATTTCTCGGCCATATCGCATAGATCTCACTGTGAAAAGGCTTAAATGACTTTTTTAATTAAGTTTGATGATTGCGTTCATACAAAATGTCCTAGAACAAAATTTTCAAATGTAACTACTAGAATGTGATACAATACACTATTGGGTGAAGTTTGGTTGACTTCTGCGCAGCGGTTTGGGAGTTAACATCAAAATTACATTTCTCGGCCATATCGCATAGATCTCACTGTGAAAAGGCTTAAATGGCTTTTTTGACCTAAGTTTGAGGATTGCGCTCAAATCAAATGTCCTAGAACCAAATTTCCACATGTAACTACTAGATTGTGATAAAATACACTAATGGGTGAAGTTTGGTTGACTTTTGCGCAGCGGTTTGGGAGTTAACATCAAAATTACATTTCTCGGCCATATCGCATAGATCTCACTGTGAAAAGGCTTAAATGACTTTTTTAATTAAGTTTGATGATTGCGCTCAAACAAAATTTCCTAGAACAAAATTTTCAAATGTAACTACTAGATTGTGATACAATACACTATTGGGTGAAGTTTGGTTGACTTCTGCGCAGCGGTTTGGGAGTTAACATCAAAATTACATTTCTCGGCCATATCGCATAGATCTCACTGTGAAAAGGCTTAAATGGCTTTTTTGACCTAAGTTTGAGGATTGCGCTCAAATCAAATGTCCTATAACCAAATTTCCACATGTAACTACTAGATTGTGATACAATACACTAATGGGTGAAGTTTGGTTGACTTCTGCGCAGCGGTTTGGGAGTGAACATCAAAATTACATTTCTCGGCCATATCGCATAGATCTCACTGTGAAAAGGCTTAAATTGCTTTTTTGACCTAAGTTTGAGGATTGCGCTCAAACAAAATGTTCTAGAACAAAATTTTCAAATGTAACTACTAGATTGTGATACAATACACTATTGGGTGAAGTTTGGTTGACTTCTGCGCAGCGGTTTGGGAGTTAACATCAAAATTACATTTCTCGGCCATATCGCATAGATCTCACTGTGAAAAGGCTTAAATGACTTTTTTAATTAAGTTTGATGATTGCGTTCAAACAAAATGTCCTAGAACAAAATTTCCACATGTAACTACTAGATTGTGATAAAATACACTAATGGGTGAAGTTTGGTTGACTTCTGCGCAGCGGTTTGGGAGTTAACATCAAAATTACATTTCTCGGCCATATCGCATAGATCTCACTGTGAAAAGGCTTAAATGGCTTTTTTGACCTAAGTTTGAGGATTGCGCTCAAATCAAATGTCCTATAACCAAATTTCCACATGTAACTACTAGATTGTGATACAATACACTAATGGGTGAAGTTTGGTTGACTTCTGCGCAGCGGTTTGGGAGTTAACATCAAAATTACATTTCTCGGCCATATCGCATAGATCTCACTGTGAAAAGGCTTAAATGGCTTTTTTGACCTAAGTTTGAGGATTGCGCTCAAATCAAATGTCCTAGAACCAAATTTCTACATGTAACTACTAGATTGTGATAAAATACACTAATGGGTGAAGTTTGGTTGACTTCTGCGCAGCGGTTTGGGAGTAAACATCAAAATTACATTTCTCGGCCATATCGCATAGATCTCACTGTGAAAAGGCTTAAATGACTTTTTTAATTAAGTTTGATGATTGCGCTCAAACAAAATTTCCTAGAACAAAATTTTCAAATGTAACTACTAGATTGTGATACAATACACTATTGGGTGAAGTTTGGTTGACTTCTGCGCAGCGGTTTGGGAGTTAACATCAAAATTACATTTCTCGGCCATATCGCATAGATCTCACTGTGAAAAGGCTTAAATGACTTTTTTAATTAAGTTTGATGATTGCGTTCAAACAAAATGTCCTAGAACAAAATTTTCAAATGTAACTACTAGATTGTGATACAATACACTATTGGGTGAAGTTTGGTTGACTTCTGCGCAGCGGTTTGGGAGTTAACATCAAAATTACATTTCTCGGCCATATCGCATAGATCTCACTGTGAAAAGGCTTAAATGGCTTTTTTGACCTAAGTTTGAGGATTGCGCTCAAACAAAATGTCCTAGAACAAAATTTTCAAATGTAACTACTAGATTGTGATACAATACACTATTGGGTGAAGTTTGGTTGACTTCTGCGCAGCGGTTTGGGAGTTAACATCAAAATTACATTTCTCGGCCATATCGCATAGATCTCACTGTGAAAAGGCTTAAATGACTTTTTTAATTAAGTTTGATGATTGCGTTCAAACAAAATGTCCTAGAACAAAATTTTCAAAAATGTAACTACTAGATTGTGATACAATACACTATTGGGTGAAGTTTGGTTGACTTCTGCGCAGCGGTTTGGGAGTTAACATCAAAATTACATTTCTCGGCCATATCGCATAGATCTCACTGTGAAAAGGCTTAAATGGCTTTTTTGACCTAAGTTTGAGGATTGCGCTCAAACCAAATGTCCTAGAACGAAATTTTCAAATGTAACTACTAGAATGTGATACAATACACTATTGGGTGAAGTTTGGTTGACTTCTGCGCAGCGGTTTGGGAGTTAACATCAAAATTACATTTCTCGGCCATATCGCATAGATCTCACTGTGAAAAGGCTTAAATGACTTTTTTAATTAAGTTTGATGATTGCGTTCAAACAAAATGTCCTAGAACAAAATTTTTAAATGTAACTACTAGATTGTGATACAATACACTATTGGGTGAAGTTTGGTTGACTTCTGCGCAGCGGTTTGGGAGTTAACATCAAAATTACATTTCTCGGCCATATCGCATAGATCTCACTGTGAAAAGGCTTAAATGGCTTTTTTGACCTAAGTTTGAGGATTGCGCTCAAATCAAATGTCCTAGAACCAAATTTCCACATGTAACTACTAGATTGTGATAAAATACACTAATGGGTGAAGTTTGGTTGACTTCTGCGCAGCGGTTTGGGAGTTAACATCAAAATTACATTTCTCGGCCATATCGCATAGATCTCACTGTGAAAAGGCTTAAATGGCTTTTTTGACCTAAGTTTGAGGATTGCGCTCAAACAAAATGTCCTAGAACAAAATTTTCAAATGTAACTACTAGATTGTGATACAATACACTATTGGGTGAAGTTTGGTTGACTTCTGCGCAGCGGTTTGGGAGTTAACATCAAAATTACATTTCTCGGCCATATCGCATAGATCTAACTATGAAAAGGCTTAAATGACTTTAATTAAGTTTGATGATTGCGTTCAAACAAAATGTCCTAGAACAAAATTTTCAAATGTAACTACTAGATTGTGATACAATACACTATTGGGTGAAGTTTGGTTGACTTCTGCGCAGCGGTTTGGGAGTTAACATCAAAATTACATTTCTCGGCCATATCGCATAGATCTCACTGTGAAAAGGCTTAAATGGCTTTTTTGACCTAAGTTTGAGGATTGCGCTCAAACCAAATGTCCTAGAACGAAATTTTCAAATGTAACTACTAGAATGTGATACAATACACTATTGGGTGAAGTTTGGTTGACTTCTGCGCAGCGGTTTGGGAGTTAACATCAAAATTACATTTCTCGGCCATATCGCATAGATCTCACTGTGAAAAGGCTTAAATGACTTTTTTAATTAAGTTTGATGATTGCGTTCAAACAAAATGTCCTAGAACAAAATTTTCAAATGTAACTACTAGATTGTGATACAATACACTATTGGGTGAAGTTTGGTTGACTTCTGCGCAGCGGTTTGGGAGTTAACATCAAAATTACATTTCTCGGCCATATCGCATAGATCTCACTGTGAAAAGGCTTAAATGGCTTTTTTGACCTAAGTTTGAGGATTGCGCTCAAATCAAATGTCCTAGAACCAAATTTCCACATGTAACTACTAGATTGTGATAAAATACACTAATGGGTGAAGTTTGGTTGACTTCTGCGCAGCGGTTTGGGAGTTAACATCAAAATTACATTTCTCGGCCATATCGCATAGATCTCACTGTGAAAAGGCTTAAATGACTTTTTTAATTAAGTTTGATGATTGCATTCAAACAAAATGTCCTAGAACAAAATTTTCAAATGTAACTACTAGATTGTGATACAATACACTATTGGGTGAAGTTTGGTTGACTTCTGCGCAGCGGTTTGGGAGTTAACATCAAAATTACATTTCTCGGCCATATCGCATAGATCTCACTGTGAAAAGGCTTAAATGGCTTTTTTGACCTAAGTTTGAGGATTGCGCTCAAATCAAATGTCCTAGAACCAAATTTCCACATGTAACTACTAGATTGTGATACAATACACTAATGGGTGAAGTTTGGTTTACTTCTGCGCAGCGGTTTGGGAGTTAACATCAAAATTACATTTCTCGGCCATATCGCATAGATCTCACTGTGAAAAGGCTTAAATGGCTTTTTTGACCTAAGTTTAATAATTGCGCTCAAACCAAATGTCCTAGAACGAAATTTTAAAATGTAACTACTAGAATGTGATACAATACACTATTGGGTGAAGTTTGGTTGACTTCTGCGCAGCGGTTTGGGAGTTAACATCAAAATTACATTTCTCGGCCATATCGCATAGATCTCACTGTGAAAAGGCTTAAATGGCTTTTTTGACCTAAGTTTGAGGATTGCGCTCAAATCAAATGTCCTAGAACCAAATTTCCACATGTAACTACTAGATTGTGATACAATACACTATTGGGTGAAGTTTGGTTGACTTCTGCGCAGCGGTTTGGGAGTTAACATCAAAATTACATTTCTCGGCCATATCGCATAGATCTCACTGTGAAAAGGCTTAAATGGCTTTTTTGACCTAAGTTTAAAGATTGCGCTCAAACCAAATGTCCTAGAACGAAATTTTCAAATGTAACTACTAGATTGTGATACAATACACTAATGGGTGAAGTTTGGTTGACTTCTGCGCAGCGGTTTGGGAGTTAACATCAAAATTACATTTCTCGGCCATATCGCATAGATCTCACTGTGAAAAGGCTTAAATGGCTTTTTTGACCTAAGTTTGAGGATTGCGCTCAAATCAAATGTCCTATAACCAAATTTCCACATGTAACTACTAGATTGTGATACAATACACTAATGGGTGAAGTTTGGTTGACTTCTGCGCAGCGGTTTGGGAGTGAACATCAAAATTACATTTCTCGGCCATATCGCATAGATCTCACTGTGAAAAGGCTTAAATTGCTTTTTTGACCTAAGTTTGAGGATTGCGCTCAAACAAAATGTCCTAGAACAAAATTTTCAAATGTAACTACTAGATTGTGATACAATACACTATTGGGTGAAGTTTGGTTGACTTCTGCGCAGCGGTTTGGGAGTTAACATCAAAATTACATTTCTCGGCCATATCGCATAGATCTCACTGTGAAAAGGCTTAAATGACTTTTTTAATTAAGTTTGATGATTGCGTTCAAACAAAATGTCCTAGAACAAAATTTTTAAATGTAACTACTAGATTGTGATACAATACACTATTGGGTGAAGTTTGGTTGACTTCTGCGCAGCGGTTTGGGAGTTAACATCAAAATTACATTTCTCGGCCATATCGCATAGATCTCACTGTGAAAAGGCTTAAATGGCTTTTTTGACCTAAGTTTGAGGATTGCGCTCAAATCAAATGTCCTAGAACCAAATTTCCACATGTAACTACTAGATTGTGATAAAATACACTAATGGGTGAAGTTTGGTTGACTTCTGCGCAGCGGTTTGGGAGTTAACATCAAAATTACATTTCTCGGCCATATCGCATAGATCTCACTGTGAAAAGGCTTAAATGACTTTTTTAATTAAGTTTGATGATTGCGCTCAAACAAAATTTCCTAGAACAAAATTTTCAAATGTAACTACTAGATTGTGATACAATACACTATTGGGTGAAGTTTGGTTGACTTCTGCGCAGCGGTTTGGGAGTTAACATCAAAATTACATTTCTCGGCCATATCGCATAGATCTCACTGTGAAAAGGCTTAAATGACTTTTTTAATTAAGTTTGATGATTGCGTTCAAACAAAATGTCCTAGAACAAAATTTTCAAATGTAACTACTAGATTGTGATACAATACACTATTGGGTGAAGTTTGGTTGACTTCTGCGCAGCGGTTTGGGAGTTAACATCAAAATTACATTTCTCGGCCATATCGCATAGATCTCACTGTGAAAAGGCTTAAATGGCTTTTTTGACCTAAGTTTGAGGATTGCGCTCAAATCAAATGTCCTAGAACCAAATTTCCACATGTAACTACTAGATTGTGATAAAATACACTAATGGGTGAAGTTTGGTTGACTTCTGCGCAGCGGTTTGGGAGTTAACATCAAAATTACATTTCTCGGCCATATCGCATAGATCTCACTGTGAAAAGGCTTAAATGACTTTTTTAATTAAGTTTGATGATTGCGCTCAAACAAAATTTCCTAGAACAAAATTTTCAAATGTAACTACTAGATTGTGATACAATACACTATTGGGTGAAGTTTGGTTGACTTCTGCGCAGCGGTTTGGGAGTTAACATCAAAATTACATTTCTCGGCCATATCGCATAGATCTCACTGTGAAAAGGCTTAAATGACTTTTTTAATTAAGTTTGATGATTGCGTTCATACAAAATGTCCTAGAACAAAATTTTCAAATGTAACTACTAGAATGTGATACAATACACTATTGGGTGAAGTTTGGTTGACTTCTGCGCAGCGGTTTGGGAGTTAACATCAAAATTACATTTCTCGGCCATATCGCATAGATCTCACTGTGAAAAGGCTTAAATGGCTTTTTTGACCTAAGTTTGAGGATTGCGCTCAAATCAAATGTCCTAGAACCAAATTTCCACATGTAACTACTAGATTGTGATAAAATACACTAATGGGTGAAGTTTGGTTGACTTTTGCGCAGCGGTTTGGGAGTTAACATCAAAATTACATTTCTCGGCCATATCGCATAGATCTCACTGTGAAAAGGCTTAAATGACTTTTTTAATTAAGTTTGATGATTGCGCTCAAACAAAATTTCCTAGAACAAAATTTTCAAATGTAACTACTAGATTGTGATACAATACACTATTGGGTGAAGTTTGGTTGACTTCTGCGCAGCGGTTTGGGAGTTAACATCAAAATTACATTTCTCGGCCATATCGCATAGATCTCACTGTGAAAAGGCTTAAATGGCTTTTTTGACCTAAGTTTGAGGATTGCGCTCAAACCAAATGTCCTAGAACGAAATTTTCAAATGTAACTACTAGAATGTGATACAATACACTATTGGGTGAAGTTTGGTTGACTTCTGCGCAGCGGTTTGGGAGTTAACATCAAAATTACATTTCTCGGCCATATCGCATAGATCTCACTGTGAAAAGGCTTAAATGGCTTTTTTGACCTAAGTTTGAGGATTGCGCTCAAATCAAATGTCCTAGAACCAAATTTCCACATGTAACTACTAGATTGTGATAAAATACACTAATGGGTGAAGTTTGGTTGACTTCTGCGCAGCGGTTTGGGAGTTAACATAAAAATTACATTTCTCGGCCATATCGCATAGATCTCACTGTGAAAAGGCTTAAATGACTTTTTTAATTAAGTTTGATGATTGCGCTCAAACAAAATTTCCTAGAACAAAATTTTCAAATGTAACTACTAGATTGTGATACAATACACTATTGGGTGAAGTTTGGTTGACTTCTGCGCAGCGGTTTGGGAGTTAACATCAAAATTACATTTCTCGGCCATATCGCATAGATCTCACTGTGAAAAGGCTTAAATGACTTTTTTAATTAAGTTTGATGATTGCGTTCAAACAAAATGTCCTAGAACAAAATTTTCAAATGTAACTACTAGATTGTGATACAATACACTATTGGGTGAAGTTTGGTTGACTTCTGCGCAGCGGTTTGGGAGTTAACATCAAAATTACATTTCTCGGCCATATCGCATAGATCTCACTGTGAAAAGGCTTAAATGGCTTTTTTGACCTAAGTTTGAGGATTGCGCTCAAACCAAATGTCCTAGAACGAAATTTTCAAATGTAACTACTAGAATGTGATACAATACACTATTGGGTGAAGTTTGGTTGACTTCTGCGCAGCGGTTTGGGAGTTAACATCAAAATTACATTTCTCGGCCATATCGCATAGATCTCACTGTGAAAAGGCTTAAATGGCTTTTTTGACCTAAGTTTGAGGATTGCGCTCAAATCAAATGTCCTAGAACCAAATTTCCACATGTAACTACTAGATTGTGATAAAATACACTAATGGGTGAAGTTTGGTTGACTTCTGCGCAGCGGTTTGGGAGTTAACATCAAAATTACATTTCTCGGCCATATCGCATAGATCTCACTGTGAAAAGGCTTAAATGGCTTTTTTGACCTAAGTTTGAGGATTGCGCTCAAACAAAATGTCCTAGAACAAAATTTTCAAATGTAACTACTAGATTGTGATACAATACACTATTGGGTGAAGTTTGGTTGACTTCTGCGCAGCGGTTTGGGAGTTAACATCAAAATTACATTTCTCGGCCATATCGCATAGATCTAACTATGAAAAGGCTTAAATGACTTTAATTAAGTTTGATGATTGCGTTCAAACAAAATGTCCTAGAACAAAATTTTCAAATGTAACTACTAGATTGTGATACAATACACTATTGGGTGAAGTTTGGTTGACTTCTGCGCAGCGGTTTGGGAGTTAACATCAAAATTACATTTCTCGGCCATATCGCATAGATCTCACTGTGAAAAGGCTTAAATGGCTTTTTTGACCTAAGTTTGAGGATTGCGCTCAAACCAAATGTCCTAGAACGAAATTTTCAAATGTAACTACTAGAATGTGATACAATACACTATTGGGTGAAGTTTGGTTGACTTCTGCGCAGCGGTTTGGGAGTTAACATCAAAATTACATTTCTCGGCCATATCGCATAGATCTCACTGTGAAAAGGCTTAAATGACTTTTTTAATTAAGTTTGATGATTGCGTTCAAACAAAATGTCCTAGAACAAAATTTTCAAATGTAACTACTAGATTGTGATACAATACACTATTGGGTGAAGTTTGGTTGACTTCTGCGCAGCGGTTTGGGAGTTAACATCAAAATTACATTTCTCGGCCATATCGCATAGATCTCACTGTGAAAAGGCTTAAATGGCTTTTTTGACCTAAGTTTGAGGATTGCGCTCAAATCAAATGTCCTAGAACCAAATTTCCACATGTAACTACTAGATTGTGATAAAATACACTAATGGGTGAAGTTTGGTTGACTTCTGCGCAGCGGTTTGGGAGTTAACATCAAAATTACATTTCTCGGCCATATCGCATAGATCTCACTGTGAAAAGGCTTAAATGACTTTTTTAATTAAGTTTGATGATTGCATTCAAACAAAATGTCCTAGAACAAAATTTTCAAATGTAACTACTAGATTGTGATACAATACACTATTGGGTGAAGTTTGGTTGACTTCTGCGCAGCGGTTTGGGAGTTAACATCAAAATTACATTTCTCGGCCATATCGCATAGATCTCACTGTGAAAAGGCTTAAATGGCTTTTTTGACCTAAGTTTGAGGATTGCGCTCAAATCAAATGTCCTAGAACCAAATTTCCACATGTAACTACTAGATTGTGATACAATACACTAATGGGTGAAGTTTGGTTTACTTCTGCGCAGCGGTTTGGGAGTTAACATCAAAATTACATTTCTCGGCCATATCGCATAGATCTCACTGTGAAAAGGCTTAAATGGCTTTTTTGACCTAAGTTTAATAATTGCGCTCAAACCAAATGTCCTAGAACGAAATTTTAAAATGTAACTACTAGAATGTGATACAATACACTATTGGGTGAAGTTTGGTTGACTTCTGCGCAGCGGTTTGGGAGTTAACATCAAAATTACATTTCTCGGCCATATCGCATAGATCTCACTGTGAAAAGGCTTAAATGGCTTTTTTGACCTAAGTTTGAGGATTGCGCTCAAATCAAATGTCCTAGAACCAAATTTCCACATGTAACTACTAGATTGTGATACAATACACTATTGGGTGAAGTTTGGTTGACTTCTGCGCAGCGGTTTGGGAGTTAACATCAAAATTACATTTCTCGGCCATATCGCATAGATCTCACTGTGAAAAGGCTTAAATGGCTTTTTTGACCTAAGTTTAAAGATTGCGCTCAAACCAAATGTCCTAGAACGAAATTTTCAAATGTAACTACTAGATTGTGATACAATACACTAATGGGTGAAGTTTGGTTGACTTCTGCGCAGCGGTTTGGGAGTTAACATCAAAATTACATTTCTCGGCCATATCGCATAGATCTCACTGTGAAAAGGCTTAAATGGCTTTTTTGACCTAAGTTTGAGGATTGCGCTCAAATCAAATGTCCTATAACCAAATTTCCACATGTAACTACTAGATTGTGATACAATACACTAATGGGTGAAGTTTGGTTGACTTCTGCGCAGCGGTTTGGGAGTGAACATCAAAATTACATTTCTCGGCCATATCGCATAGATCTCACTGTGAAAAGGCTTAAATTGCTTTTTTGACCTAAGTTTGAGGATTGCGCTCAAACAAAATGTCCTAGAACAAAATTTTCAAATGTAACTACTAGATTGTGATACAATACACTATTGGGTGAAGTTTGGTTGACTTCTGCGCAGCGGTTTGGGAGTTAACATCAAAATTACATTTCTCGGCCATATCGCATAGATCTCACTGTGAAAAGGCTTAAATGACTTTTTTAATTAAGTTTGATGATTGCGTTCAAACAAAATGTCCTAGAACAAAATTTTTAAATGTAACTACTAGATTGTGATACAATACACTATTGGGTGAAGTTTGGTTGACTTCTGCGCAGCGGTTTGGGAGTTAACATCAAAATTACATTTCTCGGCCATATCGCATAGATCTCACTGTGAAAAGGCTTAAATGGCTTTTTTGACCTAAGTTTGAGGATTGCGCTCAAATCAAATGTCCTAGAACCAAATTTCCACATGTAACTACTAGATTGTGATAAAATACACTAATGGGTGAAGTTTGGTTGACTTCTGCGCAGCGGTTTGGGAGTTAACATCAAAATTACATTTCTCGGCCATATCGCATAGATCTCACTGTGAAAAGGCTTAAATGACTTTTTTAATTAAGTTTGATGATTGCGCTCAAACAAAATTTCCTAGAACAAAATTTTCAAATGTAACTACTAGATTGTGATACAATACACTATTGGGTGAAGTTTGGTTGACTTCTGCGCAGCGGTTTGGGAGTTAACATCAAAATTACATTTCTCGGCCATATCGCATAGATCTCACTGTGAAAAGGCTTAAATGACTTTTTTAATTAAGTTTGATGATTGCGTTCAAACAAAATGTCCTAGAACAAAATTTTCAAATGTAACTACTAGATTGTGATACAATACACTATTGGGTGAAGTTTGGTTGACTTCTGCGCAGCGGTTTGGGAGTTAACATCAAAATTACATTTCTCGGCCATATCGCATAGATCTCACTGTGAAAAGGCTTAAATGGCTTTTTTGACCTAAGTTTGAGGATTGCGCTCAAATCAAATGTCCTAGAACCAAATTTCCACATGTAACTACTAGATTGTGATAAAATACACTAATGGGTGAAGTTTGGTTGACTTCTGCGCAGCGGTTTGGGAGTTAACATCAAAATTACATTTCTCGGCCATATCGCATGGATCTCACTGTGAAAAGGCTTAAATGACTTTTTTAATTAAGTTTGATGATTGCGCTCAAACAAAATTTCCTAGAACAAAATTTTCAAATGTAACTACTAGATTGTGATACAATACACTATTGGGTGAAGTTTGGTTGACTTCTGCGCAGCGGTTTGGGAGTTAACATCAAAATTACATTTCTCGGCCATATCGCATAGATCTCACTGTGAAAAGGCTTAAATGACTTTTTTAATTAAGTTTGATGATTGCGTTCATACAAAATGTCCTAGAACAAAATTTTCAAATGTAACTACTAGAATGTGATACAATACACTATTGGGTGAAGTTTGGTTGACTTCTGCGCAGCGGTTTGGGAGTTAACATCAAAATTACATTTCTCGGCCATATCGCATAGATCTCACTGTGAAAAGGCTTAAATGGCTTTTTTGACCTAAGTTTGAGGATTGCGCTCAAATCAAATGTCCTAGAACCAAATTTCCACATGTAACTACTAGATTGTGATAAAATACACTAATGGGTGAAGTTTGGTTGACTTTTGCGCAGCGGTTTGGGAGTTAACATCAAAATTACATTTCTCGGCCATATCGCATAGATCTCACTGTGAAAAGGCTTAAATGACTTTTTTAATTAAGTTTGATGATTGCGCTCAAACAAAATTTCCTAGAACAAAATTTTCAAATGTAACTACTAGATTGTGATACAATACACTATTGGGTGAAGTTTGGTTGACTTCTGCGCAGCGGTTTGGGAGTTAACATCAAAATTACATTTCTCGGCCATATCGCATAGATCTCACTGTGAAAAGGCTTAAATGGCTTTTTTGACCTAAGTTTGAGGATTGCGCTCAAACCAAATGTCCTAGAACGAAATTTTCAAATGTAACTACTAGAATGTGATACAATACACTATTGGGTGAAGTTTGGTTGACTTCTGCGCAGCGGTTTGGGAGTTAACATCAAAATTACATTTCTCGGCCATATCGCATAGATCTCACTGTGAAAAGGCTTAAATGGCTTTTTTGACCTAAGTTTGAGGATTGCGCTCAAATCAAATGTCCTAGAACCAAATTTCCACATGTAACTACTAGATTGTGATAAAATACACTAATGGGTGAAGTTTGGTTGACTTCTGCGCAGCGGTTTGGGAGTTAACATAAAAATTACATTTCTCGGCCATATCGCATAGATCTCACTGTGAAAAGGCTTAAATGACTTTTTTAATTAAGTTTGATGATTGCGCTCAAACAAAATTTCCTAGAACAAAATTTTCAAATGTAACTACTAGATTGTGATACAATACACTATTGGGTGAAGTTTGGTTGACTTCTGCGCAGCGGTTTGGGAGTTAACATCAAAATTACATTTCTCGGCCATATCGCATAGATCTCACTGTGAAAAGGCTTAAATGACTTTTTTAATTAAGTTTGATGATTGCGTTCAAACAAAATGTCCTAGAACAAAATTTTCAAATGTAACTACTAGATTGTGATACAATACACTATTGGGTGAAGTTTGGTTGACTTCTGCGCAGCGGTTTGGGAGTTAACATCAAAATTACATTTCTCGGCCATATCGCATAGATCTCACTGTGAAAAGGCTTAAATGGCTTTTTTGACCTAAGTTTGAGGATTGCGCTCAAACCAAATGTCCTAGAACGAAATTTTCAAATGTAACTACTAGAATGTGATACAATACACTATTGGGTGAAGTTTGGTTGACTTCTGCGCAGCGGTTTGGGAGTTAACATCAAAATTACATTTCTCGGCCATATCGCATAGATCTCACTGTGAAAAGGCTTAAATGGCTTTTTTGACCTAAGTTTGAGGATTGCGCTCAAATCAAATGTCCTAGAACCAAATTTCCACATGTAACTACTAGATTGTGATAAAATACACTAATGGGTGAAGTTTGGTTGACTTCTGCGCAGCGGTTTGGGAGTTAACATAAAAATTACATTTCTCGGCCATATCGCATAGATCTCACTGTGAAAAGGCTTAAATGACTTTTTTAATTAAGTTTGATGATTGCGCTCAAACAAAATGTCCTAGAACAAAATTTTCAAATGTAACTACTAGATTGTGATACAATACACTATTGGGTGAAGTTTGGTTGACTTCTGCGCAGCGGTTTGGGAGTTAACATCAAAATTACATTTCTCGGCCATATCGCATAGATCTCACTGTGAAAAGGCTTAAATGGCTTTTTTGACCTAAGTTTGAGGATTGCGCTCAAACAAAATGTCCTAGAACAAAATTTTCAAATGTAACTACTAGATTGTGATACAATACACTATTGGGTGAAGTTTGGTTGACTTCTGCGCAGCGGTTTGGGAGTTAACATCAAAATTACATTTCTCGGCCATATCGCATAGATCTCACTGTGAAAAGGCTTAAATGACTTTTTTAATTAAGTTTGATGATTGCGTTCAAACAAAATGTCCTAGAACAAAATTTTCAAATGTAACTACTAGATTGTGATACAATACACTATTGGGTGAAGTTTGGTTGACTTCTGCGCAGCGGTTTGGGAGTTAACATCAAAATTACATTTCTCGGCCATATCGCATAGATCTCACTGTGAAAAGGCTTAAATGACTTTTTTAATTAAGTTTGATGATTGCGCTCAAACAAAATTTCCTAGAACAAAATTTTCAAATGTAACTACTAGATTGTGATACAATACACTATTGGGTGAAGTTTGGTTGACTTCTGCGCAGCGGTTTGGGAGTTAACATCAAAATTACATTTCTCGGCCATATCGCATAGATCTCACTGTGAAAAGGCTTAAATGACTTTTTTAATTAAGTTTGATGATTGCGTTCAAACAAAATGTCCTAGAACAAAATTTTCAAATGTAACTACTAGATTGTGATACAATACACTATTGGGTGAAGTTTGGTTGACTTCTGCGCAGCGGTTTGGGAGTTAACATCAAAATTACATTTCTCGGCCATATCGCATAGATCTCACTGTGAAAAGGCTTAAATGGCTTTTTTGACCTAAGTTTGAGGATTGCGCTCAAACCAAATGTCCTAGAACGAAATTTTCAAATGTAACTACTAGAATGTGATACAATACACTATTGGGTGAAGTTTGGTTGACTTCTGCGCAGCGGTTTGGGAGTTAACATCAAAATTACATTTCTCGGCCATATCGCATAGATCTCACTGTGAAAAGGCTTAAATGGCTTTTTTGACCTAAGTTTGAGGATTGCGCTCAAATCAAATGTCCTAGAACCAAATTTCCACATGTAACTACTAGATTGTGATAAAATACACTAATGGGTGAAGTTTGGTTGACTTCTGCGCAGCGGTTTGGGAGTTAACATCAAAATTACATTTCTCGGCCATATCGCATAGATCTCACTGTGAAAAGGCTTAAATGACTTTTTTAATTAAGTTTGATGATTGCGCTCAAACAAAATTTCCTAGAACAAAATTTTCAAATGTAACTACTAGATTGTGATACAATACACTATTGGGTGAAGTTTGGTTGACTTCTGCGCAGCGGTTTGGGAGTTAACATCAAAATTACATTTCTCGGCCATATCGCATAGATCTCACTGTGAAAAGGCTTAAATGACTTTTTTAATTAAGTTTGATGATTGCGTTCAAACAAAATGTCCTAGAACAAAATTTTCAAATGTAACTACTAGATTGTGATACAATACACTATTGGGTGAAGTTTGGTTGACTTCTGCGCAGCGGTTTGGGAGTTAACATCAAAATTACATTTCTCGGCCATATCGCATAGATCTCACTGTGAAAAGGCTTAAATGGCTTTTTTGACCTAAGTTTGAGGATTGCGCTCAAACCAAATGTCCTAGAACGAAATTTTCAAATGTAACTACTAGAATGTGATACAATACACTATTGGGTGAAGTTTGGTTGACTTCTGCGCAGCGGTTTGGGAGTTAACATCAAAATTACATTTCTCGGCCATATCGCATAGATCTCACTGTGAAAAGGCTTAAATGGCTTTTTTGACCTAAGTTTGAGGATTGCGCTCAAATCAAATGTCCTAGAACCAAATTTCCACATGTAACTACTAGATTGTGATAAAATACACTAATGGGTGAAGTTTGGTTGACTTCTGCGCAGCGGTTTGGGAGTTAACATAAAAATTACATTTCTCGGCCATATCGCATAGATCTCACTGTGAAAAGGCTTAAATGACTTTTTTAATTAAGTTTGATGATTGCGCTCAAACAAAATTTCCTAGAACAAAATTTTCAAATGTAACTACTAGATTGTGATACAATACACTATTGGGTGAAGTTTGGTTGACTTCTGCGCAGCGGTTTGGGAGTTAACATCAAAATTACATTTCTCGGCCATATCGCATAGATCTCACTGTGAAAAGGC
Organism: Corythoichthys intestinalis; assembly: GCF_030265065.1. Lineage (NCBI taxonomy): Eukaryota > Metazoa > Chordata > Actinopteri > Syngnathiformes > Syngnathidae > Corythoichthys > Corythoichthys intestinalis. The sequence continues at coordinate 2,127,127 of NW_026651596.1, forward strand.
TTAAATGACTTTTTTAATTAAGTTTGATGATTGCGTTCAAACAAAATGTCCTAGAACAAAATTTTCAAATGTAACTACTAGATTGTGATACAATACACTATTGGGTGAAGTTTGGTTGACTTCTGCGCAGCGGTTTGGGAGTTAACATCAAAATTACATTTCTCGGCCATATCGCATAGATCTCACTGTGAAAAGGCTTAAATGGCTTTTTTGACCTAAGTTTGAGGATTGCGCTCAAACCAAATGTCCTAGAACGAAATTTTCAAATGTAACTACTAGAATGTGATACAATACACTATTGGGTGAAGTTTGGTTGACTTCTGCGCAGCGGTTTGGGAGTTAACATCAAAATTACATTTCTCGGCCATATCGCATAGATCTCACTGTGAAAAGGCTTAAATGGCTTTTTTGACCTAAGTTTGAGGATTGCGCTCAAATCAAATGTCCTAGAACCAAATTTCCACATGTAACTACTAGATTGTGATAAAATACACTAATGGGTGAAGTTTGGTTGACTTCTGCGCAGCGGTTTGGGAGTTAACATAAAAATTACATTTCTCGGCCATATCGCATAGATCTCACTGTGAAAAGGCTTAAATGACTTTTTTAATTAAGTTTGATGATTGCGCTCAAACAAAATGTCCTAGAACAAAATTTTCAAATGTAACTACTAGATTGTGATACAATACACTATTGGGTGAAGTTTGGTTGACTTCTGCGCAGCGGTTTGGGAGTTAACATCAAAATTACATTTCTCGGCCATATCGCATAGATCTCACTGTGAAAAGGCTTAAATGGCTTTTTTGACCTAAGTTTGAGGATTGCGCTCAAACAAAATGTCCTAGAACAAAATTTTCAAATGTAACTACTAGATTGTGATACAATACACTATTGGGTGAAGTTTGGTTGACTTCTGCGCAGCGGTTTGGGAGTTAACATCAAAATTACATTTCTCGGCCATATCGCATAGATCTCACTGTGAAAAGGCTTAAATGACTTTTTTAATTAAGTTTGATGATTGCGTTCAAACAAAATGTCCTAGAACAAAATTTTCAAATGTAACTACTAGATTGTGATACAATACACTATTGGGTGAAGTTTGGTTGACTTCTGCGCAGCGGTTTGGGAGTTAACATCAAAATTACATTTCTCGGCCATATCGCATAGATCTCACTGTGAAAAGGCTTAAATGACTTTTTTAATTAAGTTTGATGATTGCGCTCAAACAAAATTTCCTAGAACAAAATTTTCAAATGTAACTACTAGATTGTGATACAATACACTATTGGGTGAAGTTTGGTTGACTTCTGCGCAGCGGTTTGGGAGTTAACATCAAAATTACATTTCTCGGCCATATCGCATAGATCTCACTGTGAAAAGGCTTAAATGACTTTTTTAATTAAGTTTGATGATTGCGTTCAAACAAAATGTCCTAGAACAAAATTTTCAAATGTAACTACTAGATTGTGATACAATACACTATTGGGTGAAGTTTGGTTGACTTCTGCGCAGCGGTTTGGGAGTTAACATCAAAATTACATTTCTCGGCCATATCGCATAGATCTCACTGTGAAAAGGCTTAAATGGCTTTTTTGACCTAAGTTTGAGGATTGCGCTCAAACCAAATGTCCTAGAACGAAATTTTCAAATGTAACTACTAGAATGTGATACAATACACTATTGGGTGAAGTTTGGTTGACTTCTGCGCAGCGGTTTGGGAGTTAACATCAAAATTACATTTCTCGGCCATATCGCATAGATCTCACTGTGAAAAGGCTTAAATGGCTTTTTTGACCTAAGTTTGAGGATTGCGCTCAAATCAAATGTCCTAGAACCAAATTTCCACATGTAACTACTAGATTGTGATAAAATACACTAATGGGTGAAGTTTGGTTGACTTCTGCGCAGCGGTTTGGGAGTTAACATAAAAATTACATTTCTCGGCCATATCGCATAGATCTCACTGTGAAAAGGCTTAAATGACTTTTTTAATTAAGTTTGATGATTGCGCTCAAACAAAATTTCCTAGAACAAAATTTTCAAATGTAACTACTAGATTGTGATACAATACACTATTGGGTGAAGTTTGGTTGACTTCTGCGCAGCGGTTTGGGAGTTAACATCAAAATTACATTTCTCGGCCATATCGCATAGATCTCACTGTGAAAAGGCTTAAATGACTTTTTTAATTAAGTTTGATGATTGCGTTCAAACAAAATGTCCTAGAACAAAATTTTCAAATGTAACTACTAGATTGTGATACAATACACTATTGGGTGAAGTTTGGTTGACTTCTGCGCAGCGGTTTGGGAGTTAACATCAAAATTACATTTCTCGGCCATATCGCATAGATCTCACTGTGAAAAGGCTTAAATGGCTTTTTTGACCTAAGTTTGAGGATTGCGCTCAAATCAAATGTCCTAGAACCAAATTTCCACATGTAACTACTAGATTGTGATAAAATACACTAATGGGTGAAGTTTGGTTGACTTCTGCGCAGCGGTTTGGGAGTTAACATCAAAATTACATTTCTCGGCCATATCGCATAGATCTCACTGTGAAAAGGCTTAAATGACTTTTTTAATTAAGTTTGATGATTGCATTCAAACAAAATGTCCTAGAACAAAATTTTCAAATGTAACTACTAGATTGTGATACAATACACTATTGGGTGAAGTTTGGTTGACTTCTGCGCAGCGGTTTGGGAGTTAACATCAAAATTACATTTCTCGGCCATATCGCATAGATCTCACTGTGAAAAGGCTTAAATGGCTTTTTTGACCTAAGTTTGAGGATTGCGCTCAAACAAAATGTCCTAGAACAAAATTTTCAAATGTAACTACTAGATTGTGATACAATACACTATTGGGTGAAGTTTGGTTGACTTCTGCGCAGCGGTTTGGGAGTTAACATCAAAATTACATTTCTCGGCCATATCGCATAGATCTCACTGTGAAAAGGCTTAAATGACTTTTTTAATTAAGTTTGATGATTGCGTTCAAACAAAATGTCCTAGAACAAAATTTTCAAATGTAACTACTAGATTGTGATACAATACACTATTGGGTGAAGTTTGGTTGACTTCTGCGCAGCGGTTTGGGAGTTAACATCAAAATTACATTTCTCGGCCATATCGCATAGATCTCACTGTGAAAAGGCTTAAATGACTTTTTTAATTAAGTTTGATGATTGCGCTCAAACAAAATTTCCTAGAACAAAATTTTCAAATGTAACTACTAGATTGTGATACAATACACTATTGGGTGAAGTTTGGTTGACTTCTGCGCAGCGGTTTGGGAGTTAACATCAAAATTACATTTCTCGGCCATATCGCATAGATCTCACTGTGAAAAGGCTTAAATGACTTTTTTAATTAAGTTTGATGATTGCGTTCAAACAAAATGTCCTAGAACAAAATTTTCAAATGTAACTACTAGATTGTGATACAATACACTATTGGGTGAAGTTTGGTTGACTTCTGCGCAGCGGTTTGGGAGTTAACATCAAAATTACATTTCTCGGCCATATCGCATAGATCTCACTGTGAAAAGGCTTAAATGGCTTTTTTGACCTAAGTTTGAGGATTGCGCTCAAACCAAATGTCCTAGAACGAAATTTTCAAATGTAACTACTAGAATGTGATACAATACACTATTGGGTGAAGTTTGGTTGACTTCTGCGCAGCGGTTTGGGAGTTAACATCAAAATTACATTTCTCGGCCATATCGCATAGATCTCACTGTGAAAAGGCTTAAATGGCTTTTTTGACCTAAGTTTGAGGATTGCGCTCAAATCAAATGTCCTAGAACCAAATTTCCACATGTAACTACTAGATTGTGATAAAATACACTAATGGGTGAAGTTTGGTTGACTTCTGCGCAGCGGTTTGGGAGTTAACATAAAAATTACATTTCTCGGCCATATCGCATAGATCTCACTGTGAAAAGGCTTAAATGACTTTTTTAATTAAGTTTGATGATTGCGCTCAAACAAAATTTCCTAGAACAAAATTTTCAAATGTAACTACTAGATTGTGATACAATACACTATTGGGTGAAGTTTGGTTGACTTCTGCGCAGCGGTTTGGGAGTTAACATCAAAATTACATTTCTCGGCCATATCGCATAGATCTCACTGTGAAAAGGCTTAAATGACTTTTTTAATTAAGTTTGATGATTGCGTTCAAACAAAATGTCCTAGAACAAAATTTTCAAATGTAACTACTAGATTGTGATACAATACACTATTGGGTGAAGTTTGGTTGACTTCTGCGCAGCGGTTTGGGAGTTAACATCAAAATTACATTTCTCGGCCATATCGCATAGATCTCACTGTGAAAAGGCTTAAATGGCTTTTTTGACCTAAGTTTGAGGATTGCGCTCAAATCAAATGTCCTAGAACCAAATTTCCACATGTAACTACTAGATTGTGATAAAATACACTAATGGGTGAAGTTTGGTTGACTTCTGCGCAGCGGTTTGGGAGTTAACATCAAAATTACATTTCTCGGCCATATCGCATAGATCTCACTGTGAAAAGGCTTAAATGACTTTTTTAATTAAGTTTGATGATTGCATTCAAACAAAATGTCCTAGAACAAAATTTTCAAATGTAACTACTAGATTGTGATACAATACACTATTGGGTGAAGTTTGGTTGACTTCTGCGCAGCGGTTTGGGAGTTAACATCAAAATTACATTTCTCGGCCATATCGCATAGATCTCACTGTGAAAAGGCTTAAATGGCTTTTTTGACCTAAGTTTGAGGATTGCGCTCAAATCAAATGTCCTAGAACCAAATTTCCACATGTAACTACTAGATTGTGATACAATACACTAATGGGTGAAGTTTGGTTTACTTCTGCGCAGCGGTTTGGGAGTTAACATCAAAATTACATTTCTCGGCCATATCGCATAGATCTCACTGTGAAAAGGCTTAAATGGCTTTTTTGACCTAAGTTTAATAATTGCGCTCAAACCAAATGTCCTAGAACGAAATTTTAAAATGTAACTACTAGAATGTGATACAATACACTATTGGGTGAAGTTTGGTTGACTTCTGCGCAGCGGTTTGGGAGTTAACATCAAAATTACATTTCTCGGCCATATCGCATAGATCTCACTGTGAAAAGGCTTAAATGGCTTTTTTGACCTAAGTTTGAGGATTGCGCTTAAATCAAATGTCCTAGAACCAAATTTCCACATGTAACTACTAGATTGTGATACAATACACTATTGGGTGAATTTTGGTTGACTTCTGCGCAGCGGTTTGGGAGTTAACATCAAAATTACATTTCTCGGCCATATCGCATAGATCTCACTGTGAAAAGGCTTAAATGGCTTTTTTGACCTAAGTTTAAAGATTGCGCTCAAACCAAATGTCCTAGAACGAAATTTTCAAATGTAACTACTAGATTGTGATACAATACACTAATGGGTGAAGTTTGGTTGACTTCTGCGCAGCGGTTTGGGAGTTAACATCAAAATTACATTTCTCGGCCATATCGCATAGATCTCACTGTGAAAAGGCTTAAATGGCTTTTTTGACCTAAGTTTGAGGATTGCGCTCAAATCAAATGTCCTATAACCAAATTTCCACATGTAACTACTAGATTGTGATACAATACACTAATGGGTGAAGTTTGGTTGACTTCTGCGCAGCGGTTTGGGAGTGAACATCAAAATTACATTTCTCGGCCATATCGCATAGATCTCACTGTGAAAAGGCTTAAATGGCTTTTTTGACCTAAGTTTGAGGATTGCGCTCAAATCAAATGTCCTAGAACCAAATTTCCACATGTAACTACTAGATTGTGATACAATACACTAATGGGTGAAGTTTGGTTGACTTCTGCGTAGCGGTTTGGGAGTGAACATCAAAATTACATTTCTCGGCCATATCGCATAGATCTCACTGTGAAAAGGCTTAAATGGCTTTTTTGACCTAAGTTTGAGGATTGCGTTCAAACAAAATGTCCTAGAACAAAATTTTCAAATGTAACTACTAGATTGTGATACAATACACTAATGGGTGAAGTTTGGTTGACTTCTGCGCAGCGGTTTGGGAGTTAACATCAAAATTACATTTCTCGGCCATATCGCATAGATCTCACTGTGAAAAGGCTTAAATGACTTTTTTAATTAAGTTTGATGATTGCATTCAAACAAAATGTCCTAGAACAAAATTTTCAAATGTAACTACTAGATTGTGATACAATACACTATTGGGTGAAGTTTGGTTGACTTCTGCGCAGCGGTTTGGGAGTTAACATCAAAATTACATTTCTCGGCCATATCGCATAGATCTCACTGTGAAAAGGCTTAAATGGCTTTTTTGACCTAAGTTTGAGGATTGCGCTCAAATCAAATGTCCTAGAACCAAATTTCCACATGTAACTACTAGATTGTGATACAATACACTAATGGGTGAAGTTTGGTTTACTTCTGCGCAGCGGTTTGGGAGTTAACATCAAAATTACATTTCTCGGCCATATCGCATAGATCTCACTGTGAAAAGGCTTAAATGGCTTTTTTGACCTAAGTTTAATAATTGCGCTCAAACCAAATGTCCTAGAACGAAATTTTAAAATGTAACTACTAGAATGTGATACAATACACTATTGGGTGAAGTTTGGTTGACTTCTGCGCAGCGGTTTGGGAGTTAACATCAAAATTACATTTCTCGGCCATATCGCATAGATCTCACTGTGAAAAGGCTTAAATGGCTTTTTTGACCTAAGTTTGAGGATTGCGCTCAAATCAAATGTCCTAGAACCAAATTTCCACATGTAACTACTAGATTGTGATACAATACACTAATGGGTGAAGTTTGGTTTACTTCTGCGCAGCGGTTTGGGAGTTAACATCAAAATTACATTTCTCGGCCATATCGCATAGATCTCACTGTGAAAAGGCTTAAATGGCTTTTTTGACCTAAGTTTAATAATTGCGCTCAAACCAAATGTCCTTGAACGAAATTTTAAAATGTAACTACTAGAATGTGATACAATACACTATTGGGTGAAGTTTGGTTGACTTCTGCGCAGCGGTTTGGGAGTTAACATCAAAATTACATTTCTCGGCCATATCGCATAGATCTCACTGTGAAAAGGCTTAAATGGATTTTTTGACCTAAGTTTGAGGATTGCGCTCAAATCAAATGTCCTATAACCAAATTTCCACATGTAACTACTAGATTGTGATACAATACACTAATGGGTGAAGTTTGGTTGACTTCTGCGCAGCGGTTTGGGAGTTAACATCAAAATTACATTTCTCGGCCATATCGCATAGATCTCACTGTGAAAAGGCTTAAATGGCTTTTTTGACCTAAGTTTGAGGATTGCGCTCAAACAAAATGTCCTAGAACAAAATTTTCAAATGTAACTACTAGATTGTGATACAATACACTATTGGGTGAAGTTTGGTTGACTTCTGCGCAGCGGTTTGGGAGTTAACATCAAAATTACATTTCTCGGCCATATCGCATAGATCTAACTGTGAAAAGGCTTAAATGACTTTTTTAATTAAGTTTGATGATTGCGTTCAAACAAAATGTCCTAGAACAAAATTTTCAAATGTAACTACTAGATTGTGATACAATACACTATTGGGTGAAGTTTGGTTGACTTCTGCGCAGCGGTTTGGGAGTTAACATCAAAATTACATTTCTCGGCCATATCGCATAGATCTCACTGTGAAAAGGCTTAAATGGCTTTTTTGACCTAAGTTTGAGGATTGCGCTCAAACCAAATGTCCTAGAACGAAATTTTCAAATGTAACTACTAGAATGTGATACAATACACTATTGGGTGAAGTTTGGTTGACTTCTGCGCAGCGGTTTGGGAGTTAACATCAAAATTACATTTCTCGGCCATATCGCATAGATCTCACTGTGAAAAGGCTTAAATGGCTTTTTTGACCTAAGTTTGAGGATTGCGCTCAAATCAAATGTCCTAGAACGAAATTTCCACATGTAACTACTAGATTGTGATAAAATACACTAATGGGTGAAGTTTGGTTGACTTCTGCGCAGCGGTTTGGGAGTTAACATCAAAATTACATTTCTCGGCCATATCGCATAGATCTCACTGTGAAAAGGCTTAAATGACTTTTTTAATTAAGTTTGATGATTGCGTTCAAACAAAATGTCCTAGAACAAAATTTTTAAATGTAACTACTAGATTGTGATACAATACACTATTGGGTGAAGTTTGGTTGACTTCTGCGCAGCGGTTTGGGAGTTAACATCAAAATTACATTTCTCGGCCATATCGCATAGATCTCACTGTGAAAAGGCTTAAATGGCTTTTTTGACCTAAGTTTGAGGATTGCGCTCAAATCAAATGTCCTAGAACCAAATTTCCACATGTAACTACTAGATTGTGATAAAATACACTAATGGGTGAAGTTTGGTTGACTTCTGCGCAGCGGTTTGGGAGTTAACATCAAAATTACATTTCTCGGCCATATCGCATAGATCTCACTGTGAAAAGGCTTAAATGACTTTTTTAATTAAGTTTGATGATTGCGCTCAAACAAAATTTCCTAGAACAAAATTTTCAAATGTAACTACTAGATTGTGATACAATACACTATTGGGTGAAGTTTGGTTGACTTCTGCGCAGCGGTTTGGGAGTTAACATCAAAATTACATTTCTCGGCCATATCGCATAGATCTCACTGTGAAAAGGCTTAAATGACTTTTTTAATTAAGTTTGATGATTGCGTTCAAACAAAATGTCCTAGAACAAAATTTTCAAATGTAACTACTAGATTGTGATACAATACACTATTGGGTGAAGTTTGGTTGACTTCTGCGCAGCGGTTTGGGAGTTAACATCAAAATTACATTTCTCGGCCATATCGCATAGATCTCACTGTGAAAAGGCTTAAATGGCTTTTTTGACCTAAGTTTGAGGATTGCGCTCAAACAAAATGTCCTAGAACAAAATTTTCAAATGTAACTACTAGATTGTGATACAATACACTATTGGGTGAAGTTTGGTTGACTTCTGCGCAGCGGTTTGGGAGTTAACATCAAAATTACATTTCTCGGCCATATCGCATAGATCTCACTGTGAAAAGGCTTAAATGGCTTTTTTGACCTAAGTTTGAGGATTGCGCTCAAATCAAATGTCCTAGAACCAAATTTCCACATGTAACTACTAGATTGTGATACAATACACTAATGGGTGAAGTTTGGTTTACTTCTGCGCAGCGGTTTGGGAGTTAACATCAAAATTACATTTCTCGGCCATATCGCATAGATCTCACTGTGAAAAGGCTTAAATGGCTTTTTTGACCTAAGTTTAATAATTGCGCTCAAACCAAATGTCCTAGAACGAAATTTTAAAATGTAACTACTAGAATGTGATACAATACACTATTGGGTGAAGTTTGGTTGACTTCTGCGCAGCGGTTTGGGAGTTAACATCAAAATTACATTTCTCGGCCATATCGCATAGATCTCACTGTGAAAAGGCTTAAATGGCTTTTTTGACCTAAGTTTGAGGATTGCGCTCAAATCAAATGTCCTAGAACCAAATTTCCACATGTAACTACTAGATTGTGATACAATACACTAATGGGTGAAGTTTGGTTTACTTCTGCGCAGCGGTTTGGGAGTTAACATCAAAATTACATTTCTCGGCCATATCGCATAGATCTCACTGTGAAAAGGCTTAAATGGCTTTTTTGACCTAAGTTTAATAATTGCGCTCAAACCAAATGTCCTTGAACGAAATTTTAAAATGTAACTACTAGAATGTGATACAATACACTATTGGGTGAAGTTTGGTTGACTTCTGCGCAGCGGTTTGGGAGTTAACATCAAAATTACATTTCTCGGCCATATCGCATAGATCTCACTGTGAAAAGGCTTAAATGGATTTTTTGACCTAAGTTTGAGGATTGCGCTCAAATCAAATGTCCTATAACCAAATTTCCACATGTAACTACTAGATTGTGATACAATACACTAATGGGTGAAGTTTGGTTGACTTCTGCGCAGCGGTTTGGGAGTTAACATCAAAATTACATTTCTCGGCCATATCGCATAGATCTCACTGTGAAAAGGCTTAAATGGCTTTTTTGACCTAAGTTTGAGGATTGCGCTCAAACAAAATGTCCTAGAACAAAATTTTCAAATGTAACTACTAGATTGTGATACAATACACTATTGGGTGAAGTTTGGTTGACTTCTGCGCAGCGGTTTGGGAGTTAACATCAAAATTACATTTCTCGGCCATATCGCATAGATCTAACTGTGAAAAGGCTTAAATGACTTTTTTAATTAAGTTTGATGATTGCGTTCAAACAAAATGTCCTAGAACAAAATTTTCAAATGTAACTACTAGATTGTGATACAATACACTATTGGGTGAAGTTTGGTTGACTTCTGCGCAGCGGTTTGGGAGTTAACATCAAAATTACATTTCTCGGCCATATCGCATAGATCTCACTGTGAAAAGGCTTAAATGGCTTTTTTGACCTAAGTTTGAGGATTGCGCTCAAACCAAATGTCCTAGAACGAAATTTTCAAATGTAACTACTAGAATGTGATACAATACACTATTGGGTGAAGTTTGGTTGACTTCTGCGCAGCGGTTTGGGAGTTAACATCAAAATTACATTTCTCGGCCATATCGCATAGATCTCACTGTGAAAAGGCTTAAATGGCTTTTTTGACCTAAGTTTGAGGATTGCGCTCAAATCAAATGTCCTAGAACGAAATTTCCACATGTAACTACTAGATTGTGATAAAATACACTAATGGGTGAAGTTTGGTTGACTTCTGCGCAGCGGTTTGGGAGTTAACATCAAAATTACATTTCTCGGCCATATCGCATAGATCTCACTGTGAAAAGGCTTAAATGACTTTTTTAATTAAGTTTGATGATTGCGTTCAAACAAAATGTCCTAGAACAAAATTTTTAAATGTAACTACTAGATTGTGATACAATACACTATTGGGTGAAGTTTGGTTGACTTCTGCGCAGCGGTTTGGGAGTTAACATCAAAATTACATTTCTCGGCCATATCGCATAGATCTCACTGTGAAAAGGCTTAAATGGCTTTTTTGACCTAAGTTTGAGGATTGCGCTCAAATCAAATGTCCTAGAACCAAATTTCCACATGTAACTACTAGATTGTGATAAAATACACTAATGGGTGAAGTTTGGTTGACTTCTGCGCAGCGGTTTGGGAGTTAACATCAAAATTACATTTCTCGGCCATATCGCATAGATCTCACTGTGAAAAGGCTTAAATGACTTTTTTAATTAAGTTTGATGATTGCGCTCAAACAAAATTTCCTAGAACAAAATTTTCAAATGTAACTACTAGATTGTGATACAATACACTATTGGGTGAAGTTTGGTTGACTTCTGCGCAGCGGTTTGGGAGTTAACATCAAAATTACATTTCTCGGCCATATCGCATAGATCTCACTGTGAAAAGGCTTAAATGACTTTTTTAATTAAGTTTGATGATTGCGTTCAAACAAAATGTCCTAGAACAAAATTTTCAAATGTAACTACTAGATTGTGATACAATACACTATTGGGTGAAGTTTGGTTGACTTCTGCGCAGCGGTTTGGGAGTTAACATCAAAATTACATTTCTCGGCCATATCGCATAGATCTCACTGTGAAAAGGCTTAAATGGCTTTTTTGACCTAAGTTTGAGGATTGCGCTCAAACAAAATGTCCTAGAACAAAATTTTCAAATGTAACTACTAGATTGTGATACAATACACTATTGGGTGAAGTTTGGTTGACTTCTGCGCAGCGGTTTGGGAGTTAACATCAAAATTACATTTCTCGGCCATATCGCATAGATCTCACTGTGAAAAGGCTTAAATGACTTTTTTAATTAAGTTTGATGATTGCGTTCAAACAAAATGTCCTAGAACAAAATTTTCAAAAATGTAACTACTAGATTGTGATACAATACACTATTGGGTGAAGTTTGGTTGACTTCTGCGCAGCGGTTTGGGAGTTAACATCAAAATTACATTTCTCGGCCATATCGCATAGATCTCACTGTGAAAAGGCTTAAATGGCTTTTTTGACCTAAGTTTGAGGATTGCGCTCAAACCAAATGTCCTAGAACGAAATTTTCAAATGTAACTACTAGAATGTGATACAATACACTATTGGGTGAAGTTTGGTTGACTTCTGCGCAGCGGTTTGGGAGTTAACATCAAAATTACATTTCTCGGCCATATCGCATAGATCTCACTGTGAAAAGGCTTAAATGGCTTTTTTGACCTAAGTTTGAGGATTGCGCTCAAATCAAATGTCCTAGAACCAAATTTCCACATGTAACTACTAGATTGTGATAAAATACACTAATGGGTGAAGTTTGGTTGACTTCTGCGCAGCGGTTTGGGAGTTAACATAAAAATTACATTTCTCGGCCATATCGCATAGATCTCACTGTGAAAAGGCTTAAATGACTTTTTTAATTAAGTTTGATGATTGCGCTCAAACAAAATTTCCTAGAACAAAATTTTCAAATGTAACTACTAGATTGTGATACAATACACTATTGGGTGAAGTTTGGTTGACTTCTGCGCAGCGGTTTGGGAGTTAACATCAAAATTACATTTCTCGGCCATATCGCATAGATCTCACTGTGAAAAGGCTTAAATGGCTTTTTTGACCTAAGTTTGAGGATTGCGCTCAAATCAAATGTCCTAGAACCAAATTTCCACATGTAACTACTAGATTGTGATAAAATACACTAATGGGTGAAGTTTGGTTGACTTCTGCGCAGCGGTTTGGGAGTTAACATCAAAATTACATTTCTCGGCCATATCGCATAGATCTCACTGTGAAAAGGCTTAAATGGCTTTTTTAATTAAGTTTGAGGATTGCGCTCAAACAAAATTTCCTAGAACAAAATTTTCAAATGTAACTACTAGATTGTGATACAATACACTATTGGGTGAAGTTTGGTTGACTTCTGCGCAGCGGTTTGGGAGTTAACATCAAAATTACATTTCTCGGCCATATCGCATAGATCTCACTGTGAAAAGGCTTAAATGACTTTTTTAATTAAGTTTGATGATTGCGTTCAAACAAAATGTCCTAGAACAAAATTTTCAAATGTAACTACTAGATTGTGATACAATACACTATTGGGTGAAGTTTGGTTGACTTCTGCGCAGCGGTTTGGGAGTTAACATCAAAATTACATTTCTCGGCCATATCGCATAGATCTCACTGTGAAAAGGCTTAAATGGCTTTTTTGACCTAAGTTTGAGGATTGCGCTCAAACAAAATGTCCTAGAACAAAATTTTCAAATGTAACTACTAGATTGTGATACAATACACTATTGGGTGAAGTTTGGTTGACTTCTGCGCAGCGGTTTGGGAGTTAACATCAAAATTACATTTCTCGGCCATATCGCATAGATCTCACTGTGAAAAGGCTTAAATGGCTTTTTTGACCTAAGTTTGAGGATTGCGCTCAAATCAAATGTCCTAGAACCAAATTTCCACATGTAACTACTAGATTGTGATACAATACACTAATGGGTGAAGTTTGGTTTACTTCTGCGCAGCGGTTTGGGAGTTAACATCAAAATTACATTTCTCGGCCATATCGCATAGATCTCACTGTGAAAAGGCTTAAATGGCTTTTTTGACCTAAGTTTAATAATTGCGCTCAAACCAAATGTCCTAGAACGAAATTTTAAAATGTAACTACTAGAATGTGATACAATACACTATTGGGTGAAGTTTGGTTGACTTCTGCGCAGCGGTTTGGGAGTTAACATCAAAATTACATTTCTCGGCCATATCGCATAGATCTCACTGTGAAAAGGCTTAAATGGCTTTTTTGACCTAAGTTTGAGGATTGCGCTCAAATCAAATGTCCTAGAACCAAATTTCCACATGTAACTACTAGATTGTGATACAATACACTAATGGGTGAAGTTTGGTTTACTTCTGCGCAGCGGTTTGGGAGTTAACATCAAAATTACATTTCTCGGCCATATCGCATAGATCTCACTGTGAAAAGGCTTAAATGGCTTTTTTGACCTAAGTTTAATAATTGCGCTCAAACCAAATGTCCTTGAACGAAATTTTAAAATGTAACTACTAGAATGTGATACAATACACTATTGGGTGAAGTTTGGTTGACTTCTGCGCAGCGGTTTGGGAGTTAACATCAAAATTACATTTCTCGGCCATATCGCATAGATCTCACTGTGAAAAGGCTTAAATGGATTTTTTGACCTAAGTTTGAGGATTGCGCTCAAATCAAATGTCCTATAACCAAATTTCCACATGTAACTACTAGATTGTGATACAATACACTAATGGGTGAAGTTTGGTTGACTTCTGCGCAGCGGTTTGGGAGTTAACATCAAAATTACATTTCTCGGCCATATCGCATAGATCTCACTGTGAAAAGGCTTAAATGGCTTTTTTGACCTAAGTTTGAGGATTGCGCTCAAACAAAATGTCCTAGAACAAAATTTTCAAATGTAACTACTAGATTGTGATACAATACACTATTGGGTGAAGTTTGGTTGACTTCTGCGCAGCGGTTTGGGAGTTAACATCAAAATTACATTTCTCGGCCATATCGCATAGATCTAACTGTGAAAAGGCTTAAATGACTTTTTTAATTAAGTTTGATGATTGCGTTCAAACAAAATGTCCTAGAACAAAATTTTCAAATGTAACTACTAGATTGTGATACAATACACTATTGGGTGAAGTTTGGTTGACTTCTGCGCAGCGGTTTGGGAGTTAACATCAAAATTACATTTCTCGGCCATATCGCATAGATCTCACTGTGAAAAGGCTTAAATGGCTTTTTTGACCTAAGTTTGAGGATTGCGCTCAAACCAAATGTCCTAGAACGAAATTTTCAAATGTAACTACTAGAATGTGATACAATACACTATTGGGTGAAGTTTGGTTGACTTCTGCGCAGCGGTTTGGGAGTTAACATCAAAATTACATTTCTCGGCCATATCGCATAGATCTCACTGTGAAAAGGCTTAAATGGCTTTTTTGACCTAAGTTTGAGGATTGCGCTCAAATCAAATGTCCTAGAACGAAATTTCCACATGTAACTACTAGATTGTGATAAAATACACTAATGGGTGAAGTTTGGTTGACTTCTGCGCAGCGGTTTGGGAGTTAACATCAAAATTACATTTCTCGGCCATATCGCATAGATCTCACTGTGAAAAGGCTTAAATGACTTTTTTAATTAAGTTTGATGATTGCGTTCAAACAAAATGTCCTAGAACAAAATTTTTAAATGTAACTACTAGATTGTGATACAATACACTATTGGGTGAAGTTTGGTTGACTTCTGCGCAGCGGTTTGGGAGTTAACATCAAAATTACATTTCTCGGCCATATCGCATAGATCTCACTGTGAAAAGGCTTAAATGGCTTTTTTGACCTAAGTTTGAGGATTGCGCTCAAATCAAATGTCCTAGAACCAAATTTCCACATGTAACTACTAGATTGTGATAAAATACACTAATGGGTGAAGTTTGGTTGACTTCTGCGCAGCGGTTTGGGAGTTAACATCAAAATTACATTTCTCGGCCATATCGCATAGATCTCACTGTGAAAAGGCTTAAATGACTTTTTTAATTAAGTTTGATGATTGCGCTCAAACAAAATTTCCTAGAACAAAATTTTCAAATGTAACTACTAGATTGTGATACAATACACTATTGGGTGAAGTTTGGTTGACTTCTGCGCAGCGGTTTGGGAGTTAACATCAAAATTACATTTCTCGGCCATATCGCATAGATCTCACTGTGAAAAGGCTTAAATGACTTTTTTAATTAAGTTTGATGATTGCGTTCAAACAAAATGTCCTAGAACAAAATTTTCAAATGTAACTACTAGATTGTGATACAATACACTATTGGGTGAAGTTTGGTTGACTTCTGCGCAGCGGTTTGGGAGTTAACATCAAAATTACATTTCTCGGCCATATCGCATAGATCTCACTGTGAAAAGGCTTAAATGGCTTTTTTGACCTAAGTTTGAGGATTGCGCTCAAACAAAATGTCCTAGAACAAAATTTTCAAATGTAACTACTAGATTGTGATACAATACACTATTGGGTGAAGTTTGGTTGACTTCTGCGCAGCGGTTTGGGAGTTAACATCAAAATTACATTTCTCGGCCATATCGCATAGATCTCACTGTGAAAAGGCTTAAATGACTTTTTTAATTAAGTTTGATGATTGCGTTCAAACAAAATGTCCTAGAACAAAATTTTCAAAAATGTAACTACTAGATTGTGATACAATACACTATTGGGTGAAGTTTGGTTGACTTCTGCGCAGCGGTTTGGGAGTTAACATCAAAATTACATTTCTCGGCCATATCGCATAGATCTCACTGTGAAAAGGCTTAAATGGCTTTTTTGACCTAAGTTTGAGGATTGCGCTCAAACCAAATGTCCTAGAACGAAATTTTCAAATGTAACTACTAGAATGTGATACAATACACTATTGGGTGAAGTTTGGTTGACTTCTGCGCAGCGGTTTGGGAGTTAACATCAAAATTACATTTCTCGGCCATATCGCATAGATCTCACTGTGAAAAGGCTTAAATGGCTTTTTTGACCTAAGTTTGAGGATTGCGCTCAAATCAAATGTCCTAGAACCAAATTTCCACATGTAACTACTAGATTGTGATAAAATACACTAATGGGTGAAGTTTGGTTGACTTCTGCGCAGCGGTTTGGGAGTTAACATAAAAATTACATTTCTCGGCCATATCGCATAGATCTCACTGTGAAAAGGCTTAAATGACTTTTTTAATTAAGTTTGATGATTGCGCTCAAACAAAATTTCCTAGAACAAAATTTTCAAATGTAACTACTAGATTGTGATACAATACACTATTGGGTGAAGTTTGGTTGACTTCTGCGCAGCGGTTTGGGAGTTAACATCAAAATTACATTTCTCGGCCATATCGCATAGATCTCACTGTGAAAAGGCTTAAATGGCTTTTTTGACCTAAGTTTGAGGATTGCGCTCAAATCAAATGTCCTAGAACCAAATTTCCACATGTAACTACTAGATTGTGATAAAATACACTAATGGGTGAAGTTTGGTTGACTTCTGCGCAGCGGTTTGGGAGTTAACATCAAAATTACATTTCTCGGCCATATCGCATAGATCTCACTGTGAAAAGGCTTAAATGACTTTTTTAATTAAGTTTGATGATTGCGCTCAAACAAAATTTCCTAGAACAAAATTTTCAAATGTAACTACTAGATTGTGATACAATACACTATTGGGTGAAGTTTGGTTGACTTCTGCGCAGCGGTTTGGGAGTTAACATCAAAATTACATTTCTCGGCCATATCGCATAGATCTCACTGTGAAAAGGCTTAAATGGCTTTTTTGACCTAAGTTTGAGGATTGCGCTCAAATCAAATGTCCTATAACCAAATTTCCACATGTAACTACTAGATTGTGATACAATACACTAATGGGTGAAGTTTGGTTGACTTCTGCGCAGCGGTTTGGGAGTTAACATCAAAATTACATTTCTCGGCCATATCGCATAGATCTCACTGTGAAAAGGCTTAAATGACTTTTTTAATTAAGTTTGATGATTGCGTTCAAACAAAATGTCCTAGAACAAAATTTTTAAATGTAACTACTAGATTGTGATACAATACACTATTGGGTGAAGTTTGGTTGACTTCTGCGCAGCGGTTTGGGAGTTAACATCAAAATTACATTTCTCGGCCATATCGCATAGATCTCACTGTGAAAAGGCTTAAATGGCTTTTTTGACCTAAGTTTGAGGATTGCGCTCAAATCAAATGTCCTAGAACCAAATTTCCACATGTAACTACTAGATTGTGATAAAATACACTAATGGGTGAAGTTTGGTTGACTTCTGCGCAGCGGTTTGGGAGTTAACATCAAAATTACATTTCTCGGCCATATCGCATAGATCTCACTGTGAAAAGGCTTAAATGGCTTTTTTGACCTAAGTTTGAGGATTGCGCTCAAACAAAATGTCCTAGAACAAAATTTTCAAATGTAACTACTAGATTGTGATACAATACACTATTGGGTGAAGTTTGGTTGACTTCTGCGCAGCGGTTTGGGAGTTAACATCAAAATTACATTTCTCGGCCATATCGCATAGATCTCACTGTGAAAAGGCTTAAATGACTTTTTTAATTAAGTTTGATGATTGCGTTCAAACAAAATGTCCTAGAACAAAATTTTCAAATGTAACTACTAGATTGTGATACAATACACTATTGGGTGAAGTTTGGTTGACTTCTGCGCAGCGGTTTGGGAGTTAACATCAAAATTACATTTCTCGGCCATATCGCATAGATCTCACTGTGAAAAGGCTTAAATGGCTTTTTTGACCTAAGTTTGAGGATTGCGCTCAAACCAAATGTCCTAGAACGAAATTTTCAAATGTAACTACTAGAATGTGATACAATACACTATTGGGTGAAGTTTGGTTGACTTCTGCGCAGCGGTTTGGGAGTTAACATCAAAATTACATTTCTCGGCCATATCGCATAGATCTCACTGTGAAAAGGCTTAAATGGCTTTTTTGACCTAAGTTTGAGGATTGCGCTCAAATCAAATGTCCTAGAACCAAATTTCCACATGTAACTACTAGATTGTGATAAAATACACTAATGGGTGAAGTTTGGTTGACTTCTGCGCAGCGGTTTGGGAGTTAACATAAAAATTACATTTCTCGGCCATATCGCATAGATCTCACTGTGAAAAGGCTTAAATGACTTTTTTAATTGTTTGATGATTGCGCTCAAACAAAATTTCCTAGAACAAAATTTTCAAATGTAACTACTAGATTGTGATACAATACACTATTGGGTGAAGTTTGGTTGACTTCTGCGCAGCGGTTTGGGAGTTAACATCAAAATTACATTTCTCGGCCATATCGCATAGATCTCACTGTGAAAAGGCTTAAATGGCTTTTTTGACCTAAGTTTGAGGATTGCGCTCAAATCAAATGTCCTATAACCAAATTTCCACATGTAACTACTAGATTGTGATACAATACACTAATGGGTGAAGTTTGGTTGACTTCTGCGCAGCGGTTTGGGAGTTAACATCAAAATTACATTTCTCGGCCATATCGCATAGATCTCACTGTGAAAAGGCTTAAATGACTTTTTTAATTAAGTTTGATGATTGCGTTCAAACAAAATGTCCTAGAACAAAATTTTTAAATGTAACTACTAGATTGTGATACAATACACTATTGGGTGAAGTTTGGTTGACTTCTGCGCAGCGGTTTGGGAGTTAACATCAAAATTACATTTCTCGGCCATATCGCATAGATCTCACTGTGAAAAGGCTTAAATGGCTTTTTTGACCTAAGTTTGAGGATTGCGCTCAAATCAAATGTCCTATAACCAAATTTCCACATGTAACTACTAGATTGTGATACAATACACTAATGGGTGAAGTTTGGTTGACTTCTGCGCAGCGGTTTGGGAGTGAACATCAAAATTACATTTCTCGGCCATATCGCATAGATCTCACTGTGAAAAGGCTTAAATGGCTTTTTTGACCTAAGTTTGAGGATTGCGCTCAAATCAAATGTCCTAGAACCAAATTTCCACATGTAACTACTAGATTGTGATACAATACACTAATGGGTGAAGTTTGGTTGACTTCTGCGTAGCGGTTTGGGAGTGAACATCAAAATTACATTTCTCGGCCATATCGCATAGATCTCACTGTGAAAAGGCTTAAATGGCTTTTTTGACCTAAGTTTGAGGATTGCGCTCAAATCAAATGTCCTAGAACCAAATTTCCACATGTAACTACTAGATTGTGATAAAATACACTAATGGGTGAAGTTTGGTTGACTTCTGCGCAGCGGTTTGGGAGTTAACATCAAAATTACATTTCTCGGCCATATCGCATAGATCTCACTGTGAAAAGGCTTAAATGACTTTTTTAATTAAGTTTGATGATTGCGCTCAAACAAAATTTCCTAGAACAAAATTTTCAAATGTAACTACTAGATTGTGATACAATACACTATTGGGTGAAGTTTGGTTGACTTCTGCGCAGCGGTTTGGGAGTTAACATCAAAATTACATTTCTCGGCCATATCGCATAGATCTCACTGTGAAAAGGCTTAAATGGCTTTTTTGACCTAAGTTTGAGGATTGCGCTCAAATCAAATGTCCTATAACCAAATTTCCACATGTAACTACTAGATTGTGATACAATACACTAATGGGTGAAGTTTGGTTGACTTCTGCGCAGCGGTTTGGGAGTTAACATCAAAATTACATTTCTCGGCCATATCGCATAGATCTCACTGTGAAAAGGCTTAAATGACTTTTTTAATTAAGTTTGATGATTGCGTTCAAACAAAATGTCCTAGAACAAAATTTTCAAATGTAACTACTAGATTGTGATACAATACACTAATGGGTGAAGTTTGGTTGACTTCTGCGCAGCGGTTTGGGAGTTAACATCAAAATTACATTTCTCGGCCATATCGCATAGATCTCACTGTGAAAAGGCTTAAATGACTTTTTTAATTAAGTTTGATGATTGCATTCAAACAAAATGTCCTAGAACAAAATTTTCAAATGTAACTACTAGATTGTGATACAATACACTATTGGGTGAAGTTTGGTTGACTTCTGCGCAGCGGTTTGGGAGTTAACATCAAAATTACATTTCTCGGCCATATCGCATAGATCTCACTGTGAAAAGGCTTAAATGGCTTTTTTGACCTAAGTTTGAGGATTGCGCTCAAATCAAATGTCCTAGAACCAAATTTCCACATGTAACTACTAGATTGTGATACAATACACTAATGGGTGAAGTTTGGTTTACTTCTGCGCAGCGGTTTGGGAGTTAACATCAAAATTACATTTCTCGGCCATATCGCATAGATCTCACTGTGAAAAGGCTTAAATGGCTTTTTTGACCTAAGTTTAATAATTGCGCTCAAACCAAATGTCCTAGAACGAAATTTTAAAATGTAACTACTAGAATGTGATACAATACACTATTGGGTGAAGTTTGGTTGACTTCTGCGCAGCGGTTTGGGAGTTAACATCAAAATTACATTTCTCGGCCATATCGCATAGATCTCACTGTGAAAAGGCTTAAATGGCTTTTTTGACCTAAGTTTGAGGATTGCGCTCAAATCAAATGTCCTAGAACCAAATTTCCACATGTAACTACTAGATTGTGATACAATACACTAATGGGTGAAGTTTGGTTTACTTCTGCGCAGCGGTTTGGGAGTTAACATCAAAATTACATTTCTCGGCCATATCGCATAGATCTCACTGTGAAAAGGCTTAAATGGCTTTTTTGACCTAAGTTTAATAATTGCGCTCAAACCAAATGTCCTTGAACGAAATTTTAAAATGTAACTACTAGAATGTGATACAATACACTATTGGGTGAAGTTTGGTTGACTTCTGCGCAGCGGTTTGGGAGTTAACATCAAAATTACATTTCTCGGCCATATCGCATAGATCTCACTGTGAAAAGGCTTAAATGGCTTTTTTGACCTAAGTTTGAGGATTGCGCTCAAATCAAATGTCCTATAACCAAATTTCCACATGTAACTACTAGATTGTGATACAATACACTAATGGGTGAAGTTTGGTTGACTTCTGCGCAGCGGTTTGGGAGTTAACATCAAAATTACATTTCTCGGCCATATCGCATAGATCTCACTGTGAAAAGGCTTAAATGGCTTTTTTGACCTAAGTTTGAGGATTGCGCTCAAACAAAATGTCCTAGAACAAAATTTTCAAATGTAACTACTAGATTGTGATACAATACACTATTGGGTGAAGTTTGGTTGACTTCTGCGCAGCGGTTTGGGAGTTAACATCAAAATTACATTTCTCGGCCATATCGCATAGATCTAACTGTGAAAAGGCTTAAATGACTTTTTTAATTAAGTTTGATGATTGCGTTCAAACAAAATGTCCTAGAACAAAATTTTCAAATGTAACTACTAGATTGTGATACAATACACTATTGGGTGAAGTTTGGTTGACTTCTGCGCAGCGGTTTGGGAGTTAACATCAAAATTACATTTCTCGGCCATATCGCATAGATCTCACTGTGAAAAGGCTTAAATGGCTTTTTTGACCTAAGTTTGAGGATTGCGCTCAAACCAAATGTCCTAGAACGAAATTTTCAAATGTAACTACTAGAATGTGATACAATACACTATTGGGTGAAGTTTGGTTGACTTCTGCGCAGCGGTTTGGGAGTTAACATCAAAATTACATTTCTCGGCCATATCGCATAGATCTCACTGTGAAAAGGCTTAAATGGCTTTTTTGACCTAAGTTTGAGGATTGCGCTCAAATCAAATGTCCTAGAACCAAATTTCCACATGTAACTACTAGATTGTGATAAAATACACTAATGGGTGAAGTTTGGTTGACTTCTGCGCAGCGGTTTGGGAGTTAACATCAAAATTACATTTCTCGGCCATATCGCATAGATCTCACTGTGAAAAGGCTTAAATGACTTTTTTAATTAAGTTTGATGATTGCGCTCAAACAAAATTTCCTAGAACAAAATTTTCAAATGTAACTACTAGATTGTGATACAATACACTATTGGGTGAAGTTTGGTTGACTTCTGCGCAGCGGTTTGGGAGTTAACATCAAAATTACATTTCTCGGCCATATCGCATAGATCTCACTGTGAAAAGGCTTAAATGACTTTTTTAATTAAGTTTGATGATTGCGTTCAAACAAAATGTCCTAGAACAAAATTTTCAAATGTAACTACTAGATTGTGATACAATACACTATTGGGTGAAGTTTGGTTGACTTCTGCGCAGCGGTTTGGGAGTTAACATCAAAATTACATTTCTCGGCCATATCGCATAGATCTCACTGTGAAAAGGCTTAAATGGCTTTTTTGACCTAAGTTTGAGGATTGCGCTCAAACAAAATGTCCTAGAACAAAATTTTCAAATGTAACTACTAGATTGTGATACAATACACTATTGGGTGAAGTTTGGTTGACTTCTGCGCAGCGGTTTGGGAGTTAACATCAAAATTACATTTCTCGGCCATATCGCATAGATCTCACTGTGAAAAGGCTTAAATGACTTTTTTAATTAAGTTTGATGATTGCGTTCAAGCAAAATGTCCTAGAACAAAATTTTCAAAAATGTAACTACTAGATTGTGATACAATACACTATTGGGTGAAGTTTGGTTGACTTCTGCGCAGCGGTTTGGGAGTTAACATCAAAATTACATTTCTCGGCCATATCGCATAGATCTCACTGTGAAAAGGCTTAAATGGCTTTTTTGACCTAAGTTTGAGGATTGCGCTCAAACCAAATGTCCTAGAACGAAATTTTCAAATGTAACTACTAGAATGTGATACAATACACTATTGGGTGAAGTTTGGTTGACTTCTGCGCAGCGGTTTGGGAGTTAACATCAAAATTACATTTCTCGGCCATATCGCATAGATCTCACTGTGAAAAGGCTTAAATGGCTTTTTTGACCTAAGTTTGAGGATTGCGCTCAAATCAAATGTCCTAGAACCAAATTTCCACATGTAACTACTAGATTGTGATAAAATACACTAATGGGTGAAGTTTGGTTGACTTCTGCGCAGCGGTTTGGGAGTTAACATAAAAATTACATTTCTCGGCCATATCGCATAGATCTCACTGTGAAAAGGCTTAAATGACTTTTTTAATTAAGTTTGATGATTGCGCTCAAACAAAATTTCCTAGAACAAAATTTTCAAATGTAACTACTAGATTGTGATACAATACACTATTGGGTGAAGTTTGGTTGACTTCTGCGCAGCGGTTTGGGAGTTAACATCAAAATTACATTTCTCGGCCATATCGCATAGATCTCACTGTGAAAAGGCTTAAATGGCTTTTTTGACCTAAGTTTGAGGATTGCGCTCAAATCAAATGTCCTAGAACCAAATTTCCACATGTAACTACTAGATTGTGATAAAATACACTAATGGGTGAAGTTTGGTTGACTTCTGCGCAGCGGTTTGGGAGTTAACATCAAAATTACATTTCTCGGCCATATCGCATAGATCTCACTGTGAAAAGGCTTAAATGACTTTTTTAATTAAGTTTGATGATTGCGCTCAAACAAAATTTCCTAGAACAAAATTTTCAAATGTAACTACTAGATTGTGATACAATACACTATTGGGTGAAGTTTGGTTGACTTCTGCGCAGCGGTTTGGGAGTTAACATCAAAATTACATTTCTCGGCCATATCGCATAGATCTCACTGTGAAAAGGCTTAAATGGCTTTTTTGACCTAAGTTTGAGGATTGCGCTCAAATCAAATGTCCTATAACCAAATTTCCACATGTAACTACTAGATTGTGATACAATACACTAATGGGTGAAGTTTGGTTGACTTCTGCGCAGCGGTTTGGGAGTTAACATCAAAATTACATTTCTCGGCCATATCGCATAGATCTCACTGTGAAAAGGCTTAAATGACTTTTTTAATTAAGTTTGATGATTGCGTTCAAACAAAATGTCCTAGAACAAAATTTTTAAATGTAACTACTAGATTGTGATACAATACACTATTGGGTGAAGTTTGGTTGACTTCTGCGCAGCGGTTTGGGAGTTAACATCAAAATTACATTTCTCGGCCATATCGCATAGATCTCACTGTGAAAAGGCTTAAATGGCTTTTTTGACCTAAGTTTGAGGATTGCGCTCAAATCAAATGTCCTAGAACCAAATTTCCACATGTAACTACTAGATTGTGATAAAATACACTAATGGGTGAAGTTTGGTTGACTTCTGCGCAGCGGTTTGGGAGTTAACATCAAAATTACATTTCTCGGCCATATCGCATAGATCTCACTGTGAAAAGGCTTAAATGACTTTTTTAATTAAGTTTGATGATTGCGCTCAAACAAAATTTCCTAGAACAAAATTTTCAAATGTAACTACTAGATTGTGATACAATACACTATTGGGTGAAGTTTGGTTGACTTCTGCGCAGCGGTTTGGGAGTTAACATCAAAATTACATTTCTCGGCCATATCGCATAGATCTCACTGTGAAAAGGCTTAAATGGCTTTTTTGACCTAAGTTTGAGGATTGCGCTCAAATCAAATGTCCTATAACCAAATTTCCACATGTAACTACTAGATTGTGATACAATACACTAATGGGTGAAGTTTGGTTGACTTCTGCGCAGCGGTTTGGGAGTTAACATCAAAATTACATTTCTCGGCCATATCGCATAGATCTCACTGTGAAAAGGCTTAAATGACTTTTTTAATTAAGTTTGATGATTGCGTTCAAACAAAATGTCCTAGAACAAAATTTTTAAATGTAACTACTAGATTGTGATACAATACACTATTGGGTGAAGTTTGGTTGACTTCTGCGCAGCGGTTTGGGAGTTAACATCAAAATTACATTTCTCGGCCATATCGCATAGATCTCACTGTGAAAAGGCTTAAATGGCTTTTTTGACCTAAGTTTGAGGATTGCGCTCAAATCAAATGTCCTAGAACCAAATTTCCACATGTAACTACTAGATTGTGATAAAATACACTAATGGGTGAAGTTTGGTTGACTTCTGCGCAGCGGTTTGGGAGTTAACATCAAAATTACATTTCTCGGCCATATCGCATAGATCTCACTGTGAAAAGGCTTAAATGGCTTTTTTGACCTAAGTTTGAGGATTGCGCTCAAACAAAATGTCCTAGAACAAAATTTTCAAATGTAACTACTAGATTGTGATACAATACACTATTGGGTGAAGTTTGGTTGACTTCTGCGCAGCGGTTTGGGAGTTAACATCAAAATTACATTTCTCGGCCATATCGCATAGATCTCACTGTGAAAAGGCTTAAATGACTTTTTTAATTAAGTTTGATGATTGCGTTCAAACAAAATGTCCTAGAACAAAATTTTCAAATGTAACTACTAGATTGTGATACAATACACTATTGGGTGAAGTTTGGTTGACTTCTGCGCAGCGGTTTGGGAGTTAACATCAAAATTACATTTCTCGGCCATATCGCATAGATCTCACTGTGAAAAGGCTTAAATGGCTTTTTTGACCTAAGTTTGAGGATTGCGCTCAAACCAAATGTCCTAGAACGAAATTTTCAAATGTAACTACTAGAATGTGATACAATACACTATTGGGTGAAGTTTGGTTGACTTCTGCGCAGCGGTTTGGGAGTTAACATCAAAATTACATTTCTCGGCCATATCGCATAGATCTCACTGTGAAAAGGCTTAAATGGCTTTTTTGACCTAAGTTTGAGGATTGCGCTCAAATCAAATGTCCTAGAACCAAATTTCCACATGTAACTACTAGATTGTGATAAAATACACTAATGGGTGAAGTTTGGTTGACTTCTGCGCAGCGGTTTGGGAGTTAACATAAAAATTACATTTCTCGGCCATATCGCATAGATCTCACTGTGAAAAGGCTTAAATGACTTTTTTAATTGTTTGATGATTGCGCTCAAACAAAATTTCCTAGAACAAAATTTTCAAATGTAACTACTAGATTGTGATACAATACACTATTGGGTGAAGTTTGGTTGACTTCTGCGCAGCGGTTTGGGAGTTAACATCAAAATTACATTTCTCGGCCATATCGCATAGATCTCACTGTGAAAAGGCTTAAATGGCTTTTTTGACCTAAGTTTGAGGATTGCGCTCAAATCAAATGTCCTATAACCAAATTTCCACATGTAACTACTAGATTGTGATACAATACACTAATGGGTGAAGTTTGGTTGACTTCTGCGCAGCGGTTTGGGAGTTAACATCAAAATTACATTTCTCGGCCATATCGCATAGATCTCACTGTGAAAAGGCTTAAATGACTTTTTTAATTAAGTTTGATGATTGCGTTCAAACAAAATGTCCTAGAACAAAATTTTTAAATGTAACTACTAGATTGTGATACAATACACTATTGGGTGAAGTTTGGTTGACTTCTGCGCAGCGGTTTGGGAGTTAACATCAAAATTACATTTCTCGGCCATATCGCATAGATCTCACTGTGAAAAGGCTTAAATGGCTTTTTTGACCTAAGTTTGAGGATTGCGCTCAAATCAAATGTCCTATAACCAAATTTCCACATGTAACTACTAGATTGTGATAAAATACACTAATGGGTGAAGTTTGGTTGACTTCTGCGCAGCGGTTTGGGAGTTAACATCAAAATTACATTTCTCGGCCATATCGCATAGATCTCACTGTGAAAAGGCTTAAATGACTTTTTTAATTAAGTTTGATGATTGCGCTCAAACAAAATTTCCTAGAACAAAATTTTCAAATGTAACTACTAGATTGTGATACAATACACTATTGGGTGAAGTTTGGTTGACTTCTGCGCAGCGGTTTGGGAGTTAACATCAAAATTACATTTCTCGGCCATATCGCATAGATCTCACTGTGAAAAGGCTTAAATGACTTTTTTAATTAAGTTTGATGATTGCGTTCAAACAAAATGTCCTAGAACAAAATTTTCAAATGTAACTACTAGAATGTGATACAATACACTATTGGGTGAAGTTTGGTTGACTTCTGCGCAGCGGTTTGGGAGTTAACATCAAAATTACATTTCTCGGCCATATCGCATAGATCTCACTGTGAAAAGGCTTAAATGGCTTTTTTGACCTAAGTTTGAGGATTGCGCTCAAATCAAATGTCCTAGAACCAAATTTCCACATGTAACTACTAGATTGTGATAAAATACACTAATGGGTGAAGTTTGGTTGACTTCTGCGCAGCGGTTTGGGAGTTAACATCAAAATTACATTTCTCGGCCATATCGCATAGATCTCACTGTGAAAAGGCTTAAATGACTTTTTTAATTAAGTTTGATGATTGCGCTCAAACAAAATTTCCTAGAACAAAATTTTCAAATGTAACTACTAGATTGTGATACAATACACTATTGGGTGAAGTTTGGTTGACTTCTGCGCAGCGGTTTGGGAGTTAACATCAAAATTACATTTCTCGGCCATATCGCATAGATCTCACTGTGAAAAGGCTTAAATGGCTTTTTTGACCTAAGTTTGAGGATTGCGCTCAAATCAAATGTCCTATAACCAAATTTCCACATGTAACTACTAGATTGTGATACAATACACTAATGGGTGAAGTTTGGTTGACTTCTGCGCAGCGGTTTGGGAGTTAACATCAAAATTACATTTCTCGGCCATATCGCATAGATCTCACTGTGAAAAGGCTTAAATGACTTTTTTAATTAAGTTTGATGATTGCGTTCAAACAAAATGTCCTAGAACAAAATTTTTAAATGTAACTACTAGATTGTGATACAATACACTATTGGGTGAAGTTTGGTTGACTTCTGCGCAGCGGTTTGGGAGTTAACATAAAAATTACATTTCTCGGCCATATCGCATAGATCTCACTGTGAAAAGGCTTAAATGGCTTTTTTGACCTAAGTTTGAGGATTGCGCTCAAATCAAATGTCCTAGAACCAAATTTCCACATGTAACTACTAGATTGTGATAAAATACACTAATGGGTGAAGTTTGGTTGACTTCTGCGCAGCGGTTTGGGAGTTAACATCAAAATTACATTTCTCGGCCATATCGCATAGATCTCACTGTGAAAAGGCTTAAATGACTTTTTTAATTAAGTTTGATGATTGCGCTCAAACAAAATTTCCTAGAACAAAATTTTCAAATGTAACTACTAGATTGTGATACAATACACTATTGGGTGAAGTTTGGTTGACTTCTGCGCAGCGGTTTGGGAGTTAACATCAAAATTACATTTCTCGGCCATATCGCATAGATCTCACTGTGAAAAGGCTTAAATGGCTTTTTTGACCTAAGTTTGAGGATTGCGCTCAAATCAAATGTCCTAGAACCAAATTTCCACATGTAACTACTAGATTGTGATAAAATACACTAATGGGTGAAGTTTGGTTGACTTCTGCGCAGCGGTTTGGGAGTTAACATCAAAATTACATTTCTCGGCCATATCGCATAGATCTCACTGTGAAAAGGCTTAAATGGCTTTTTTGACCTAAGTTTGAGGATTGCGCTCAAACAAAATGTCCTAGAACAAAATTTTCAAATGTAACTACTAGATTGTGATACAATACACTATTGGGTGAAGTTTGGTTGACTTCTGCGCAGCGGTTTGGGAGTTAACATCAAAATTACATTTCTCGGCCATATCGCATAGATCTCACTGTGAAAAGGCTTAAATGACTTTTTTAATTAAGTTTGATGATTGCGTTCAAACAAAATGTCCTAGAACAAAATTTTCAAATGTAACTACTAGATTGTGATACAATACACTATTGGGTGAAGTTTGGTTGACTTCTGCGCAGCGGTTTGGGAGTTAACATCAAAATTACATTTCTCGGCCATATCGCATAGATCTCACTGTGAAAAGGCTTAAATGGCTTTTTTGACCTAAGTTTGAGGATTGCGCTCAAACCAAATGTCCTAGAACGAAATTTTCAAATGTAACTACTAGAATGTGATACAATACACTATTGGGTGAAGTTTGGTTGACTTCTGCGCAGCGGTTTGGGAGTTAACATCAAAATTACATTTCTCGGCCATATCGCATAGATCTCGCTGTGAAAAGGCTTAAATGGCTTTTTTGACCTAAGTTTGAGGATTGCGCTCAAATCAAATGTCCTAGAACCAAATTTCCACATGTAACTACTAGATTGTGATAAAATACACTAATGGGTGAAGTTTGGTTGACTTCTGCGCAGCGGTTTGGGAGTTAACATAAAAATTACATTTCTCGGCCATATCGCATAGATCTCACTGTGAAAAGGCTTAAATGACTTTTTTAATTGTTTGATGATTGCGCTCAAACAAAATTTCCTAGAACAAAATTTTCAAATGTAACTACTAGATTGTGATACAATACACTATTGGGTGAAGTTTGGTTGACTTCTGCGCAGCGGTTTGGGAGTTAACATCAAAATTACATTTCTCGGCCATATCGCATAGATCTCACTGTGAAAAGGCTTAAATGGCTTTTTTGACCTAAGTTTGAGGATTGCGCTCAAATCAAATGTCCTATAACCAAATTTCCACATGTAACTACTAGATTGTGATACAATACACTAATGGGTGAAGTTTGGTTGACTTCTGCGCAGCGGTTTGGGAGTTAACATCAAAATTACATTTCTCGGCCATATCGCATAGATCTCACTGTGAAAAGGCTTAAATGACTTTTTTAATTAAGTTTGATGATTGCGTTCAAACAAAATGTCCTAGAACAAAATTTTTAAATGTAACTACTAGATTGTGATACAATACACTATTGGGTGAAGTTTGGTTGACTTCTGCGCAGCGGTTTGGGAGTTAACATCAAAATTACATTTCTCGGCCATATCGCATAGATCTCACTGTGAAAAGGCTTAAATGGCTTTTTTGACCTAAGTTTGAGGATTGCGCTCAAATCAAATGTCCTAGAACCAAATTTCCACATGTAACTACTAGATTGTGATAAAATACACTAATGGGTGAAGTTTGGTTGACTTCTGCGCAGCGGTTTGGGAGTTAACATCAAAATTACATTTCTCGGCCATATCGCATAGATCTCACTGTGAAAAGGCTTAAATGACTTTTTTAATTAAGTTTGATGATTGCGCTCAAACAAAATTTCCTAGAACAAAATTTTCAAATGTAACTACTAGATTGTGATACAATACACTATTGGGTGAAGTTTGGTTGACTTCTGCGCAGCGGTTTGGGAGTTAACATCAAAATTACATTTCTCGGCCATATCGCATAGATCTCACTGTGAAAAGGCTTAAATGACTTTTTTAATTAAGTTTGATGATTGCGTTCAAACAAAATGTCCTAGAACAAAATTTTCAAATGTAACTACTAGAATGTGATACAATACACTATTGGGTGAAGTTTGGTTGACTTCTGCGCAGCGGTTTGGGAGTTAACATCAAAATTACATTTCTCGGCCATATCGCATAGATCTCACTGTGAAAAGGCTTAAATGGCTTTTTTGACCTAAGTTTGAGGATTGCGCTCAAATCAAATGTCCTAGAACCAAATTTCCACATGTAACTACTAGATTGTGATAAAATACACTAATGGGTGAAGTTTGGTTGACTTCTGCGCAGCGGTTTGGGAGTTAACATCAAAATTACATTTCTCGGCCATATCGCATAGATCTCACTGTGAAAAGGCTTAATTGACTTTTTTAATTAAGTTTGATGATTGCGCTCAAACAAAATTTCCTAGAACAAAATTTTCAAATGTAACTACTAGATTGTGATACAATACACTATTGGGTGAAGTTTGGTTGACTTCTGCGCAGCGGTTTGGGAGTTAACATCAAAATTACATTTCTCGGCCATATCGCATAGATCTCACTGTGAAAAGGCTTAAATGGCTTTTTTGACCTAAGTTTGAGGATTGCGCTCAAATCAAATGTCCTATAACCAAATTTCCACATGTAACTACTAGATTGTGATACAATACACTAATGGGTGAAGTTTGGTTGACTTCTGCGCAGCGGTTTGGGAGTTAACATCAAAATTACATTTCTCGGCCATATCGCATAGATCTCACTGTGAAAAGGCTTAAATGACTTTTTTAATTAAGTTTGATGATTGCGTTCAAACAAAATGTCCTAGAACAAAATTTTTAAATGTAACTACTAGATTGTGATACAATACACTATTGGGTGAAGTTTGGTTGACTTCTGCGCAGCGGTTTGGGAGTTAACATAAAAATTACATTTCTCGGCCATATCGCATAGATCTCACTGTGAAAAGGCTTAAATGGCTTTTTTGACCTAAGTTTGAGGATTGCGCTCAAATCAAATGTCCTAGAACCAAATTTCCACATGTAACTACTAGATTGTGATAAAATACACTAATGGGTGAAGTTTGGTTGACTTCTGCGCAGCGGTTTGGGAGTTAACATCAAAATTACATTTCTCGGCCATATCGCATAGATCTCACTGTGAAAAGGCTTAAATGACTTTTTTAATTAAGTTTGATGATTGCGCTCAAACAAAATTTCCTAGAACAAAATTTTCAAATGTAACTACTAGATTGTGATACAATACACTATTGGGTGAAGTTTGGTTGACTTCTGCGCAGCGGTTTGGGAGTTAACATCAAAATTACATTTCTCGGCCATATCGCATAGATCTCACTGTGAAAAGGCTTAAATGACTTTTTTAATTAAGTTTGATGATTGCGTTCAAACAAAATGTCCTAGAACAAAATTTTCAAATGTAACTACTAGATTGTGATACAATACACTATTGGGTGAAGTTTGGTTGACTTCTGCGCAGCGGTTTGGGAGTTAACATCAAAATTACATTTCTCGGCCATATCGCATAGATCTCACTGTGAAAAGGCTTAAATGGCTTTTTTGACCTAAGTTTGAGGATTGCGCTCAAACAAAATGTCCTAGAACAAAATTTTCAAATGTAACTACTAGATTGTGATACAATACACTATTGGGTGAAGTTTGGTTGACTTCTGCGCAGCGGTTTGGGAGTTAACATCAAAATTACATTTCTCGGCCATATCGCATAGATCTCACTGTGAAAAGGCTTAAATGACTTTTTTAATTAAGTTTGATGATTGCGTTCAAACAAAATGTCCTAGAACAAAATTTTCAAATGTAACTACTAGATTGTGATACAATACACTATTGGGTGAAGTTTGGTTGACTTCTGCGCAGCGGTTTGGGAGTTAACATCAAAATTACATTTCTCGGCCATATCGCATAGATCTCACTGTGAAAAGGCTTAAATGACTTTTTTAATTAAGTTTGATGATTGCGCTCAAACAAAATTTCCTAGAACAAAATTTTCAAATGTAACTACTAGATTGTGATACAATACACTATTGGGTGAAGTTTGGTTGACTTCTGCGCAGCGGTTTGGGAGTTAACATCAAAATTACATTTCTCGGCCATATCGCATAGATCTCACTGTGAAAAGGCTTAAATGGCTTTTTTGACCTAAGTTTGAGGATTGCGCTCAAATCAAATGTCCTAGAACCAAATTTCCACATGTAACTACTAGATTGTGATAAAATACACTAATGGGTGAAGTTTGGTTGACTTCTGCGCAGCGGTTTGGGAGTTAACATCAAAATTACATTTCTCGGCCATATCGCATAGATCTCACTGTGAAAAGGCTTAAATGACTTTTTTAATTAAGTTTGATGATTGCGCTCAAACAAAATTTCCTAGAACAAAATTTTCAAATGTAACTACTAGATTGTGATACAATACACTATTGGGTGAAGTTTGGTTGACTTCTGCGCAGCGGTTTGGGAGTTAACATCAAAATTACATTTCTCGGCCATATCGCATAGATCTCACTGTGAAAAGGCTTAAATGGCTTTTTTGACCTAAGTTTGAGGATTGCGCTCAAATCAAATGTCCTATAACCAAATTTCCACATGTAACTACTAGATTGTGATACAATACACTAATGGGTGAAGTTTGGTTGACTTCTGCGCAGCGGTTTGGGAGTTAACATCAAAATTACATTTCTCGGCCATATCGCATAGATCTCACTGTGAAAAGGCTTAAATGACTTTTTTAATTAAGTTTGATGATTGCGTTCAAACAAAATGTCCTAGAACAAAATTTTTAAATGTAACTACTAGATTGTGATACAATACACTATTGGGTGAAGTTTGGTTGACTTCTGCGCAGCGGTTTGGGAGTTAACATCAAAATTACATTTCTCGGCCATATCGCATAGATCTCACTGTGAAAAGGCTTAAATGGCTTTTTTGACCTAAGTTTGAGGATTGCGCTCAAATCAAATGTCCTAGAACCAAATTTCCACATGTAACTACTAGATTGTGATAAAATACACTAATGGGTGAAGTTTGGTTGACTTCTGCGCAGCGGTTTGGGAGTTAACATCAAAATTACATTTCTCGGCCATATCGCATAGATCTCACTGTGAAAAGGCTTAAATGGCTTTTTTGACCTAAGTTTGAGGATTGCGCTCAAACAAAATGTCCTAGAACAAAATTTTCAAATGTAACTACTAGATTGTGATACAATACACTATTGGGTGAAGTTTGGTTGACTTCTGCGCAGCGGTTTGGGAGTTAACATCAAAATTACATTTCTCGGCCATATCGCATAGATCTCACTGTGAAAAGGCTTAAATGACTTTTTTAATTAAGTTTGATGATTGCGTTCAAACAAAATGTCCTAGAACAAAATTTTCAAATGTAACTACTAGATTGTGATACAATACACTATTGGGTGAAGTTTGGTTGACTTCTGCGCAGCGGTTTGGGAGTTAACATCAAAATTACATTTCTCGGCCATATCGCATAGATCTCACTGTGAAAAGGCTTAAATGGCTTTTTTGACCTAAGTTTGAGGATTGCGCTCAAACCAAATGTCCTAGAACGAAATTTTCAAATGTAACTACTAGAATGTGATACAATACACTATTGGGTGAAGTTTGGTTGACTTCTGCGCAGCGGTTTGGGAGTTAACATCAAAATTACATTTCTCGGCCATATCGCATAGATCTCACTGTGAAAAGGCTTAAATGGCTTTTTTGACCTAAGTTTGAGGATTGCGCTCAAATCAAATGTCCTAGAACCAAATTTCCACATGTAACTACTAGATTGTGATAAAATACACTAATGGGTGAAGTTTGGTTGACTTCTGCGCAGCGGTTTGGGAGTTAACATAAAAATTACATTTCTCGGCCATATCGCATAGATCTCACTGTGAAAAGGCTTAAATGACTTTTTTAATTGTTTGATGATTGCGCTCAAACAAAATTTCCTAGAACAAAATTTTCAAATGTAACTACTAGATTGTGATACAATACACTAATGGGTGAAGTTTGGTTGACTTCTGCGCAGCGGTTTGGGAGTTAACATCAAAATTACATTTCTCGGCCATATCGCATAGATCTCACTGTGAAAAGGCTTAAATGGCTTTTTTGACCTAAGTTTGAGGATTGCGCTCAAATCAAATGTCCTATAACCAAATTTCCACATGTAACTACTAGATTGTGATACAATACACTAATGGGTGAAGTTTGGTTGACTTCTGCGCAGCGGTTTGGGAGTTAACATCAAAATTACATTTCTCGGCCATATCGCATAGATCTCACTGTGAAAAGGCTTAAATGACTTTTTTAATTAAGTTTGATGATTGCGTTCAAACAAAATGTCCTAGAACAAAATTTTTAAATGTAACTACTAGATTGTGATACAATACACTATTGGGTGAAGTTTGGTTGACTTCTGCGCAGCGGTTTGGGAGTTAACATCAAAATTACATTTCTCGGCCATATCGCATAGATCTCACTGTGAAAAGGCTTAAATGGCTTTTTTGACCTAAGTTTGAGGATTGCGCTCAAATCAAATGTCCTAGAACCAAATTTCCACATGTAACTACTAGATTGTGATAAAATACACTAATGGGTGAAGTTTGGTTGACTTCTGCGCAGCGGTTTGGGAGTTAACATCAAAATTACATTTCTCGGCCATATCGCATAGATCTCACTGTGAAAAGGCTTAAATGACTTTTTTAAT